>NW_020537703.1:0-18083 GCF_003426905.1 Ctenocephalides felis | reverse complement strand
CCTTTCAGTGATGTAGTCACAAAAAAATCATTTACATGATCACAATTTTTATGATTACACATTCTAAACAACGTATTAATTTCGGCAGCCTATTTACCAATATAAATATAAAATTCATTAAAATTTAGTGCGTCCACATTACTCCCCCTTTCAACAATAAAGTCACAAATAACAACAAGTACTACTTTTGCTATGTTACATACTATTTTGATTAAATCATTTTCCAGAATAATTACAGAAATTGTTAAATCGCCGTTCAAAATTTCTATGAACCATAAAACTTCACATCTACCTAGTACCGCCACAGTACTCCCTCCCGTGATAGCGCCAAGAAAAACATGAAGCATCATTTTTATGATCATGATTTATACCAAACTCCGTAAAATTCTAGTTAGCAGAAATTATTAGAACTATTTGTTACTCTCAAGCATGAAAAGTACATAGTGCTGCCACAGTACTCTCCCTTCAAAAAAAAAAAAATCTAGACACGCAAAAACATAAAACACCATTTTCATAATCTTCTTAAATAATTGTACAAATTGATAAAACTTTATTTTTTACTCCCGAATATAACAAACGTATGTGCCTGCTACTACCACAGCATTCCCTCTTTTTAATGATAATATTCATAAAAAAACATCTTACATCCTTGTCAGGTTACTCACGAGTTTATCAGGTTACTCACGAATTTATCAGGTTACTCACGAGTTTATCAGGTTACTCACGAATTTATCAGGTTACTCGTGAATTTATTAGGTTACTCGCGAATTTATTAGGTTACTCGCAAATTTATCAGTTTACTAGCAAATTTATCAGAGGACTCAGGACTTCATCAGGCTACTTACAACCTTGCCAGGCTCCTACAACGTTATCAGGACATTCACGACCTTGTCAGGAGATTCTCGACCTTGTCATGATATTTACGACCTTGTCAGGAGACTCTCGACCTTATCATGATATTCACGACCTTGTCAGGATATTTACGATCTTGTCAGGATATTTACGATCTTGTCAGGATATTTACGACCTTGTCAGGATATTCACGACTTTGTCAGGATATTCACGACCTTGTCAGGATATTCACGACCTCGTCAGGATATTCACGACCTTGTCAGGATATTCACGACCTCGTCAGGATATTCACGACCTTGTCAGGATATTCACGACCTTGTCAGGATATTCACGACCTTGTCAGGATATTCACGACCTTGTCAGGATATTCACGACCTTGTCAGGATATTCACGACCTTGTCAGGATATTCACGACCTTGTCAGGATATTCACGACCTTGTCAGGATATTCACGACCTTGTCAGGATATTTACGACCTTGTCAGGATATTTACGACCTTGTCAGGATATTCACGACCTTGTCAGGATATTCACGACCTTGTCAGGATATTCACGACCTTGTCAGGATATTCACGACCTTGTCAGGATATTCACGACCTTGTCATGTTATTTACAACCTTGTCATGTTACTCACGACCTTGTCATTCACTTACAACCTGTCAGGATGCTCACAACTTTGTCAGGATGCTCACAACTTTGTCAGGATGCTCACAACTTTGTCAGGATGCTCACAACTTTGTCAGGATGCTCACAACTTTGTCAGGATTCTAACAACTTTGTCAGGTCATTCATGTTCTTGTCAGGTCACCCACGTTCTTGTCAGGTCATTCACGTTCTTGTCAGGTCACTCACGTTCTTGTCAGGTCACTCACGTTCTTGTCAGGTCACTCACGTTCTTGTCAGATCACTTCACGTTCTTGTCAGGTCACTCACGTTCTTGTCAGTCACTCACGTTTTTTGTCAGGTCACTCACAGCCTAGTCAAGTTACTCACAGCCTTCCAGGCCCTTACAGCCTTGCAGGCTACTCACGACCTTGTCAGGTTGCTCACGACCTGTCAGGTTACTCACGAATTTATCAGGTTACTCACGAATTTATCAGGTTACTCAAGATTTTGTTCAGGTTACTCACAATTTGTCAGGTTACTAACGACTTTGTCAGGAGCTTACAACCTTTCATGCTACTTACAACCTTGTCAGGCTGTTTTTAACTTTGTCAGGCTACTTTCAACCTTGTCAAGGTACTTATAACATTTTGTAAACTATATTCTCCCAAATCCTAAATTATTTGCTCTTGGTATAAAATTAAAAATAAATTGGTGTAAAGTTTGCAAGTAATTCATTCCCAGATTTTACCAGATTTACCACCATTCCGATACCATCTTCTACCAATAACGTTGATACCAAATATTCCTCCACCATCATTCACCCGATCCTCCACCATACATTACACGTCGGACCATTTGCTCGAACTGAACTGAAAACTCGACACGCGCAAATATAATTCCGCGGGCATAAAATTAATTAAACACCTCAGTTGAATTAATCTGGCAAACATAATTCGCTAACTTGAGATTTCTCATACCTCTCTACGCTACTGTGTGTTCTTCGTTAATTTTGCCCATTTCAATGGGGAAACATTCGCATTACTAACACTCTACGAGCGGAATGAAATCTTTGATTCATGACTAAACAGAGGAAGATCGAGAGTCGAAAATGGGTTGGAATGGAGAGATCTCCACCTTCGGTGAATTGTTGAATTGTGTATTGGATTATATTTGTTATCTGTGTTATTGATCTCTTAATTTTAGTTTAAAACATTTATGTTTTATATATATATATATATATATATATATGTATATAAACTAGCTGACCCGGCAAACGTTGTTTTGCTAAGTAAGGTTTATTCTAAACAATTTTTAGAGAGTCAAAAATATTAATTCTTTTATTGTATAAGGATGTGTTATTAAAACAATAAACTCCATTAGTTTGTCTATATTATGTCAATACAATCAAACTGGAACTTTTATACACTTTCTATAAAAAACATGGTATAATCTAATCCAAGTCCTTTTTTTAGTTTTTCGACTCATTGATTACGTTTCAAGTCTTTCAGATTCTTTTGGGCTCTGGATTGTGTGTATAATTGTGAATAATTCTACTGAGCTTATACAAAATTCTCAAATTTCTGCGAGGCGAGATAGAAAATGAACTAGCTGTAAGTGGAATTCTGTCTTAAGGCAATTAAGGCATCGTGCCTTAAGGCAAATTGCTGGAACTTCCCGTGCCAAAAATTATTTTTTTTTGAAAACGATTAACATTTTTGAAAAAAATTTCACTTCGAAAAAATAAGATTTTTATAAATTTAAATCGGACAAAAATTACTTTTTTTTGAAAAAAAAAATTTTTTTTTAAAAAATTTTTAAACAATTTTTTTTATAAAATTTTTTTTGGAAAAAATGTTATCTTCATTTTGATATATTTTGGAAGATCTGAACTTTTTTTCAAAGCAATCGTACTGCTTTAACTACATAGAGACGAAATATAGAAGCGCGTAAGCGCCGCGTCGCTGTCTAACGGAAAACAATAGTACGGAACAATAGGAATGTAAACAAAACTTATACTATTGTTAAATCTCAATAAAATATCTGATAATTTGATATGCATAGTCTAATGTCTAATGATTATTGTTGCCGCCAAATGTATTTTTTTTTAGTTTTTTTTACTAGATCTCCGAAACGCTAAACCTATCTTCATGAAAATTTGATCAAATCTTCATCTTGTTAATACAAGTAAAATGTTTTTTGAACTATACAATCGGACGCTCCGTTCTCTTAAAACTGAGTTACCGTTTTGGCACTTTTTGCCCCGTATTTCCGGAACGGCTAGAATGTTTTTTGAAATATTCAAATTGCTTCATCCGTGTTCCCGAAATCGTCGACGAAAATTTGTATCCGAACACACACACATGCACGCACACACACACACACATACATCAATTTTCTCCAAGGTATGCCAACATATTCAGAAACCTCTGAAACGTGAAGATATATAAAAATTTTCATTTTCGATTTTTTTGCGATTACTTACCCTATGGAAAGTTAATTATAAATAAATCAATTTATCATCTCCAGAACATTAACAATCGTCATTTCATTTCGAATCAAATTCCAAAAAAAAAAATAGTTGCCATTTACACAAATTGAAAAAGTGCTCCCGCATAGTCACAGTCTGAACGCATTTGCAAATAATTCTGTGCGACATTTTCACTTATACTGTGCTCAGCTTGGCGGCATTTTCACATTTTTCAATATTTTCACAAAATTGGAAAAGTGCTCCAGTACTCAACAGTCTAAACGCACTTGGGTAACATTTGTACCAGAGTGGCGCTTAGACTGTTCTTAGCTTGGGTGATTTTTTGAAAATTTAATCCAAATTACAAAAAAATTTTTTGAAAAAAAAATTAGAAACAAATTTTTTTTTTCCAAAATCAATTATTTTGTTGAAAAAAGCAGAAAGTTCTTTGAATCATTTAATCGGACGCTTAGTTCACTCAAAAACAGCAATTTTTTTCAAATTTAGCTCTGTATCTCCGAAACCTCTGGGCCTACCTTTGCCAAAAACTAATCAGCACATCTCCCTATCAATAGGAATCGAATGTTCTTTAAACCATTCAAATCGGTTGATCCGTTTCTTAAAAACTCGCTTTCTATTTTTTGCACTCTTTGCTCCATATCTCCGTAACGGCTGGACCTGCCTTTGCCAAAAAACTAATCAGCACATCTCCCTATCAATAGGAATCGAATGTTTTTTAAACCATTCAAATCGGTTGATCCGTGCGCCCGAAAACGTGGACGAAAAAACGCGGACATACAAAACACACACACACACACACACACACACACACATCCATTTTTTCTGAAGTATGCCAAAATGTTCAGAAACCTTCAAAACGTCGAGAAATGTAAAAATTTTCAATTCCGATTTTTGGACGATTACTATAACTTACCCTACGGGAAGTTAATTAAGTATTTTTTCTTTGACCTGCTCTTTGAAAACTTTCAAGTAACATTCGATGAATTAAAGTGAATTTAATAGAAAGTATATATGTAGCACAGGGCAAGGTACAAAGGTTCAATTTGTATTAAAAATCAAACCAATCATATCACAACAAATAACACATTTCAAAAAAAAATTGTATGACTACGTTCAGTAAAACTGCATCACTATTGTAGAAATGTGCTTTTTGATGTCTTTCAAAATTTGTTATTTAGACCTTTTTACCCCATAGGCGTAGTAACTTGGAACGGCCAGGTGGCAAACAGGTTTAATGTCTTATTTTAATTTTTAAGGTATTTTACAAAATAAATACATTTTTAACTAATGTTAAAAAACTACCAACGGAAAAAATACTTTAATTATGGATTTTCAAAGATTACCGTTTATCTCCCGATAGCAAAGTCTTCAAATCAAGGTTATATCTGGTTAAACATCTTTTTCCCTCTACTTTCAAATATTGTTGTTAAACAATTCTTAACTTTACTGGTTTTTGACACATTTGTGTTGGACCTTTTGAACCCCGGACCTTCATATATTACTATCTATTCTTCGATAAATTCTGGGAAATTATAACTGGGAAAATGTTATTCGCCAAAATGTCCATTTGATCGATACCAAATTTAGGTTCTGAATTGAAATAACACAAATAAAAAATAATATAACCTAGAAAATGTTTTATAAATACCAATGAGTATATAATTATACAAATGAGATCTTTCAGAGCACCGAGTTTGAGAATAATATAATAAAAAGAGAGCTGCAATGCCAAAAAGTGCATTTTCATATTACCATTTTAAAGAAGTTGATATTTTGAGTTTCTAGTAACACTTTGCGACCTGTTTAATAACGTTTTTGTGCATAAATATAACTACGAACAAAACACTTACTACAATTTAATCATAATTAAATAATATTTACGTAAAACATCCTATTAAACGCAACTGAGCACATCTGTCAAAAACATTTGATATTTGACGTATTAGTCGCCGCCCATTGTTTTATTCGAATTACGCTTCTACAAAAACGTTCAAATTAAAAATGTAAAGTTTCTACGCGATTTTGAAATAATATCTCACCTTTCCGACAACCTACTGATTAGCACGAATTTTTCAAGACTAAGACTGGCCAAATCGGTTTAGCCGTTTTCGAGTTTTAGTATTTTAGGATCATTTGATCGAGTGCTCCATTTTTATATATGATATATATATATATATATATACATATCCATTTCGTGAATAAATTTCCAATTTTCAATGGAAATCTCTACTAGATGTTAATTGCGATCCGACTTTACCGCCGCCTGTCCTTCCCGCTAACGAACTCGAAATGCGGTTAGCGGCGGCAGTGGCGGCGGTAGAGAACTGGGGGGGGCGTCTTTCAAACGTCAGATTTAACGTCTGCTGCTGCGCTTGTTATATACCAAAATTCATTCCCAGTTTAACTAACACTCGATTTTATGTAAAACCGAAAAGCGAAATGGGAAAATTCATCCATTCGTATTTGAATTGAATATAATAATTAAGAGAAAGACTGATTATAATTAGAGCGAGACAATTTGATATGAGGCAATGAATTTTGTAAACGTAAAATAGAATGTGTTTTGCAAGTAGTTAATAAAATACTTGATAGTGAAAAAAATCTTAGATACATTTCTGAAAAAAAAGTGCGCGTAAGGTTCATACGCGATTGAAGTAAAACTTATTTGCTACTGTACAGGATGGCATTTAAATAAAATTTAATACATCATATAACAATTTTGAATAATGTTTATTAGTAATACGGTAACACTCGTGGTGCACAGATTTATTAGTGTCGACCATTATACACATTTATATGATAAGAAATTATAAATTATATATTTATAATGGCATCAAAAATATGTATAATATTTAAAAACAATAGTGTAATTAAAGTCATACTTCAAATATGATATGATCGGTTTGTCATTGTAATTTGCATTTAGAACTTGAACCTTCATTAGAAAAATGAAGTAATTGCTGATTAATAATTTTTTTAATATTTGTTCACACAGTGGATTATGTTAAACAACGCCTAAACAAATATTGTTTTCTAATGTAATTTTGTTTGAAGAACTTCATGTAATTAAAATCAACATACATTCATTGACTGCTTGTATTTTTTTTTACTTTTTTACTGGCAATATAATCTCATTCTTTGAACAGTTGTAATATGTGTCTTGCCTAAAAAATATTTTTCATTTTAAAAACTTCAAAGATTTAAAGAAGCTACGAATAATATAGAAACTAGTGGGGCGCATGGCATCGTGCTTCAAGGCAAATTGCTGGAACTTCCCGTACCAAAAAGTTTAACATTTTTGAGAAAAAAATACTTTGAAAAAATTAGATTTTTGAGAAACTATAAATTTTTGATAAAAAAAAACTTTTGGAAAAAATGTATTTTTTTAATTTGAAATATTTTGGAAATTTTGAACTTTTTTTTCAAAGCAATCGCATTGCTTTAGAGCATTGCATAGAGACGCAATATCAAAGCGCGTAAGCGCCGCGTCGCCGTCTAACGGATAAACACTGGTACGGAACCCTTTAGGAATATAAACAAAATTTATACTTATTGTTAAAATCTCTATAAAATATCTGATAATTTGATGTGGATATGTCTAGTGATCATTTTTGATCTCCATATCTCCGAAGTCGTTGCACCTGCCTTTCCAAAAATTTGAACAGCTGTTCATTTAGTCAATACAAATAAAATGTTTTTTGAATTATTCAAATCGGACGCTCCGTTCTCTTAAAAACTGAGTTACCGTTCTTGGCACTTTTTGCCCCATATCTTCGGAACGGCCAGACCTGCCTTTGCCAAAAACTAATCATCACGTCTCCTTATCAATACGAATCGAATGTTTTTTGAATTATTCAAATTGATTGATCCGTGTTCCCGAAATCGTCGACGAAAATTTGTATGCTGCATTTGGAGCTTGAGGCCGAGTATTGTATTTTTGAACAATGTAATGAAAAGTTAAAACGACTTTTTGAGAAGAGACCCTACTGACGAGCAAACCGATTTAGTATTTAGTATTTAGTTTCGGAAAAAAACAGTGAAAAGTGCATTTTGGATCAGAGTGTTTCCATTTTTATATTAACAATACTGACTGATTTTTTTTGAACTCTAAGAAACTCTACTGACAAACATACTTAGCTTCTACTCTGATAAAATGCTACATCATATAAACTATCAATAAAAGGACTCTACTGACGAGCAAATATAGTCTCAACACAAATACAAATCGAATGTTTTATGAATTATTCAAATCGCTTCATTTGTGTTCCCGAAATCGTCGACGAAAATTTGTATCCGCACACACACACACATAAATCTTTTTTTTCTAAGTTATACCAAAATGTTCAGAAGGTTTTAAAACGTAAAGATATATAAAAAATTTCATTTTCGATTTCTTTGCGATTACTATAAATTGCCCTATGGGAAGTTAATAATTTCTAATCAATAAACTTACGTTTTGTATACGGCACAAATGTTTAATTTGTCTTATTATTTTCAAGGGACAGGGTAAAATATTCTTCTGATTCAGGCATTTTTTATTGAATCAAGATTTGTACTACGATGTAACTTTAAAATGTTTATTTATTTATGTCGATTTCCTATCTTCAAATCCATACAACGACTAATCACAATCGACCCATATAGAAATGATCTCGTCGAGAGCGAATGACGAACAGTTCGGGCGTAACAGATTTTTGTTGCATTTGTATGGATTTACACCCTAGTCGCGCCTAGAGAAGTTTTACTTTAAAAATCTGTATACGTTTTATTATGTAATTAGCTCCACCGTCCTATTAAAAATTCTGAA
Source organism: Ctenocephalides felis (assembly GCF_003426905.1). NCBI lineage: Eukaryota > Metazoa > Arthropoda > Insecta > Siphonaptera > Pulicidae > Ctenocephalides > Ctenocephalides felis. Next base: position 9,332 of record NW_020537703.1, on the reverse strand, counting down.
CACTAGGCTTAAAAATCTGCCAAGTCCAATTATATCATCATTTACATACTCAGCTATCAACTTATGCAAATATAATCCACTTTTTATTTTCCTTAATAAATTATCACTTTCCAAACGAACTCTCCACCCGATAGTTTTTCCTAAGATAAATAAATATTATTTCTGCGTGCATCAGTTCTATTTGTTCTAGAGTTGCAGAACCGTTTATTTATGAGTTTGTTCTAGTATAACGTATATAAATATTTTTATTCAATTTGTAATATTTCACCTGGCTGACATCGTACATAATATGCTGCTATGCGGAACGTTTATGTTCTGTAAACATGACTTGTTTACTCAGGAAACCGTATGCATTATATTTACATCAAACTAAATACAGAGACAACGAGAAATATATATATATATATATATATATATATATATATATATATATGCAAAAAAAATAATGCAAAAAGTTCTGAACGTTTTTTAATGGGGACGTCTCCACCGTATCTCATCATACGTGTTCTTTCTTTTTAAGTATTATTGGGCTCACAAACTTCTGTTCACAAAATCACTACCCAATTGTTCTACTAATTCCAATTACCCTTTATCATGATCCTACGTATTTTGTTATTCATCGATAAAACAAAAGATATTTTGCTCAATGTATCAGAATATCAAGAAAACAACAAGATGTGGAGCAAGACGCACTTTGTTTTCTGTAACTCGATCCTGTTTCGTAAATATGAAGTATTTGAAATAATGTGTATTGATCCTCCACCGGAGAAAATAAATACATAACAAGTATTCGAACTGACAATCATTTGATATGGAGCAGAAATTACCTTAGTTGGTAAAATATCATTTTTCATAGCAACGTCGATTGTGAATAATTAGTTTATAAAACTAGTGGTATATGGCATCGTGCTTAAAGGAAAATTTCGAAAAACAATCAAATAACAATTCTTTTTTACGACAGCAATTATTGTCACCACAAGCAGATTTTTTTTGAATCATTTAAATCGCTTGGTTCTAACAAAAACTGCAAATTTTTGCACATTCAGCTCGGTATCTCCAAAACGACTAGACCTGCCTTTGCCTAAAAATAATCACCACTTCTCCCAGTCATTATAAATTTATTGTTTTTTAAATCATTCAAATCGGATCCTCCGTTCTCTTAAAATCACGATTTTTATTTTCTGCACACTTTGCTCCGTATCTCCAAAATTACTGGACCTGCTTCTGCCAAAAACTTATCAGCACATCTCCCTATCAATAGGAATCGAATGTTGTTTGAATCTTTCAAATCGGTTGATACGTGCTTCATCAACATAAAAATAACTCAAAAAATACCAAACAATTCAAAACCATGTTTACCGATCATATCAATAATTTAAACTATAATGTAGATTTTTTCAACCCAAAATTTTACATTTTGAAGAGACCGTAAGACACACACAAACAGTTTTTTTTGTTATTGTACAAATTGATAATTAAGTCTTTTTCTTCATTTTTGTATTAGAATTGAAAATGAAACTCGTTACGAATGACCATACCGATGGTCAATAATAAATCAGTATTTGTGGTGTAACGCATTTCCGTTGTATTTTCGCCGAGTTACAGCCTAAAGAAGTTTTACTTCAAAAACATTTCAAATGAGTAAAATTTGTATAAATATTTTATAAACCTAGCAGTAGAAATTCTAACATTCAATATTTTTTATTTCTTTCTAACCAGATTTCTCGACGTCCTAAGAAGTTCTGAATCGTTTGGTTTTGAATCTTTGTGTGTGTGTGTGGGTGTGGGTGTGTGTATGTGTGTGTGTGTTCTAGTAATTATCTGAATATCAGCAAATAGTAATGTATCGTATTTAAGTGGCCATACAGCCACATGAGTAATTAGTGTTAGACTGTGGGCGACATGGTGGAGCAATTGAAGTGTGATGGATTGTGCAACCTCCGAATGAGGTAACCTTATATATATATATATATATATATATATATATATATATATATATATATATACTAGATGACCCGTAGACATTTCATTTTTCTTATTCATAATCACGAATTTGTTGTACATATTCTATTATTGTCTAGGCTCATAAGTAAATTGAAATTTCTGGCAGATGGCAGTTTTCATTTATTTTTAATGTCAAACAATGTCTCAGATATTTTCAATATCAAACAATGACATATTGGTTTTTGCAATTTTTTTCATTTATTACAACATTTCCTTAACAAACTTCAGAAAGATTTATCAAAATCCGAATGATCGTTTTGGAGAAGTATACTTATATACATCATTACTGAAAAATTTTATATGTAAGATATATATTACAAAATATTGTTGACAAAAGTATCTAAAACGTCGAGACATATTTATTACTATCTTTGGATAATTTTTATTATTATCTTTGGATAATTTTTATTATTATCTTTGGATGTCAAGGCCGACTTTAACGCTTTGACGTCAATTCTTTTCGAAAGTGATCGGAAACACGTTGTACTTTATTGTGTGAGAACCGAATGTTGAGGTAAAATTCACATACTGCATTTGACATCATGATGCGATTGGTATTACTGTCCCCTAGCTCGCTGTGATCTAAGGTTTTGTCGAATTGGATAGGTAGACCGGCGGAGGACCAGTGGTCAGGCATTGCTTATATATTTTTAACCGAAGTTACCTGTTGGGTAAATTATATAAGTCGCAAACAAATTAAAAATGAACATTTTTGCATATCTATACGTTTCATTCAGGATTTCTGAACATCTTCGCATACCTCAGAAAAAATGATTTTTGCGTTTTCGGATCAACCGATTTGAATGGTTTAAAAAACATTCGAATTCTATTGATAGTGAGACGTGCTGATTAGTTTTTGGCAAATGCAGGTCCACCCGTTATGGAGATAGGAAGCAAAGAGTGCAGAAAATAGAAATCGAGTTTTTGAGAGAACGGAGCATCAGATTTAAATGATTCAAAAACATTCAATTTGTAATGATTGGGAGAAGTGTTAAACAGTTTTTCGTAAAGGCAGGTTTATCCATCTTGGAGATACCGAGCTAAATGTGCAAAAAAGAGCAGTTTTTGAGAGAACTAAGCATCCGATTTGAATGATTTAAAACACTTTCTGCTTGTGTTGACAAAACAATTGATTTTGGAATAAAAATTATACTTTGTTTTCATTTAAAAAAAATGTATATCGAAAATAGTTTAAATTTTATTGTTTTTTTTTAGCTAAAGTTTTAAAGCTCGCTAATGTACTTCAATAATTCAATTCAATCAATAATTCAATTCAATAATTTATTTCAACTTTGCTTCCAATTTCAACTTTAGTTTATATAATTCTTATAAATATTATACAATATCCATTATTTTAAATTCGATTGATTAAGTTTTGTTTATTTACTTTTTTGTAAACATATACAAGTTACAGTATTTATAATAATCTATTTGAAAACATTCAAAATTTCTCGAAATTTTCATTACGGTACGAGAAGTACCAGTAATTTGCCCTCAGGCACGATGCCATACACCACTAGTTTAATTTCTTATTAATATAACAAAAAATGTTAGAGGTAGACAACCCTTATTAAAAATATTATTTTGAAGTAAAACGAGTTTTATGAACTTTGCCACTACCGCTTTAGAAAGATTAAAATAAAACAAGTTGATTCCAAAATTGAAAAAAAAATGAGCTTGGACAAACTTTAATGTTGACAAATTGTATTTTAAAGTAAGATATAAACTTTTTCTTGAAGCTCAAAAATCTGAACTAAAATTATGTCAAAAATACTGAATGATTGAACGCATGATAAAAAATAATTTAATTGCTAAGATGACTATAAAAATAGGGGTTGGCGATAAAAATTTAAATCACAAATTCAATGTAGCCGTGGATTATATAGCATTCTTAGTATATAACGATCAAAATATGATAATCCGACTAGCCTTATAAACAATGTTTGATAAAATTTTAAAGAACTGTCAATTTTTGTACCGGAGATTCCGATGCTCCTATAAAAATAATTATGTATATAAAAGCATAATTTACATATGTATAACAATGTATACAATATATTGATTATAAAATTTCATGATAATAAAAATAACAAGTGATTGCTTGATTCCCCAAACTCAAATTAAATCCACCCCTCCACCGCTCCTTGTTTTCCCTCAAATCTCTATAACTACCCCAACAGGCCCATTTATCTGTTTAGCCTAAATTTGCTTAATACCCTCTGTGCTATTAGTAGTATCGAGTCTTGTGGAATCCCTTAAATGCATCTGTATGCATATAGATAGATGCACAACATATAACACAAGCGAAGGTCTGGGGGGGGGGCTTATATGTCATATGTCGCATAAACGGTGCCATGTTCGTGACATATCATGTTCTGATTAAACACTACACGCGTATTGGATGTGCACTAGTCACTACTCTCGGGTACGACTAGAAACGGTGGAGAGATTCTACAACGGTAGAAATAGATATAACTAGTGGTGTACGGCATCGTGCCTTAAGGCAAATTTCTGGAACTTCCCGTACCGTAATAAAATATTCGAGAAATTTTAAACGTTTTCAAATATATTATTACAAATACTGTAACTTTCATTTTTTGCTATCTAGTTATATCTGAACAAATCAAAATCATGTAAATCATAAATCAAATTATCTCCAGAACATTAACATTCGTCATTTCATTTCGAATTTAATTTAAATGGAAAAAAATAGTTGCCTAATTTACACAAAATTGAAAAAGTGCGCCCGTATAGTCACAGTCTAAACGCATTTGCAAATAATTCTGTGCGACATTTTTGCTTATACTGTGCTTGGCTTGACGGCATTTTCACATTTTTCAATAGTTTTCAAAAAATTGGAAAAGTGCTCCAGTGCAAAGACAGTCTAAACGCACTTGGGTAAACATTTGTACGAGAGTGACGCTTAGACTAGGCTTAGTCTGGGTAATTTATTGAATTTTTAATCCAAAATTACAAAAATATTTTATGGAAAATAAAAAAAAACGTTTTAATAATTTTTTATCTTCAAAAGCAATTGTTTTGTCAATACAAGCAGAAAGTTTTTCAAATCATTCAAATCGGACGCTTAGTTCTCTCAAAAACTGCCATTTTTTGCACATTTAGCTCTCTAATTCCGAAATGGCTGGGCCTGCCTTTGTCAAAAACTCATCACCTCTTCTCCCAATAATTACAAATTGAATGCTTTTTAGATCATTCAAATCCGAAACTCTGTTTCCTCAAAAACTCGGTTTGTATTTTCTGCACTCTTTGCTCCGTATCTCCGTAACGTCTGGATCTGCCTTAGCCAAAAACTAATCACCTCTTCTCCCAATCATTACAAATTGAATGCTTTTTAGATCACGGTGGAGAGATTCTACAACTGCAGATATAAATTTAAAACCATTTTAAAACATTTAAATTTTAAACATAAAATTAAATTCTCCAAAAAAATTGAAAATATTTTTTTTGCATATCTTTACGTTTCAAACGATTCTGAACATTTTGGCACACCTTACTAGGAAAATATGTGTGTGTATATGTGTATACAATTTTGCGTCGACGATTTGGGAGCCAGGATTAACCGATTTGAATGATTCAAGAGACAATCGACTCAAATTAATACATGGACGTACTGGTTAGTTGTTAGGATAAGCAGGTCTAGCCGTTTCGGAGACATGAAGCAAAACTAAAGTAGTGGGGCGCTAGGCATCGTTCCTTAAGGCAAATTGCTGAAACTTCCAGTACATTATTTTTTTTTTAAAGATTAACATTTTTGAAAAAAAATTACTCTGGAAAAAATAGATTTTTGAGAAACTATAGATTTTTGACAAAAATTTACTTTTTTTTGAAAAAAAGACTTTTTGAAGAAAAGTGTATTTTGAAATATTTTGGAGATTCTGAACTTTTTTTCAAAGCAATCGTACTGCTTTAACTGCATAGAGACGAAATATTGAAGCGCGTAAGCGCCGCGCCGCCAATAACGAATCAGCACGTCTCCTTATCAATACAAATCGAATGTTTTTTTAAACTTTCAAATCGCTTTATCCGTGTTCCCGAAATTGTCGATGAAAATTTTTATCCGCACCCACATACACACAAACACACACATACACACACACATACATACGTATGTATGTGTCTAATGTTTATATGCATTGCTCATATATAGCATTTTTTTCTTAGTTTTTGGATGTTATGTGTACGCCCTGGACAAAAAAAATGATTCAAGAAATAAAATTTGTAAATATAAATATTATACAAATTCCAAAAACTACTGTTTTATCTCAGTACGTAGTTTAGTCTGTAAACAATTTTTCGATAGTGTAATTATCTTATTAAAAATTTATCAATTTCTGTTGATTATTGATTTTTAGTCCTCAATATTAAAAAACGGTACGTAAAGTTTCAGCAACTTGCCTTAAGCTTGTCCTCTTACAACTACGAATTCTTCTATAACTACAGTTGAGAACCTCTGGCATCCGAATAAACTCTACTAACAGGAATGGAGACCCGTTCTATGAGAGGCTTATATTTGCAATCTACAAATACAAATTGCAAATTGTGCAACATGCGACGCTTTCAATTAAATCATATAACGGTATAGGATTACCAATGAACCAACCAACCAACCAACCTCCAAACCTACCAACCCACTAACCAACCGAGCAAAGGATATTCAGTATGACGTATGTGCCAATGCGTAGATTCGAATTATATAATATGTAACAGGACACGTTTTCCATATTTCGGAAAATTAATTGAAAAGTTACGAAACGAACGGATGAAACGCCATGGATTTATTTTGTACAGGATAAACGGTGGAGTAAAGGATAAACGGTGGAGCAAAGTTGATTGATCTATTTTTATGAATAACAACTATGTGTAACAACTAAAGGCAGGTCTCATGCAAAACCTTCTAAAAATATTAAATTAATTATTCACCGATTATTTTTTTGTTTAAATTTAATTTATTATAAGTTTCCCTTTAACAATCTGCTTAAAGTTAATCCATTGTTCTGTACGTGTTTTGTTTTTAACTCCGGCAACTTTCTTGCATTTTTTGCCCTTTGAGGTGTCATGTCTTTTGAGTCTGTAATTAATTTTAACACTTTAAGAATTCCTAACATCTTTCTAGTTCACTAGATGGAGAGCTGGTGACAAAATTGCTCAAGATAAACTACTAACTTGATTCAGAAGCATTTTGTCTTAGGGAATGTTGCAAAAACTTTCTGATACGTGTAAGTAATCGACCCAAATAATAAAAAACGACTTATGAGTGAATTTCTACGCACATCACAAACACCTATTTAGTTTTTTCGCGAAACGTTATTTAATATTACTTGAAAATTTGTATAAAGCAAAGAGGTATCATTTCTTTTGTTTATACTGATTTTGTCTATTTGAATGAAGCATGATTCTGCAAAGCGTCTTTGAGACGCTATAAACTCCTATTTAGTGAATTAAGTTATTTCAACAAAATGATTTCTGAAACATTGTTTAATATTACATAAAAAAATTTACAAAACAAAGAGGTATCATTTCTTTTGTTTATACTGTTTTTGTCCATTTGAATGATGCATGATTCTGCAAAACGTATCTAAAACGCTATAAACTCCTATTAGTGAATCAAGTTATTTCAACAGAATGATTTTTGAAACATTGTTTAATATTACATAAAAAATTTACAAAGCAAAGAGGTGTAATTTCTTTTGTTTATACTATTTTTATCTATTTGAATGAAGAATGATTCGGCAAAGTGTCTCTGAGACGCCATAAACTTTTTTGGTCTATCAAGTTATTTCAAAAAACTATTTTTGCAACATTGTTTTATATTACTTGAAAATATTTACAAAACAAAGAGTTATCATTTCTTTTGTTTATACTATTTTGGTCTATTTGAATGAAGCATGATTCCGCAAAGCGTCTCTGAAACTATTTCGTGTATCAACAAAATCGTCTATTTAGTGTATCAAGTTGTTTGAACAAAATGTTTTTGAAACATTGTTTAATATTATTTGACAAATTTATAAAGCAAAGAGGTATCATTTCTTTTGTTTATACTGATTTGTCTATTTGAATGAAGCATGATTCTGCAAAACGTCTCTAAGATGCTATGAACTCTTATTTAGTGAATAAAGTTATTTCAACAAAATGATTTTTGGAAGATTATTTAATATTACTTGAAAATATCTACAAAACAAAAAGGTATCATTTCTTTTGTTTATACTGTTTTTGTCTATTTGAATGAAGCGTGATTCGGCAAAGTGTCTCTGAGACGCCATGAACTTTTTTTGGTCTATCAAGTTATTTCAAAAAAAAACTATTTTTGCAACATTGTTTTATATTACTTGAAAATATTTACAAAACAAGGAGGTATCATTTCTTTTGTTTATACTATTTTGGTCTATTTGAATGAAGCATGATTCCGCAAAGCGTCTCTGAAACTATTTCGTGTATCAACAAAATCGTCTATTTAGTGTATCAAGTTGTTTGAACAAAATGTTTTGAAACATTGTTTAATATTATTTGACAAATTTTATAAAGCAAAGAGGTATCATTTCTTTTGTTTATACTGATTTGTCTATTTGAATGAAGCATGATTCTGCAAAACGTCTCTAAGATGCTATGAACTCTTATTTAGTGAATAAAGTTATTTCAACAAAATGATTTTTGGAAGATTATTTAATATTACTTGAAAATATCTACAAAACAAAAAGGTATCATTTCTTTTGTTATACTGTTTTTGTCCATTTGAATGAAAAATGATTCGGCAAAGCGTCTCTAAGACGAACTTTTATTTAGTAAATCAAGTAATTTCAACGAAATGATTTTTTTAAAATATTTCAATATATTTTATTATTTTACTATGTGGGATTCTTTAATCTTAATTAATAACGTTTTCTGCTTTATTATATATTGCAAAATATATTTTTGTCGATTTTTTATTCATTTTATTAAAATGTTTAATAATTATTTAGAATATTGATTTGGGTGTTTCGCAGAGATCGATTTCAGGCCCACTTCTTTTCTCATGTAAATATATTAAAATATACATATAAATATTTTTTAGTTTTATTTAATGAATTTTTTTTAAATGTAACTAAATTAACGTAAACTTTGCCAATTATTTCACGATATTAGTGATTCCATCGCTGCAAAAGTGATATTCTACAAAATGAATAAATTTCTATATAAATTAGGTTTGTTTTTAGTATATATGTGTGTATGTATATATATATATATATATATATATATATATATACATACAAAACTAAGTTCATTTACAGCGTTTATTAATTAATTATAATTAATTATACATCTTCCACCCC
>NW_020537702.1:22500-30678 GCF_003426905.1 Ctenocephalides felis | reverse complement strand
CCGTTAGAATTCGAAGTTGCGATATATGGGAAAAAAACTAAGAATTTTGAGACCTTTCTAACGATGTATAATACTTTATATTTTTCTTTACAGAAATATCGAATCGTGAGGAGTATTGCTCCAACCTAGCCGCACTTTGCATTTTGACAATGTAACATCTACACATATTGCTCTATAACATGAAAACCGTAAAAGATACGAAAAAACTTTGTTCGTACGAAAGATGCAGAATAAAATTATGAATAAAATGGTATATGAATGGTTAAGTGTGTTCATATAATTTTCTCGAGATTTTCCGATTTTCCTGAAATTTTACGACGGCAACTCGCCTGTAGGCCACACCGTTCGGAATTCGAAGTTGCGATATATGGGAAAAAAACTAAGAATTTTGAGACCTTTCTAACGATGTATAATACTTTATATGTTTTCTTTACAGAAATATCGAATCGTGAGGAGTATTGCTCCAACCTAGCCGCACTTTGCATTTTGACAAGTTAACATCTACACATATTGCTCTATAACATGAAAACCGTAAAAGATACGAAAAAACTTTGTTCGTACGAAAGATGCAGAATAAAATTATGAATAAAATGGTATATGAATGGTTAAGTGTGTTCATATAATTTTCTCGAGATTTTCCGATTTTCCTGAAATTTTACGACGGCAACTCGCCTGTAGGCCACACCGTTTGGAATTCGAAGTTGCGATATATGGGAAAAAAACTAAGAATTTTGAGACCTTTCTAACGATGTATAATACTTTATATGTTTTCTTTACAGAAATATCGAATCGTGAGGAGTATTGCTCCAACCTAGCCGCACTTTGCATTTTGACAAGTTAACATCTACACATATTGCTCTATAACATGAAAACCGTAAAAGATACGAAAAAACTTTGTTCGTACGAAAGATGCAGAATAAAATTATGAATAAAATGGTATATGAATGGTTAAGTGTGTTCATATAATTTTCTCGAGATTTTCCGATTTTCCTGAAATTTTACGACGGCAACTCGCCTGTAGGCCACACCGTTTGGAATTCGAAGTTGCGATATATGGGAAAAAAACTAAGAATTTTGAGACCTTTCTAACGATGTATAATACTTTATATGTTTTCTTTACAGAAATATCGAATCGTGAGGAGTATTGCTCCAACCTAGCCGCACTTTGCATTTTGACAAGTTAACATCTACACATATTGCTCTATAACATGAAAACCGTAAAAGATACGAAAAAACTTTGTTCGTACGAAAGATGCAGAATAAAATTATGAATAAAATGGTATATGAATGGTTAAGTGTGTTCATATAATTTTCTCGAGATTTTCGATTTTCCTGAAATTTTACGACGGCAACTCGCCTGTAGGCCACACCGTTCGGAATTCGAAGTTGCGATATATGGGAAAAAAACTAAGAATTTTGAGACCTTTCTAACGATGTATAATACTTTATATGTTTTCTTTACAGAAATATCGAATCGTGAGGAGTATTGCTCCAACCTAGCCGCACTTTGCATTTTGACAAGTTAACATCTACACATATTGCTCTATAACATGAAAACCGTAAAAGATACGAAAAAACTTTGTTCGTACGAAAGATGCAGAATAAAATTATGAATAAAATGGTATATGAATGGTTAAGTGTGTTCATATAATTTTCTCGAGATTTTCCGATTTTCCTGAAATTTTACGACGGCAACTCGCCTGTAGGCCACACCGTTGGAATTCGAAGTTGCGATATATGGGAAAAAAACTAAGAATTTTGAGACCTTTCTAACGATGTATAATACTTTATATGTTTTCTTTACAGAAATATCGAATCGTGAGGAGTATTGCTCCAACCTAGCCGCACTTTGCATTTTGACAAGTTAACATCTACACATATTGCTCTATAACATGAAAACCGTAAAAGATACGAAAAAACTTTGTTCGTACGAAAGATGCAGAATAAAATTATGAATAAAATGGTATATGAATGGTTAAGTGTGTTCATATAATTTTCTCGAGATTTTCCGATTTTCCTGAAATTTTACGACGGCAACTCGCCTGTAGGCCACACCGTTCGGAATTCGAAGTTGCGATATATGGGAAAAAAACTAAGAATTTTGAGACCTTTCTAACGATGTATAATACTTTATATGTTTTCTTTACAGAAATATCGAATCGTGAGGAGTATTGCTCCAACCTAGCCGCACTTTGCATTTTGACAAGTTAACATCTACACATATTGCTCTATAACATGAAAACCGTAAAAGATACGAAAAAACTTTGTTCGTACGAAAGATGCAGAATAAAATTATGAATAAAATGGTATATGAATGGTTAAGTGTGTTCATATAATTTTCTCGAGATTTTCCGATTTTCCTGAAATTTTACGACGGCAACTCGCCTGTAGGCCACACCGTTTGGAATTCGAAGTTGCGATATATGGGAAAAAACTAAGAATTTTGAGACCTTTCTAACGATGTATAATACTTTATATGTTTTCTTTACAGAAATATCGAATCGTGAGGAGTATTGCTCCAACCTAGCCGCACTTTGCATTTTGACAAGTTAACATCTACACATATTGCTCTATAACATGAAAACCGTAAAAGATACGAAAAAACTTTGTTCGTACGAAAGATGCAGAATAAAATTATGAATAAAATGGTATATGAATGGTTAAGTGTGTTCATATAATTTTCTCGAGATTTTCCGATTTTCCTGAAATTTTACGACGGCAACTCGCCTGTAGGCCACACCGTTTGGAATTCGAAGTTGCGATATATGGGAAAAAAACTAAGAATTTTGAGACCTTTCTAACGATGTATAATACTTTATATGTTTTCTTTACAGAAATATCGAATCGTGAGGAGTATTGCTCCAACCTAGCCGCACTTTGCATTTTGACAAGTTAACATCTACACATATTGCTCTATAACATGAAAACCGTAAAAGATACGAAAAAACTTTGTTCGTACGAAAGATGCAGAATAAAATTATGAATAAAATGGTATATGAATGGTTAAGTGTGTTCATATAATTTTCTCGAGATTTTCCGATTTTCCTGAAATTTTACGACGGCAACTCGCCTGTAGGCCACACCGTTTGGAATTCGAAGTTGCGATATATGGGAAAAAAACTAAGAATTTTGAGACCTTTCTAACGATGTATAATACTTTATATGTTTTCTTTACAGAAATATCGAATCGTGAGGAGTATTGCTCCAACCTAGCCGCACTTTGCATTTTGACAAGTTAACATCTACACATATTGCTCTATAACATGAAAACCGTAAAAGATACGAAAAAACTTTGTTCGTACGAAAGATGCAGAATAAAATTATGAATAAAATGGTATATGAATGGTTAAGTGTGTTCATATAATTTTCTCGAGATTTTCCGATTTTCCTGAAATTTTACGACGGCAACTCGCCTGTAGGCCACACCGTTCGGAATTCGAAGTTGCGATATATGGGAAAAAAACTAAGAATTTTGAGACCTTTCTAACGATGTATAATACTTTATATGTTTTCTTTACAGAAATATCGAATCGTGAGGAGTATTGCTCCAACCTAGCCGCACTTTGCATTTTGACAAGTTAACATCTACACATATTGCTCTATAACATGAAAACCGTAAAAGATACGAAAAAACTTTGTTCGTACGAAAGATGCAGAATAAAATTATGAATAAAATGGTATATGAATGGTTAAGTGTGTTCATATAATTTTCTCGAGATTTTCCGATTTTCCTGAAATTTTACGACGGCAACTCGCCTGTAGGCCACACCGTTCGGAATTCGAAGTTGCGATATATGGGAAAAAACTAAGAATTTTGAGACCTTTCTAACGATGTATAATACTTTATATGTTTTCTTTACAGAAATATCGAATCGTGAGGAGTATTGCTCCAACCTAGCCGCACTTTGCATTTTGACAAGTTAACATCTACACATATTGCTCTATAACATGAAAACCGTAAAAGATACGAAAAAACTTTGTTCGTACGAAAGATGCAGAATAAAATTATGAATAAAATGGTATATGAATGGTTAAGTGTGTTCATATAATTTTCTCGAGATTTTCCGATTTTCCTGAAATTTTACGACGGCAACTCGCCTGTAGGCCACACCGTTCGGAATTCGAAGTTGCGATATATGGGAAAAAAACTAAGAATTTTGAGACCTTTCTAACGATGTATAATACTTTATATGTTTTCTTTACAGAAATATCGAATCGTGAGGAGTATTGCTCCAACCTAGCCGCACTTTGCATTTTGACAAGTTAACATCTACACATATTGCTCTATAACATGAAAACCGTAAAAGATACGAAAAAACTTTGTTCGTACGAAAGATGCAGAATAAAATTATGAATAAAATGGTATATGAATGGTTAAGTGTGTTCATATAATTTTCTCGAGATTTTCCGATTTTCCTGAAATTTTACGACGGCAACTCGCCTGTAGGCCACACCGTTCGGAATTCGAAGTTGCGATATATGGGAAAAAAACTAAGAATTTTGAGACCTTTCTAACGATGTATAATACTTTATATGTTTTCTTTACAGAAATATCGAATCGTGAGGAGTATTGCTCCAACCTAGCCGCACTTTGCATTTTGACAAGTTAACATCTACACATATTGCTCTATAACATGAAAACCGTAAAAGATACGAAAAAACTTTGTTCGTACGAAAGATGCAGAATAAAATTATGAATAAAATGGTATATGAATGGTTAAGTGTGTTCATATAATTTTCTCGAGATTTTCCGATTTTCCTGAAATTTTACGACGGCAACTCGCCTGTAGGCCACACCGTTCGGAATTCGAAGTTGCGATATATGGGAAAAAAACTAAGAATTTTGAGACCTTTCTAACGATGTATAATACTTTATATGTTTTCTTTACAGAAATATCGAATCGTGAGGAGTATTGCTCCAACCTAGCCGCACTTTGCATTTTGACAAGTTAACATCTACACATATTGCTCTATAACATGAAAACCGTAAAAGATACGAAAAAACTTTGTTCGTACGAAAGATGCAGAATAAAATTATGAATAAAATGGTATATGAATGGTTAAGTGTGTTCATATAATTTTCTCGAGATTTTCCGATTTTCCTGAAATTTTACGACGGCAACTCGCCTGTAGGCCACACCGTTGGAATTCGAAGTTGCGATATATGGGAAAAAAACTAAGAATTTTGAGACCTTTCTAACGATGTATAATACTTTATATGTTTTCTTTACAGAAATATCGAATCGTGAGGAGTATTGCTCCAACCTAGCCGCACTTTGCATTTTGACAAGTTAACATCTACACATATTGCTCTATAACATGAAAACCGTAAAAGATACGAAAAAACTTTGTTCGTACGAAAGATGCAGAATAAAATTATGAATAAAATGGTATATGAATGGTTAAGTGTGTTCATATAATTTTCTCGAGATTTTCCGATTTTCCTGAAATTTTACGACGGCAACTCGCCTGTAGGCCACACCGTTCGGAATTCGAAGTTGCGATATATGGGAAAAAAACTAAGAATTTTGAGACCTTTCTAACGATGTATAATACTTTATATGTTTTCTTTACAGAAATATCGAATCGTGAGGAGTATTGCTCCAACCTAGCCGCACTTTGCATTTTGACAAGTTAACATCTACACATATTGCTCTATAACATGAAAACCGTAAAAGATACGAAAAAACTTTGTTCGTACGAAAGATGCAGAATAAAATTATGAATAAAATGGTATATGAATGGTTAAGTGTGTTCATATAATTTTCTCGAGATTTTCCGATTTTCCTGAAATTTTACGACGGCAACTCGCCTGTAGGCCACACCGTTTGGAATTCGAAGTTGCGATATATGGGAAAAAAACTAAGAATTTTGAGACCTTTCTAACGATGTATAATACTTTATATGTTTTCTTTACAGAAATATCGAATCGTGAGGAGTATTGCTCCAACCTAGCCGCACTTTGCATTTTGACAAGTTAACATCTACACATATTGCTCTATAACATGAAAACCGTAAAAGATACGAAAAAACTTTGTTCGTACGAAAGATGCAGAATAAAATTATGAATAAAATGGTATATGAATGGTTAAGTGTGTTCATATAATTTTCTCGAGATTTTCCGATTTTCCTGAAATTTTACGACGGCAACTCGCCTGTAGGCCACACCGTTCGGAATTCGAAGTTGCGATATATGGGAAAAAAACTAAGAATTTTGAGACCTTTCTAACGATGTATAATACTTTATATGTTTTCTTTACAGAAATATCGAATCGTGAGGAGTATTGCTCCAACCTAGCCGCACTTTGCATTTTGACAAGTTAACATCTACACATATTGCTCTATAACATGAAAACCGTAAAAGATACGAAAAAACTTTGTTCGTACGAAAGATGCAGAATAAAATTATGAATAAAATGGTATATGAATGGTTAAGTGTGTTCATATAATTTTCTCGAGATTTTCCGATTTTCCTGAAATTTTACGACGGCAACTCGCCTGTAGGCCACACCGTTCGGAATTCGAAGTTGCGATATATGGGAAAAAAACTAAGAATTTTGAGACCTTTCTAACGATGTATAATACTTTATATGTTTTCTTTACAGAAATATCGAATCGTGAGGAGTATTGCTCCAACCTAGCCGCACTTTGCATTTTGACAAGTTAACATCTACACATATTGCTCTATAACATGAAAACCGTAAAAGATACGAAAAAACTTTGTTCGTACGAAAGATGCAGAATAAAATTATGAATAAAATGGTATATGAATGGTTAAGTGTGTTCATATAATTTTCTCGAGATTTTCCGATTTTCCTGAAATTTTACGACGGCAACTCGCCTGTAGGCCACACCGTTCGGAATTCGAAGTTGCGATATATGGGAAAAAAACTAAGAATTTTGAGACCTTTCTAACGATGTATAATACTTTATATGTTTTCTTTACAGAAATATCGAATCGTGAGGAGTATTGCTCCAACCTAGCCGCACTTTGCATTTTGACAAGTTAACATCTACACATATTGCTCTATAACATGAAAACCGTAAAAGATACGAAAAAACTTTGTTCGTACGAAAGATGCAGAATAAAATTATGAATAAAATGGTATATGAATGGTTAAGTGTGTTCATATAATTTTCTCGAGATTTTCCGATTTTCCTGAAATTTTACGACGGCAACTCGCCTGTAGGCCACACCGTTTGGAATTCGAAGTTGCGATATATGGGAAAAAAACTAAGAATTTTGAGACCTTTCTAACGATGTATAATACTTTATATGTTTTCTTTACAGAAATATCGAATCGTGAGGAGTATTGCTCCAACCTAGCCGCACTTTGCATTTTGACAAGTTAACATCTACACATATTGCTCTATAACATGAAAACCGTAAAAGATACGAAAAAACTTTGTTCGTACGAAAGATGCAGAATAAAATTATGAATAAAATGGTATATGAATGGTTAAGTGTGTTCATATAATTTTCTCGAGATTTTCCGATTTTCCTGAAATTTTACGACGGCAACTCGCCTGTAGGCCACACCGTTTGGAATTCGAAGTTGCGATATATGGGAAAAAAACTAAGAATTTTGAGACCTTTCTAACGATGTATAATACTTTATATGTTTTCTTTACAGAAATATCGAATCGTGAGGAGTATTGCTCCAACCTAGCCGCACTTTGCATTTTGACAAGTTAACATCTACACATATTGCTCTATAACATGAAAACCGTAAAAGATACGAAAAAACTTTGTTCGTACGAAAGATGCAGAATAAAATTATGAATAAAATGGTATATGAATGGTTAAGTGTGTTCATATAATTTTCTCGAGATTTTCCGATTTTCCTGAAATTTTACGACGGCAACTCGCCTGTAGGCCACACCGTTCGGAATTCGAAGTTGCGATATATGGGAAAAAAACTAAGAATTTTGAGACCTTTCTAACGATGTATAATACTTTATATGTTTTCTTTACAGAAATATCGAATCGTGAGGAGTATTGCTCCAACCTAGCCGCACTTTGCATTTTGACAAGTTAACATCTACACATATTGCTCTATAACATGAAAACCGTAAAAGATACGAAAAACTTTGTTCGTACGAAAGATGCAGAATAAAATAACGAATAAAATGGTATATAAATGGTTAATTGTGTTCATATAATTTTCTCGAGATTTT
>NW_020537702.1:15000-17500 GCF_003426905.1 Ctenocephalides felis | reverse complement strand
TAAAAGCATTCCTTCCATCTCTGGTCGGAACTCTATTTGCATGTATTAGCTCTAGAATTACCACAGTTATCCAAGTAATGTGGGTACGATCTAAGGAACCATAACTGATGTAATGAGCCATTCGCGGTTTCACCTTAATGTGGCTTGCACTGAGACATGCATGGCTTAATCTTTGAGACAAGCATATACTACTGGCAGGATCAACCAGGGTGCTATATATATATAATAGCATAGTGCGTAAATGTCCCTCGGCGTCACCCGAGAGACCACACTTTGTATAGAAAAGTTCGATGAATATTTCTAAACAACGAATTTTCTTACATATATATATATCTGAGCCGTACGATATTCCCTGAACATAACGAACAGTTTACATCGCGACTAGATATTTTATATATTCTGCGCTTAACACAGAGGCTAGACCTTTAACAACCGTCGAAACGGCGGTCCGTACATGAAATTTGCGGTCCGCAGACCCAGTTAATTTCAAACAGTCTCTTTACCCTTCGTTAGATTGAAAACGTCGGGGCGAATTCATAAGAATTCATCGTTATAACTCACTTTTATTCTCGCTCGGAGAGTATTGAGTTGATAGCATTTGTATATTTGATTTTCCGCATAAGAGTCTTTGCGTCAACGACACATGCCCGCGGATATGCTGTACAGTATGGTTGAACACTTATAAATAAGGTCCAGAACCCGGCCGTAAACCGACATCCGAACATATACGGCGTATATAATTCCAGACACGGTCTACGACATTATTTAAAGTAACGCCGCTATATAGTTGATAGACTAAAAGTATCGAATATAATGTATAAAATACACCGGGGAATAATATTCGAACCTGCCTGAACAACACAGCGTACTTTAGCCTAAGCTTGCTCGCATCGCACTCGACACGACCTATCCCCCTATATAAGGCGCGCGGCCACAGCGTAAGTATTAGACTGAGTCCCAAGCGACGTGCATTTGACCTGCGGCGAGGGCCTGCTCGCGCTTACGGTGTGAATCGTCAAGACAAAAGTCTGGGAAAATTTCGAACTGCGAACCCTTATGATAGAAAAATTTTTGTCGAAAATTTTGTTAGATGTTCAAACAGTTTTATATATATGGACAATATGAATTATAGTTAATTATTGAGTTTTTAGGTGTTTTTTGGGTTTTTTTAAACTTTTGTATAAAATTATGTATTTATTGATTTTTATAGATCTCAATGAATATAAAACGAATTTATATATAGTTATATTATTTTTTATAATTATTTGTTTAAATTTTCTAATTTTACAATAAATGTTCAAACCAGTTTTCCTCGATTTTCTCTTAAACCGTAAAAGATACGAAAAAACTTTGTTCGTACGAAAGATGCAGAATAAAATTATGAATAAAATGGTATATGAATGGTTAAGTGTGTTCATATAATTTTCTCGAGATTTTCCGATTTTCCTGAAATTTTACGACGGCAACTCGCCTGTAGGCCACACCGTTCGGAATTCGAAGTTGCGATATATGGGAAAAAAACTAAGAATTTTGAGACCTTTCTAACGATGTATAATACTTTATATGTTTTCTTTACAGAAATATCGAATCGTGAGGAGTATTGCTCCAACCTAGCCGCACTTTGCATTTTGACAAGTTAACATCTACACATATTGCTCTATAACATGAAACCGTAAAAGATACGAAAAAACTTTGTTCGTACGAAAGATGCAGAATAAAATTATGAATAAAATGGTATATGAATGGTTAAGTGTGTTCATATAATTTTCTCGAGATTTTCCGATTTTCCTGAAATTTTACGACGGCAACTCGCCTGTAGGCCACACCGTTCGGAATTCGAAGTTGCGATATATGGGAAAAAAACTAAGAATTTTGAGACCTTTCTAACGATGTATAATACTTTATATGTTTTCTTTACAGAAATATCGAATCGTGAGGAGTATTGCTCCAACCTAGCCGCACTTTGCATTTTGACAAGTTAACATCTACACATATTGCTCTATAACATGAAAACCGTAAAAGATACGAAAAAACTTTGTTCGTACGAAAGATGCAGAATAAAATTATGAATAAAATGGTATATGAATGGTTAAGTGTGTTCATATAATTTTCTCGAGATTTTCCGATTTTCCTGAAATTTACGACGGCAACTCGCCTGTAGGCCACACCGTTTGGAATTCGAAGTTGCGATATATGGGAAAAAAACTAAGAATTTTGAGACCTTTCTAACGATGTATAATACTTTATATGTTTTCTTTACAGAAATATCGAATCGTGAGGAGTATTGCTCCAACCTAGCCGCACTTTGCATTTTGACAAGTTAACATCTACACATATTGCTCTATAACATGAAAACCGTAAAAGATACGAAAAAACTTTGTTCGTACGAAAGATGCAGAATAAAATTATGAATAAAATGGTATATGAATGGTTAAGTGTGTTCATATAATTTTCTCGAGATTTTCGATTTTCCTGAAATTTTACGACGGCAACTCGCCTG
>NW_020537702.1:5000-7500 GCF_003426905.1 Ctenocephalides felis | reverse complement strand
AGCCTGCTTTAAGCACTCTAATTTGTTCAAAGTAAACGTACCGGCCCACCTCGACACTCGGTGAAGAGCACCGTGGTAGGATTTTGAGTTGGGCCGCCTTTTGACGGGCTAAGCCCACCGGTAGGACGTCCCACAGACATGCCAGTTGAACACCGCGAGCGGTGAACCGACAGTGTGGGACACAGATTCAACTACGAGCTTTTTAACCGCAACAACTTTAATATACGCTATTAGAGCTGGAATTACCGCGGCTGCTGGCACCAGACTGGCCCTCTAATAGATCCTCGTTAAAGGATTTAAAGTGTACTCATTCCGATTACGGGGCCTCGGATGAGTCCCGTATCGTTATTTTTCGTCACTACCTCCCCGTGCCGGGAGTGGGTAATTTGCGCGCCTGCTGCCTTCCTTGGATGTGGTAGCCGTTTCTCAGGCTCCCTCTCCGGAATCGAACCCTGATTCCCCGTTACCCGTAACAACCATGGTAGTCGCAGAAACTACCATCGACAGTTGATAAGGCAGACATTTGAAAGATGCGTCGCCGGTACTAGACCGTGCGATCAGCACAAAGTTATTCAGAGTCACCAAGTCAAACGGTGAGCAAGGCAAGCCCGCCACCGATTGGTTTTGATCTAATAAAAGCATTCCTTCCATCTCTGGTCGGAACTCTATTTGCATGTATTAGCTCTAGAATTACCACAGTTATCCAAGTAATGTGGGTACGATCTAAGGAACCATAACTGATGTAATGAGCCATTCGCGGTTTCACCTTAATGTGGCTTGCACTGAGACATGCATGGCTTAATCTTTGAGACAAGCATATACTACTGGCAGGATCAACCAGGGTGCTATATATATATAATAGCATAGTGCGTAAATGTCCCTCGGCGTCACCCGAGAGACCACACTTTGTATAGAAAAGTTCGATGAATATTTCTAAACAACGAATTTTCTTACATATATATATATCTGAGCCGTACGATATTCCCTGAACATAACGAACAGTTTACATCGCGACTAGATATTTTATATATTCTGCGCTTAACACAGAGGCTAGACCTTTAACAACCGTCGAAACGGCGGTCCGTACATGAAATTTGCGGTCCGCAGACCCAGTTAATTTCAAACAGTCTCTTTACCCTTCGTTAGATTGAAAACGTCGGGGCGAATTCATAAGAATTCATCGTTATAACTCACTTTTATTCTCGCTCGGAGAGTATTGAGTTGATAGCATTTGTATATTTGATTTTCCGCATAAGAGTCTTTGCGTCAACGACACATGCCCGCGGATATGCTGTACAGTATGGTTGAACACTTATAAATAAGGTCCAGAACCCGGCCGTAAACCGACATCCGAACATATACGGCGTATATAATTCCAGACACGGTCTACGACATTATTTAAAGTAACGCCGCTATATAGTTGATAGACTAAAAGTATCGAATATAATGTATAAAATACACCGGGGAATAATATTCGAACCTGCCTGAACAACACAGCGTACTTTAGCCTAAGCTTGCTCGCATCGCACTCGACACGACCTATCCCCCTATATAAGGCGCGCGGCCACAGCGTAAGTATTAGACTGAGTCCCAAGCGACGTGCATTTGACCTGCGGCGAGGGCCTGCTCGCGCTTACGGTGTGAATCGTCAAGACAAAAGTCTGGGAAAATTTCGAACTGCGAACCCTTATGATAGAAAAATTTTTGTCGAAAATTTTGTTAGATGTTCAAACAGTTTTATATATATGGACAATATGAATTATAGTTAATTATTGAGTTTTTAGGTGTTTTTTGGGTTTTTTTAAACTTTTGTATAAAATTATGTATTTATTGATTTTTATAGATCTCAATGAATATAAAACGAATTTATATATAGTTATATTATTTTTTATAATTATTTGTTTAAATTTTCTAATTTTACAATAAATGTTCAAACCAGTTTTCCTCGATTTTCTCTTAAACCGTAAAAGATACGAAAAAACTTTGTTCGTACGAAAGATGCAGAATAAAATTATGAATAAAATGGTATATGAATGGTTAAGTGTGTTCATATAATTTTCTCGAGATTTTCCGATTTTCCTGAAATTTTACGACGGCAACTCGCCTGTAGGCCACACCGTTCGGAATTCGAAGTTGCGATATATGGGAAAAAAACTAAGAATTTTGAGACCTTTCTAACGATGTATAATACTTTATATGTTTTCTTTACAGAAATATCGAATCGTGAGGAGTATTGCTCCAACCTAGCCGCACTTTGCATTTTGACAAGTTAACATCTACACATATTGCTCTATAACATGAAAACCGTAAAAGATACGAAAAAACTTTGTTCGTACGAAAGATGCAGAATAAAATTATGAATAAAATGGTATATGAATGGTTAAGTGTGTTCATATAATTTTCTCGAGATTTTCCGATTTTCCTGAAATTTTACGACGGCAACTCGCCTGTAGGCCACACCGTTTGGAATTCGAAGTTGCGATATATGGGAAAAAAACTA
>NW_020537701.1:0-16632 GCF_003426905.1 Ctenocephalides felis | reverse complement strand
CCGTGTAATCCTTAAAATCGTTTTTTGTGTCTAAACGTCTGTTACACCTACTGTTTTCTTTCAAATTTATATGCATGAAAAACAGTTTTGCTTTTAAATTACGCCCACCTTCCAGACGTCTGACTTGTCACACGATATGCCTATGTTCTGAAGGTATATGCGACTACATAATGCCAATGACTTCAAAGGAAAATTGTTCATAAATAGGGCAAATTTATTTTGTATCAAGTAACATTTTGTCTTTTATCAGAACGAAACCTTAGAACTTGCTATATTTATAAAAAATTCTTGTTGTAGATAAAAATATCAGAAGTATTCTGTTACTTCACGTAGAATCTTTTCAACAAAATGTAATGTGAAGTATCAACGTAGAAGCCAAGCAAACTCTTCTTGCGTAGGAAAATTCTGAAAATAGGTGTAAATACTATCTGCTTTGTATTCTTTGAGATATTCTTTGAGACAGCAATTAGAACCTAAGAGTGAGAACCCGATAGATGTTGTCGTAATTAGACCCAATACTAGTTAGTTCTACAGATGGCAACCCAAACAGTGTCCCATCTCTGTGTATTGAATTATTATTAAAAATTCTATAATAGGGCAAATATCTGTTGATGCACCAATGCCAAATGAGGGGGCTGTTTTCACTTGGAAACATATTAGTATCTATATTTCCAAGTGAAAACTGATGTCACTACTCCTGACATTTAGGCTGCTCGAAACAGGATCGAATCCTGGACTACTGATAAGAGTCCAGTCGTTCTAACCACTTTCCAACGAGCGAGCCCACATTGAGACACTATTTCAGAATCCTTTATCTATTATTGATGTAATTTTTCCCATATTAAGAGTATGTTTCAATTTCCTACGCCTTCGCATCAGTCTTCTCTATGATCACTCATCAGACAGAAGATTTCTGAATTATATTCTACCACAAAATATTATTAGCAAGCAAAAGCCGTTTCTATATATAGATTTACAAAGAGATGGAAAACAAATATTAGTGTAACATAAATTGAATTGTATGTCGAGTTTTGGTAACAAAAGTCCATTCAAATTATTCAGGTATAATGAGCTCGTTTAGAATTCGAAGATAATATAATTATATATTAAATAATGTATAACTAATTATATATCAAACAATGGTACTAGTCTAATAGTAACTGGTAAAACATTATTTTGTGGAAATATTTGTTTCATGGAAAAATCCATAATTTTTGAGCTTGATATTATATACCAAAATTACATAGTGGGGTGAGCAAATTAATCAATACGCATATACGTTGAATTATAAAAATTCATTAAAGTTTAGAATTTACTCGCAAGATTGAGCGTTTCTAATCAGAATCTATGCCGAAGCATCTGTACGTTTTGTATATAGCTACTGATTACAGTTGACGTCCATTCAATTGAATGACAACTCGATTCAAAGCAAAATGCCTAAATTGAAAAAGTTTATCAATATTTTAGCCAATTAGTAGAAAATTATGATATTTTTCTCTCTGTATTAAAAGTTATACTTTGATTTCTATTTATTAAAAAGAACCAAATAAAAAAGCCTACAAATTGTGAATTATTTACGGCTAAAAATATTTTGTTAAGCTTAAAAATTGCCCATTAAATTATATTAAAAAGTCAGTTACCAAAATCCGACCATTAATTAATTAATTAAACCTAAACAGGAGATGCAAACATGTACAAAATAATGTCGGTGTTATTCACTGATGCGAAGCTTGTAAATATGCCCTAATTGGAAATAACAAATACTATATATAATATAGTCATATTATATAATTTTATATAATAATATGTATATAAATTTCAATTATTATATAAAGCTCAAACAGTAAAATGATATAAAAATGTTGTGCTTCGGTTGAACATTGAAGATGGACCAAAAATAATATTTAGTATGTATTGAGAAAATGATCTCACAGTAATTATATATAAAATTCAATATAAATATATAAAATACTATAAATAATTAATATATTTCATTTAATATTATATTTAGGGTAAAATTATTATGATTCCAAAATGTCACTTTGAATTTCAAATATTATATAACAAATTGATTACGCAAGAGATAATCATGAGTCTAATAATTATTTATAACTGTCCTGTTGCTTTGATCAGAATTATAATCGTTTACGTATTCCGATTGCAATTAGTATTGAATCTACATGGCATGTACCGACAGTTGTATCCATGTACTATTAATTGCGGTATATTATAAGTGCTTTAAACTGTATTTATGGTTACAGACGCTTTGTAATATGTAGTACCAAATACACAGGTGCAATGAAATGATTTGCAATTTGAATAAATAGTGTATCATTAAATTTATTTTCAGATACTAACAATTACAGTTTTGCTCTCTAATAAAATATTTTACTCTACCACCCATTAAAATATCTATAATTAACTTCGTGTAGGATTCAAAAATCGAAAACAAAAATTTTATATATATTTACGTTTCAAAGGTTTCTGAACATTTTAGCATACCTTGGATAAAATGGATATAGGTGTATGTATTTGTATGTGCGGATATTTGAATGATTCAATAAAACATTTCACTTGTATTGACCAAATGAAGAATTTATTAAATTTTTGGGAAAGCCGATTCAGTGGGGTCCGAGATACAGAAAAAAACTTAGAAAAATATTCTTTGGCGGGCAAAAATGATCATTAACAGATGGTTATAAAATTATCAGATATTTATAGAGATTTGCAAAATGAGTGCTGATTTTGTTTGAGTTATGTAACATAAATTCTAGTTTACTTCGAAATTTTACATTTTTTTTTTCAAAATTTTCAGAAATATACAAAGTTTCAAACTTTAAATGCAAATTTTAAATTCACAATGCACTTTGAAAATGTATATTTCATATGCGTATTCCATTTCGTAAGAAAAATATCATCAGATGGATTTGTTCGGCATCTCTTGTTAATGTAAACATTCTTAAGTGTCTTATGCAATAAGATATTTGCTATACCATAAATGAGCGGTAAAATATATAGTATTTATTTGAAAATATTTAAAACAATTGCTATTAATCATTGATATTTATGGTTACTGATTTTCACATCAGAAATTTAATTCTAGTAGTTCAAGCAATTTGACTTTAGGCACAATGGCATGCACCACTAGTTGGAGGTCAAATTGGACATTTAGGGCCGGCCCCATATTCAGCTATTCAAGAATGTACTAAACTCAAGATTTCAACTAGACTCATAACTTAAAGTTATTTAGTTTAAAAGACATTACTTTTGAAAACCACTAGTTATATATATATATATATATATATATATATATATCTACATACATATATATATATAAATAAGTCGGGTTTTCCTTCCTCACGATTTAACTCCAGAACGCACGAACCGATTTCGACAATTTTGCATTCGTTGGAAAGGTCTCGGGCTCCGCAAGTTTTATAGCTAAAATTAGTGGTGCATGGCATCGTGCCCTAATGCAAGTTGCTGGAACTTCACGCACTGTATTTAAAAATTCGAGTAGTGACATTAGTGAGAATTATCAGAATTATGCTTGGTTAAGACAACGAGCAATTCTTGCCGCCAAGAAATATGATGTACACGCACTGAATTTCACCATTTAATCAAAAATTGCTGGCGATTTGGTGACATACCAATGATTCCGACTGGTCTTCCGTTTGACTTCAAACGATTGCAATTTCCAGTTCGCCTTGCGTTTGCAATGAAAATTAACAAGTCGCAAGGCCAATCGCGTTGTGTTTGCGGGATAAATTTCAAATAGATTATTTATAAAATCAGTGTTTTTCACATGGGCAGTTATACGTTGCCTGTTCACGAGTTAGAAAACCATCCGCTTTGCTTGTGTTAACGCCAGACCAAAAACAAAAATGTGGTTTACCAAAGAGCACTTCAATGAAACGGATAATTTGCGGATTCACTTTCATTTACTTAGAGAAGTTCAACTAAAAAACAATTCTTTGTAATCGAAATAAATTCATTACTGTTGTGTAATAAAATCAAATTTTTCCTTTTCAAATATAAAACAAACAAAAATTTCGTCATCTTTCTCACGAAACCATCTGGTGGCGAAACGGAGTTCGTCGGGTTTGCTAGTTTATTTATATATGTGCGTGTGCTTGTATGTGGGCGTGCAGAATTCAGAATTAATAACGTTAAAATAAGACCCATTTTGAATTATCGATCCTGATACTTTGTTCACACGCAATATAAACGCATGTTGTAAATACGTTTTGAATTCCACTGTCAAAAATAACGTTTATTGCTATATTTCATAAAAAAAATAATTGGCTTGGCTAGTTTCTTTTAACAAACAAATACAACCCTTAATATAAATCAACATTTTACTATTCAAAAATACAACAACTTATTAGCGCCTCTCTTTCACAACCTTTTTTCAATTTCTACTGGTGTTATAATTAGAATTTCGCTCACCTTGCCGCATTGTCTGCATTTTCCTTTCTCCGTCCGCCGATGCACCCAGTGATGGTGCGTGCACGTCTGTTCACGGTATTGCCTGACCCCGACATCTCGGAAGGTCGGTTTGCATTGGAAACGCGCCCGTTCGTTGAGAGCGCTCAGGCAGCCTGCGTGCGCTATCACCTTGCACGCCGAACACTTCAACCGAGGTCCGTGCTTCTGCAATAATAAATAATAGAAATGTAATTTAGGTATTAACAGGCTGGTAAATAGCTTTGAGAAATACGTAAATCGATTTTAACGCGAAACAACACAAATATTTGTCGAGCGTTGTTTGGGAATTTCTAATCAAACTGTGTAGTCTTGAGGAATAGTTGTTGGAGTGGGTTGGAATTTACTTAACACTTTATCGATTGCTGGCATAATTGAATGGGTTTATCGATTACTACGGCTTATCGGTCACTGAAGTGGTACTTACGAAATGGGTGTCAAAACCATAAGCGCTGGATGGGACGTTAAATATAACTAGCAAGGACTACAAATTAATGAACAAGTTTTTGATCTTTTGTAAACTTTCCTATCAGTTATTACTGACAATATGCCCCAGAATATCGATAGAACCATATAAAGTATAGTGGGACTTAAATTCCCATGAGTAAAAGGTCTACCACCGTTATTTCAAAAACAAGTAAATAATAGAATTTTCAACGATACTTAATTATTATTAACTTCCCGTAGGGTAAGTTATTGTAATGGACGGAAAATCAAAATTGAAAATTTTTACATTTCTCGACGTTTTGAAGGTTTCTGAACATTTTGGCATACCTCAGACAAAAAGGTATGTGTGTGTGTGTGTGTGTGTGTGAGTGTGTATGTATGTATGGATACAATTTTTCGTCCACGTTTTCGGCCGCACGGATCAACCGAATTGAATGGTTCAAAAAACATTCGATTCCTATTGATAGGGAGATGTGTTGATTAGTTCTTGGCAAAGGCAGGCCCAGCCGATTAGGAGATACGGAGCAAAGAGTGCATAAAATAGAAAACGAGTTTTTGATAGATCGGAACATCCGATTTGAATGATCCCAAAAACATTCAATTTGTAATGACTGGGAGAAGGGGTGATTAGGCAGGTCCAGCAGTTTCGGAGATACAGAGCTAAATGTGCAACAAATGGCAGTTTTTGAGAGAACTATGCGTCCGATTTGAATGATTCCAAAAACTTTCTGCTTGTTTTTACAAAATAATTGAATTTGGAAAAAAAATTTTGCTTCAAATTTATTTCAGATTTTTATTTTAATTCTGTTCTTATATACTTTAAACAAATAATTTCAACTTTCCAATTTAGTTTATATTCTATTTTAAAACATTTAAATTCCTCGATCATTTTGTTACGGTACGGAAGTTCCAGCAATTTGCCTTGAGCCACGATGCCACACACCCCACTAGTTTAATGATTGAAATAGAATGCAAAAAATCTGTGTAACCAACTCTGACCTATATTCTTTTGCCGTAATCAGGAAATAAAAAGCATTGAATCAATATTCCAAACAAAAGTACTATTTTCCGTTAGTACTTTTTTTGGTTTTCAGCTCTTTTTTAGTTTATGATACCTGAATATAATTTTTATGTGTATATCACTTAAATGTTTTTTTTTAAGATGTATTATTATTTTAGTTAGATTCAACAGTTTTCTAAATAAAATCATGAGGGTAGTGTATTAAGAAAAACCTAAACCCTTTTTCTACTGAAGATAAACATTAAGACAATAGTAAAAAAATAAAATTAAGTTACAAAAGACAATTTCACAAGAAATAAATTAATAACCATTCCAACTCTGCTGATGAATATGTCTGACAAAATATCAGATCAAAGTTACATACAATGAAGTCTATGTGAAAAGTGTGCCCATAAAATTTGTATTTCGTATTAGTTAAACAATGTAGCTAATATTTTGTAAGATTCTTTTAAAATTAAAAATAAAATATTAAATCTGTTTTCTCTTTTTACTTCGCTTAGAGGATAATAAGAGACACATGGCAAATTTTTGAAAAATAATAAAATAACATATTTCTGTACTTAGGGATTACCTGGAAATTTTATGGAATATAGTTCGAACTGTTTCAAACGTGCTTTGTATTTATTCATTATGTTTAGACAGTATAATTGAGGAAAGTCAAATTGAGCATTTGTGTGTCCAGCCATACCTTAAAACGATACCAATTTTTACTATATAATGAAACTAAACGTGAATGGAATTTCATTTTATTAAATATTGCAAGAAAATTCTATAAAAGGACAACGAGTTTCATTTCTTTTAAATATTTGAAAAAGATGTAGCCCTTTTTTTGAATTCGTCGACGAAAGATCAAATTTTGGCTCAAATATACTTTTATCAATTTTGGTGTCCCAGATATACTTTTACCAATTTTGGTGTCACACGATTTAGAATGACTTGGAATAAAATGAGCAAATCCAGCTTTCTGGCAAAAACAAACTTCTTCGAGTAGTTAAATAATACTATTAATATACGAAAATATAACAAATGACCACCTATTCCAATTAATAGTTAAGTAAGAACTAACACTACACTATTCCTGTCTTGCTAATTTTATCGTAAATAATATTTAATTTACCAAACACAAACACTATCAATTATTCATTTGTACGCCGGAGACTCTAGTTATATTTAATTATTAATACTTCAACAATATAGCTGAAAATGGATCATTCAAAGGTCAAGTTTAGTTTCTAATTAACTAAAGAGGACAGTAAAGAAAACGTTCGATGTTCATAAATAAATAAGTAATGATACGGAATACGATGCCAACATTGATTTCGACTACAACGTGGAAAATTCATTTCGTTCACAATCGAAGATCCACATACATTAGTATAGTTTCGGTATTGCCAATCACACTGTGGGTATTGCCAAAATATCTTTCCTTTCAATAGTCGGACCTTTACGGTAGTTGATATGTCAAACGAATTCTTCTAGGTCCATTATGTGTTTTTATTGTATTTTGTTAATCAGCAAAAAATAGATAGGAGACAAATTGAATAAAGCCGAAAACCAACTAACATAACATAAATAGTAACAAAAAACTGTGAATATAATAATGTTTTACAAAACTTTCCGTACTGTATCAGTACGATAAAATCACGATTCGTGTTGAAACCTGCACGTTTTTATAAAAAAGAGATTA
Source organism: Ctenocephalides felis (assembly GCF_003426905.1). NCBI lineage: Eukaryota > Metazoa > Arthropoda > Insecta > Siphonaptera > Pulicidae > Ctenocephalides > Ctenocephalides felis. The sequence goes on along the minus strand of NW_020537701.1, from coordinate 8,992 downwards.
TTAATCAATCATAATTTTTTTGGTCAAACTCATTACATCAATGCTTTTTTTAAATAAACATAAATTATAATTTTTTAAGAAATAGAAGTCAATAAATATTCACACTAGGACAGTTACATCTATTATTATATTAATTGTCGACACAAATATTTCAATAAATTGATGCTTAAATTAATTAAAAAGCCCAATGGAAAAAATTCACGCTAATAAAACCAAACGACCGAACAAAATTATTCGATAGATACATTTAACTGTTTACAAAATAAATCACAATAAATTTAGAGAACGTATTTTTTATTATTAGTTTATTTACTTTATAAGCAAATACATTAGTCATTACAAAACGTTAAACGACTTCATTTTAATATCAATAATCCATCATACAATTTTTCAAAAATTTATTTCATCATAAAGCACAAAGCACAGAAGTACTATATTACAGTATTTTCCTTCAGTTTTAATACTCAAACGTCTCGAACGAAAAAAGCTCACGTGCTTTTAAAAGCTTCCGCCAAGATAAATCTTCTGGGTTCTTATAAAAGAATTAGAAAACGAATATATACAACACATGTATTTATTTATTATGCTCATTCTGATATAATGGCATTTTGGTAAACACAAATATTTGTGTAGGATCCAGGTATTTATTTGAAATAGATTTTATTGTGGGGAATTATGAGAGAATAAATGCGGAATAATAGGTATAAGGTATTATAATTCTAATATGTTGTCTTAAATAATAAAGTACTAAATATTGTAGAATTAGGTTCTGTCGCTAATATTTTCACTTATTTTTTAAAAAAAAATACTATATGGTATGTAAAACTTGTAATATTGCATCTTCAAAACGTTTTTTTTCTTCTCTCGTTAATAATTTTCATATATTATTCAAATATATTTCTGTACTATTATGCAAAATCACAATTGTTTATATAAATCATCACTAGTTAATTATCAAAATTGCTTAAAACAACACGCAAATATAATTTTTTGCTGTCAATAAATAACAATTAATTAGTAACCAAATTAGAGTAGATAAAACTTGATTAATTATATAATTCATGTCGATACTATGTATGAATTCATTTAAATCATGTATATACGAGGTCTGTTCAAAAAGTACCCGGAATTTTCGTTTTTTCAAAAAATATTTATTTATTCGTCTACATTAATGTGGTCCCCTTCAAAGTAGTCCCCCCCAATATAATACACTTATGCCAGCGTTTTTTCCAATTTTCGAAGCACCCTTGATATTCTCTTTTTGATATGTCCTTGAGCACTCTCAGCGATTTTCTTCAATCGAGGAAAACCGCCGTCCTTTCATGGGTCTCTTCAACTTTGGGAATAGAAAAAAGTCACACGGAGCCATATCTGGTGAATTTTTGCACTTTGCAACACTTTATTTCATTTTTTACGCAAAATTTAATACAAATTCTTTGACTTTTCAATTCTTCCATTGTAAAAATCGCCGAGCTCAGAAAAACACGTCGAACCTTAGCGACTACCACAGACAAAGTAAACAGTGAATATAGCTGAAAATTTCATCATACTTTAGGGGCATGTATACCAACACAATAAAAAAAAAATTTTGACAATCAGACACTCCAGACCCGCGAAATTTAATTATTAGTAATTCCGGGTACTTTTTGAACACACCTCGTATATATATATATATATATATATATATAATACGATTAACTGAGAATATATAAACTTAAAAACAGTAAGAAAAACCTCAAAATGTTTTTTTTTATGTTACTATTTATTGTCGACGTTTTGACAACTATTTTACGTGGATGAAATTTAAAAAAAATCTCGTTAAACTAGATAATATTGTCTGTAAAATGAACTACGATAAAGAAAAAAAAATCATAAATTGACAAAATGACGGCGTTTTTAAAAAAAAAGTCGAATTTTACCCAAAATTTTGGTCGTTTTTAGACTGCCAAAATTCGATTTTTTATCCGATCAAAAAATCGATAGTTCATTTTACGGAGAACTATATATATAACATGTAAAAAATTCATAGTGATCAGATCATTCGGTTTTGAGTAATCGCTGAAGCAAATTCGGAAAATGCTGTTTCGAGAAAAACGCGTTTAAAGATTAAATGATCGTTATACTATATATTATGTATATATATATACTCTTTAAATTGCTGTAACTCAAAAACTATTTAAGATATCAATTTAAAATTTTGGTATGTTATTTTTAAAGGTATAACCTATTGAAATATGGAACAATTGAAAATTCGATTTTTTGAAAATTTCACACTAGTTGTGCCCCTTAAACAAAATTGCTATACTATAATAGTTCAATTATCCCACTGACCGTGCAGTCATTGTCAGCCAGGTAGCAGTAGTCCCCGGACACGGAAGTCGGCTGCCACATATGCTCCCCGCTCAGCGCAGCCTCGCCCCAGTCCGGGGTGCTCCGGATGGCGCGACCCGTGCTGCCGTCCCCGGAAGCTTTTCTGTAAAGGAGAGCATTGATTGGATGAGATATTGTAACAGGTTCGAGTCATAAATTTTAAAACAGTGCATTCTCAGTACAATATGAAAATAAATGGATCGAGATAAAAATATACAGAGAGAATAAAAGAAGATTTAGATTTATGGTTAAGTTTGAATGTATTAAGAAATATATGTGTATTCCCAAAATCGAGAGGAAGTGTTATTTATCATAATAATGCATGATCTTAAATTTCAAAATGATATCTGAATGCTAATAGAATATACCCAAATATGAATAATTATTTATTTATTTATTTATTTATTTATTTATTTTACGACAATCGGCTATTATATATATATGTTTATTATTATATATAAATAATTATTTTTTATTGCGGTAAATGCATGGAAGGTACATACATGAATAATTTTCTAATCATATCCTTTTATTTTTAACAGAAAACATTATAAATAGCCAATTTTATTATAAAATAAAATAAATTTATAATTTATTACTTAACAATAAAATTCTTTATTTGTTTTCTTACAATATAGTTAATACTTATATACTATCATGTATGTCAGAAAGAAATCATTAAAAAGCTTACACGAATGAAATTATGAGAATGAATTTTGTATGGTTAAATTTGATTTTGAAAAAAATGTAATTGTAACAAATTTTGCTAGCATTTGTCTTAATTTTTTACTTAATAATTAAGTATACATAAATTAATAAATATGTATATTTTAGAATTTTAATAAAGTAGATCTTTTATGTTCTTCAATAGGCTTCTTATAATGTATTTAACGCTTATATATTATCATGTATGTAATGCGTAAATTTTCAGAAACAAATCATTTAAAAGTAATGTATGTTTAAAATTTAATATTTTCTCAGCAAAGCTTACTGGTTTAAAATTCAAATACAATTCAGATAAATCTTCTTATATATAAGAATATAGCTCGATATTATATTAGATATGCTGAAAAATGCAAAAATGGCTAAACCGATTTAGCCAGTTTTAGTCATGAAATATTAGTGATAATCCAGAGATATTGGGAAAGGTGAGAAATTATTTTAAAACCTAGTTGTTAATAAATATTCATATTTATTAAAAAATTAGAGTAAATTTTACTGAAGACCATTTCAACTTATTAAATGTATTTTAGTTTATAAAACTGAACGTTTACCTATTACTAATTAGCAAAACATTTTTATTTTTCATGTTCTCAAACTATGAAAACTGGAACATATAAAGTTTTAGAATAGTCAACCAGCAGTAATGACAAATTAAATACAAAAGGACAAGTTAGTGACTAATCCTTCGTTGAGAATATGTAATTAAGTTTTGTCAAGAGGCTTAGCATGGGTTGATGGTTCATGCGACAACATCGTACCTTACTTAGAAAATCTCTCAACCGTACTTACACCAGGAAAACAGAAGGATTTGTAAAACTTCAGAAGCTATACTTTTTAAACTAATAATATAAAAAATAATAAGACCAGTAGCACTAGATACAGAAATTTGAAAATAGAAATAGCAACTATGTCCATTTGAGAAGTTTTTATTTATGCTTCATAGCAGTTATTGAATATAAGTAGTACCTATATAGTAGTAACACAATATAGTGAAATAAAATTCATTTGTATTAGTGCAGATTGTTTTATTGTAAATTAATAATTTAATTTGCAAAACAAATATAATAAAATTTCCACTTCAAAGACTACGGCGCAAATAATATTAATTTCATTGCCTTCTTGTCTAGTTAGTTATTTTGTATTAGACATTTTTATAAGAATGATTATATTGTAGATACAAAAAATATATTTTGATGTAAACAATACATATAAAATTGTAAGTTAATAGTCATTTAAAAGATATTTTTATGCACAATTAGAACATTAATGATAATGATTGGTGGGGACAACTCGAATGAAGAATATTCATCATGAGTGGTTTTCCTTAGCCATACTACACTATGTGCCCAAATAGGTTATTCGTTTAGAGATATCTTTTTGATCTGATATTTAATTATATATATATATATATATATATATATATATTATAATTGATTACTAAATATGATTCGTTTTAGAAAACTGTTGAAATTCAGAAAGCGTGAAGACTGTACCGTTGTTTTGCACGTGCCATTCAAATATGTCACCGGGATTACGACTGTCTCGAACAGTGTACTCATGTTTTACATTAAGAAGGTCGGGTCAAAATATGTGAACAAGTAAGTAATCTCGAAATACCATTGTGTATAGTTCTCATGAGAACAAGCCGTAGAAATACGGTCAGAAAATACAAAGCTACACATATATCACACGTACAGTTGATAAGGAACTTATTAATCACGTTAAACAATAGCTGAAAGTAGTTGGAACTAGCATTTTGCCTTGAGGCAAGTTGCATAAACTTCCCTATACGTATATATAATCAACTTAATTAATTAAAGTTGTCACTAATCTATTTAGATGAAATATACAATTTTTCATTTCAAAAAAATGTTTTCGCTTTTACTAAAAAATAATCGATACGGCCTTTCAATTGATGTCTTTCAAACACACTTATACTATCTGTAATTGTATGAATCAAATTAATTTGTTTAACACAAAATCATTTCATTCATTTGCTATTTTAAAAAAATATTTTATTTAAGTGGGGACGTCAACTGTAATCAGTAGTACATGCAATACATCAAACAACTACGACACTGTTTCTGACTTGAAATGTATTTTTATAATTCATCATTTGAAAAGTTAATAAAATATTTTATGATAATAAAAATATTAACCCAATATCACAAATATTTATTTTAATTATTTTTTAATATAATGTAGGGCCTATTATACTGAATCATCGTAAAATATTGACCTTGTAATATTTCGTTAATATATGAATTGTTAATAAACAATACATCGGGTAAAGTTAAAAAAAGTTCATTTGCAAAGTTTTCTAGATTTTACTAGTAAGGCTATATAGTAATTTTGGTTAGATGCCTATTGTTTAAAACAATACGTAAGAAAAGCGTAGTGCTCATTGACCTCATACACATGTTGTATTTATTTACTCAATATTACATATTATTTTGTTCATGTATTTTTGCAGGTTCAAAATGATCAAAACAGTTTTCATTTTTTGTGAAATTCATATACATTCATAATTTATAAAAATGGTAAACTAGTTTAGCATTAATAAATAATTTTTTAATTTAAATTATAGACAATGCGTTCAAATTATGTTCCGATCCATAAATTTAGCTAGCATTTTTTTCACAAATACTTTTAGTCATGCAGCTGAAAGTACATAATTAATATAAATAATATTAAATAATTATTTGAAAGATTAAATATTGACAAATAATTATTTGAAAGATTAAATATTGTTTCTTTAATATAAAACTAACTGAATACTGTTTTTGTTTTACACGAAATGCAATTACTCAGAAATTGAAATAATATTTGATAAAAGTGGCTAATACAAAAGGTCGGTTATCTGATCTATAATAATCAACATGCATTATATATATATATATATAATTATTAAACTCAAATTAAACATATATATATATATATATATTATATATATATATATATATATATATTATATATATATATATTATATATATATGTACACATCTTGAAAAGTTCTAATTAAAGAAACAGTATTAAATTATAAATACCCAAAAATCTGACCGTGAACCAAAATTTGCGTGCGCACTTTTCTTACGCAAATTATTCCTTTTTACCTCAAATAATTGACATATTGGCAACGCATTCAAAATATATTTACAATTTTTTGTTCCATTCTAACACTCGCAGGAAACATTTCCATGTCAATAATATATCACGACAATGAAAATAAAATGAAATATTGTTTCTAGAAAAGTTTTCGCTCAATAAAGTTTAAAAGCAATGCTATAAACTTCAAGATAATACGAAACAGCAGTCGTAAATAATATACATTGACAAAATTGCGAACAAAGACTTATATTTTTAATATAACTGACCAGCCGAATATGTTGCTGACTTAGACAATTTATCACAACGTAAATTCACTGGTGCGTGTTTAATAAAAAAACACAGCCAAGGGAATGAACAATTTACTATATCGAGATGAAAAATTGAAACGTCAGTCTTCAGACAAAAAGTGATAAAATAAACATAAACGTAGACTCTGAGACAATATTCGATCATATAGATTACATTAATGCACTGTAAAATTGTAATAAGCTGCGATAAAGCTCTTCCAGACACTACTCAATCAAAAGCAGAAGTCTCAAGACAAAATTCGTTAGTTTGAAACTTTGAGAAAGTTTTGCGAGCCTCCAAATATTCAATAGAGTTTATATAAACTTACATAGCAAATCTAAAAATAAACTTCAAAGTTTAGGGTTAGTTTCAACGAAGAAAGTTTAAGACGGATTTATGGAAATTTGGTGAAATTTATATGTGTATAATCATCAGTAATTAGCGAAGCATATGTCAGTTACAGATTTTGCATTACATGTCATTAAATAAAATAAAAAAATTCAATTAAAGAAAAAGATATATTTTAATATAAAAATTTGCTACATAGACGTACATTACATACATTATATGTTTAAAATTTATGAGTTTTTAACCCGAGGGTATTATATAAAATAAATGACTTGTAGCTTATAACCAACAAAATTAATAATATGGCCTATTATTTTGTATTAGTTTTTTAATTTAAATTAATTCTGTCTTGAGTAGCTCAAAAATTGAAATTGTTTCGTACAAATGTGAAACTGATAATTTAAAAACGATGTTATTTAGTTATAAAAGTTCACCTGGTTGCATTGTAGTAATCGCTGTCGTAATTTATAATAAACAAATGTTCACCAAGATAGCTCTATTAAATTTTTGTTTTTATTTTTTTATTTTGCGCTCTAACATATATTTGGTTAAATATTTTGTAGTTAATTATTCAGGTTAAAAAAGCAATAATTTGATTATTATGTAAGCAATTATAAAAAGATAATTATTGAGAAGAACTTTTGGTTTGAAATTGATTTATTTGCATTTTATTGTGATAATACGCACATAAGTGAAAATAAGTTTTGAAAAAAATTCTTTTATGTTCTAGTAAATTTTAAGACATAATAACACGTAGAAATACATGTTATTAAATAAACATTTTACCTAAATTTTTCTTCTAAATACAATGCTCTGTTATTACGTTTATAAACAGACAAATTGCTTGTAATCGAAAGTGAAAGCTCAAATAATTTCTTTGCTGCTTTAGTACTTTTTAAAACATATTGAGAAAACAATAATTAGATGAACTAGATACTGAGGAAAATATGTCATTAATTAAAAAATCATTTCTATAAATCATATTAGTTTTATAGTTCACAAGATGCTGACCGGCATTTAACTCATTATTTTCTGACGTTATATAACATTATAATATGTAATAAGAAAGTCATTACTAGGTGTTGATACTCATTTAATTTAATTGATTTTATTTTTTTTTTATATATTTTATCTTGATATTAAATTTATTAGTTGTCTTATATTTCCTCATAAGTAAAAGTGAACTGTATAACGATTTGCTGTACTTGTAGTATATTATAAGACGTAATAAGAAATCGATGAGTAGATGAGATAAACATTTCACTATATTAGATTATTTTAGAACAGCAATCAGAACTAAGAGCTCAATAATCTGTTGTGATGGTACTTTATCTCAACAACGTGGCTCTATAGAAGACAAATAAATCAAATAATTAATACTATTGAAAGGGAACAATTATCCTTTTCGAAAGTGATGATATTTATTCTTCTATAACCTATATACTTTAGGTATGTAAATCCTATTCCATTCTTTTTCAGAACTGCTTTCTTCATTCTTCTATTTTTATAAATCTTATCTTCTTATATTCTAATCTTGTTTTGTTTCTTGTTCTTCTTGTGCTTCTTCTTCCTTTTCTACTTCCTTCTTCTTCCTTCTTCCATCTTTATCTTCCTCCTTCTTCTTCTTACTTCTAATTCTATACAATTCTAACTCTATATTTCAAATACTATTCTTATATTCTAATCTTGTTTTTCTTCCTGTTCTTCTTGTGCTTCTTCTTCCTTCTTCCTTCTTACATCTTCCTCTTTCTCCTCCTTCTTTTTAATTCTATGCAATTCTAACTCAACATCGCAAATACTATTCAATTTCAATATAACAAAACAAATTCTACCTTAGTGCCGAGGTAGATGCTCAGGACTCGATCCGAGAATCAATGACCATATTTTAAACCAGAATTTACATCAAATTAATTTCTATTTACTATTATCTGATATTAAGTATATTAGTTGACAGATTGCTTATAAGCAAAAGTGAACCGTCAAACAATTTCTTTTCCATAAGACGGTATATTAAATACGCCCAGACGCTCTTGACAATGACAGATGTCAGATAACGCCGACGCTATAGCTGTTGTTCTGAGTGAGGCCTATCATTGTAGTTTGCCAGAGAATTTCATTAATCATGCAGATAAGACGCGAACGCGGAGCCGAGATT
>NW_020537700.1:0-29451 GCF_003426905.1 Ctenocephalides felis | reverse complement strand
ATTTTTTATCATTATTTTCTTGACGGTAGACACCATAGTCTTCTAGATCAGACTAAAATATTACGGCCCTACGACAAGTCGTTTAATTTAAAAAATTCTTCAAAGTTTGCAAAAATTAGTATCGTTTTTTGGACATTTGTCAAAATCAGACTTTTGATCGACGTATGCTCAAAAACGCGTGAACCGATTTCATAAATTTAAAAGCCATTTGAAGTATCTCGATGCGGACTATCGTTTGTCAGTTTTGTTCGACGATCTGCCAAGCCGTTTCTTTTAATTTGAATAAAAGTGTTAAACTTTTCGTCCACATTTAAGCTCATCCTACCGAACCGATTTTAAAAATCAAAAACTGTACGAAAGATATTAATTACGAATGATACTTATTAGTTTTAGGTAAAAATCTACCGGGCCTTTTTGTAATTAACGGTTGAAAAAAAAAAATTAAGCCGACTTTAATGGAATTTTTTTAGCAATATATACCATGGTCTTATAGAACTTACTGAAATATTACGGCTTTACGGCAAGTAGTTTAACTTTAAAAAATCATCATAGTTTAAGAAAATTAGTAGTTTTTTTTTTGACGTTTGTTGAAATTGAAATTAGACGATTAAATCCACTCGGAATACTTTTAATCACTCATAATATTGTTTATTATTGATTAAGTCAATTACTTACACATATCGGGAAGTTTATGTAACTTGCCTCAAGACCAACTAGTTTTGCACAGCATTCATATCAATCGAATGTTTTAGATAGATACTATATATTGAACAGATTAATTTTACATTACGGCTGGGTTTTATATATATATATATAGGTTTAATATAATATATATATATATATAAGGTTTTTCTTCCGAGTTTTTCTTCAGATGGTGAAATAATATGATAAAATTATTTTTGGGCATCCATCCAGTAATTAAAAACATTTTATTGAAAGAAATGTTTGTATTAAGAAAACATACGTTTCGGGGTCTTGACTTCCCCAATTTTCCGCAAACACGTACGCACACATTTTACATGTTACACAAACTCCAAGCTGACAACATGTGTTCGCTTGGAATAAGCTTTTTTTATAATAAAATACATTATTTATTTTTATTTTATTTTAATTTTACAGTTATTTAAAATTTATCATAACTCTACGTATTATCAATTTGTTGTTTCCTAGCTTTTTCATGCAATTTCATGTGTTTTTGTATTTTTTCAAATTTATTTGTATGGTGAGTTTCTTTACATTTGTTTATTATATGTTTGTTTTTCATTTTTATATACTTAACAATATATATTTGTTATAAAAACAAATTTATTAAATTGGTTAGATTTATGTTTGTAATTGTAGCACTGAAGATGGGTCAAATCAAGACCCAAAACCTAGGTTTTCTTAATAAAAACTTTCTTTCAATAAAACTGTTTTTAATTACTGGATGGATGCCCAAGAATAATTTATATATATATATATATATATATATATATATTATGTATGTATGTCCTTTTGGATGTACTCGTATTTTGTCCATCTCTAAATATGAAAGCTTTGTAGTCCATTTGTATATCCGCTTATTACGTAATCGGATTTCAGTTCCGGAAAGAGAAATGGCACGACTGGAAATGGTCGGAGCGAAACATATCTAGTGTTCATTTTTTTTCGAAAATATTAATGTGGATTCAAATCCCCGATATTGTTATATATACATGTGTAAATATACATACTAGTAAACCCGACGAACTCCGTTTCGCCACCAGATGGTTTCGTGAGAAAGATGAAGAAATTTTTGTTTGTTTTATATTTGAAAAGGAAAAATTTGATTTTATTACACAACAGTAATGAATATATTTCGATTACAAAAATGAAGTGTTTTTTAGTTGAACTTCTCTAAGTAAATGAAGTGAATCCGCAAATTATCCCTTTCATTGAAGTGCTTTTGGTAAACCACATTTTTGTTTTTGGTCTGACGTTAACACAAACAAAGCGGATGGATTTCCAACTCGTGAACAGGCAACGTATAAATGCCCATGTGAAAAACAATGATTTTCTTAATGGCACGATGCCATGCACCACTAATTTTCTTAGCTATAGACTTAGCTATAAACCTTGAATGCAAAATTGTCGAAATCGGTTCGTGCGTTCTGGAGTTATTTCGTCAGGAAGGAAAACCCGACTTATTTTTATAAATATATATATATATATACGTGTATATATATATATATATATATATATATATATGTAGATAAAATGATAATGGGTACTACTACCCTAAGGCAGGTCCGTAACTTAAATTATTTTTATAATATTATAATATTATATATGAATTCTAAAAAAAATTAACAAATAAATAGCAAAGTATACAAAAATCATCACCATGATTCACAAATCACAAGTTTCAGCATTTTTTTAAACATAAATTGTTAGAAAGATTATGAAGTAAAATATACATAATGTAGTGAATTTTATCAGCTTTAGCTTAAATTTTATCAAGCCAGATAGTCGAGAAAATATTTAATTAGCAAATCAATTATTTAAACATATCGCAACTTGCCCTAATAACAAAATGCCACTTACAACGAGTTTTAATTTTGATTAAATGAATTGTAAATTTATAAGGGTGAAAAGAACGTACCCACACCTTATTTGCAATAATTTATATATACAAAAATAAATTAGATTTGATCTATAATATTATATATGGTTAAACAGATATTAAATCTATAATATTATATATGGTTCAAAAGCAAATAAAATTGTTACAATACTGTATATGTTACTTTATAACATTTGAACAAACTTATATTTAAAAAAATGCTTAAAGCGATTTGTGGATCAACGATAACGATCTTCGTTAAGTTAACAGTGGGCATTTTTTTATATTTAGCTGATTTTTGCTCAAATTTGTTAAAATACTTATATAATATTATATGTTATTAAAAAGCTGATACAATGTACTACATTACTGTATATTTTACTACAAGCCATTCTGAATAGTTTGACACCAAAATTGTGAAAAGTAAAATAATATTAAATTTATTTTTGAAATAAATAGTTGAAAATTTCATCTAGACAGCCAAATCACTACTTGTCGATTTTTCAACATATCGATGAAAAGTTTATTTTGCTTAAGGCAAAATGCCACTTACACCTAATTTATTTAATTAAATAGAAAATTCGAACGAAAAACACCACTCCATCTATGAGTTGATATTCATACTTAATCAAAGAATCGAATCGCTTTCAAATTGCTACGATCGGTATAGCCGTTTTTTGACAAAAGTTGACGAAAGTTCAAAAATCTCAAGATTTTGATATCAAACGATTCTGAATGACTTGAGACGTCGAAAAACAATGTTAGCAAATCGGATATTCTGGCAAAATATTAAACATCTCAGAAGATAATTAAATAACAGTGAAAAATTAACTAGTGGTGTATGGCATCGTGCCTTAAGGTAAATTGCTGGAACTTCCGTACCGTAATTAAACAATCGAGGAATATTAAACGTTTTCAAAATATTATTACAAATAATGTGAATTCATTATTTTTGCTATCTTGTTATTTATATCTGAGCAAATCAAATGTAAATTATAAGTATATTTATAGAAATTCAATGATTCATTCGATTCAATTTAATATCAATTTCTAAATTATAATCATTCATTTAATTCCAATTAATCTTCAATATTTTCAATTAATTCATTATCTACATTTCATTTCAATATTTTATTCATTTTTTCAATTTTTAATCTAAAATTACAAAAATATTTTATGCAAAATAAAAAAAGATGTAATGATTTTTATCCTCAAAAGCAATTGTTTTGTCAATACAAGCAGAAAGTTTTTAGATTATTCAAATCTGACGCTTAGTTCACTCAAAAACTGCAATTTTTTGCACATTTAGCTCTGTATCTTCGAAATGGCTGGGCCTGCCTCTGCCAAAAACTAATCACCACTTCTCCCAATCATTACTAATTGAATGTTTTTTAGATCATTCAAATCCGATACTCCGTTCTCTCAAAAACTCGATTTGTATTTTCTGCACTCTTTGCTCCGCATCTTCGTAACTACTGGACCTGCCTTTGCCAAAAACTAATCAGTACACCTCCCTATCAATAGGAATCGAATGGTAAATAAATCATACAAATCGGTTGTTCCGTGCGCCCGGAAACGTAAATGAACACACACACGCACATCCATTTTTTCTGAGGTATGCCAGTAAAATGTTCAGAAACCTTCAGAACGTCGAGAAATGCAAAAATTTTAATTTTCAGATAAATATATAATTCAGTAAATCACTAATTACGAAAATTGTTGTGTGCTAAACAATAATAATAATAATATAAATTAATAATTAATATAAATTTAGTTCCCATGAAATCTTTCCCATATTTTAAATATTCATCGTTATCAAACCGACATCCATAGATAAAAGAAGAGTAGACATATTTGACAGTTTCGTAAGTACCATAAGCGCCGCTAGAGTTTTTTGGCGCCACTTGCACACTCTGTAGTCGGACATCTTCGAATGTATCTATGCTGCAGCGTGTGTATAACCTCCAAATAAATAATTCATTTTATTTTTGGACTTGGAATGGAAAACATAGGATTTTGAAAATATTAAGGCAATTTACTAGGAGTGGACTTGATTTCAAGGTATGTTGTATTTGTGCAAATTATTATAATTATATTACGTGTTCGGTTTTATGATTCTATTAAACGTGCACATGGGTGAAGCGTCAGAAATTACATTTAGGTTATGCAAGTTGAAATTATTTCTTAATTTTTTCGTTTTATTGAACATTTGCTCGATTTATGTGTTGAGTGAGAATCTTTTTCTCAATGCTTGATAAATGCTTTACTTGGAATAGTTTTATTAAACATGTTTGTCGAGGAAGGTTGTTCAAGTCGTGCTTGGGCTGAATTTTGTACAGTAATCATCATATGGCACAGTCGAATTAGATTATTCAGTTCAATTTCTACCTGGAGCTGGTTTAGTACAGGGTATTCTGTTTTTTTTTAATACTTTTCCAAAATTTTTGTTGAAATTGAAAATTTTTCATTGCCCATTTTATAATCACCCATCGACTCACTTTTATAAGTACATTCATTCACATCTGACACTTTTTTTAGGTTTAATTTTGATTACGAAGATACTTGGTAACTAGTTAATGAATAGAAATTTATCTGACTGCAGCCTGTATAGCTTCTCGATGACATGAGTGAGGTGTGAGGATTTTTTTCTTGGACTTAATCGTGGGATCTGGCAAAAATGGGGCCATTTGCTAGAAGGTTTGATTTCTGTTTTTTTGTGTTATTAAATATTTATTTTTAACTAATTAATTTAAATATGCCCGGTTTAAGTTTTGTTTGAGCATCTTTTCCAAATTTTGTTAAAATATCATGGAACTGTTTTTTATAGTTTAAAATCATGCTCCAGGTATATCTTGTCTAATAATCATTAGACTTTTGTCTAATAATTTGTACGAATTAATCAATGAATCAATTTTTTTCTAAGTATGTTTTAACATTTGTAAATTCTATTATTGCAAAGATATTTTTCATCATGGATAGATTTTGTTATTCGAATAGTTATAGATGAATTGTTTTTAAGTTTGAAGTTTTATTATTAATCTTAATGTTGATAATAAGCATTTTTATAATTTACAGAACAACTTATCATTCCAGGACTTGATACAATAGATTGATCCAATTCATAAGCAGATCGGCCAAATCTGAGATAAGTATACTTTTACTAGTTTTTGTAATCTCAATACGAATGAATTGATAGTCTATATTAGTATTATACTATTTTGCAGATTTTACCAGAAGCCGAATATATTGAATTATTATTAATTTGTTTTAAGAAGACTATTGGAATCCTTAGTGCTTATCAGAAATTTGAAGTTAAGGTAATTATACTGTTATTTTGTCAATAGTTAATAGAATCATATAGATCTTAAAATTATTACTTATTTCACTGATTTCTTAAAGTATTATTTAAAGAAATTGGAAGCTTGATTATTATTTTACTATTTTATTTATTTATTAAACCTTGCGTCCAAAAATTCAATATTTTTGTTTGTAATGGATATTTTTTTGTGACTCGAAGATTTATTCACATTGGAAAAAGATTTGTAGCCGAAGAATATGAATTGATCTTTTTTTTTTTTAAGTATGTTTTAACATTTGTAGATTCTATTATTCCGAAAATACTTCATCATCAATAGATTTTTTTATTCGAATAGTTATAGATACATTGTTAAGTTAAGTTTTAAGTTTTATTGTTAATATCAATATTGATAATAAGCATTTTTTTTTTAATTTACAGAACAACTTATCTATCCGTCCAGGACATTATACAATAAATAATTCATAAGCAGATCGGCCAAATTTGAGATAGGTATACTTATAGTAGTTTTTGTAATCTCAATACTAATGAATTTGATAGTCTATATTATTATACTATTTTGCAGATTTTACCAGAAGCCGAATACATTGAATCGTTACTTATTTGTTTTATGAAGACTATTGGAATCCTTAGTGCGTATCAGAAATTTGAAGTTAAGGTAATTATACTATTATTTTGTCAATAGATAATAGAATCATATAGATCTTAAAAATATTACACTTATTTCACAAATTTGTAAATATGTATTTAAAGAAATTGGAAGCTTGATTACTATTTTACATTACATTATATTTAGTACATTTATTCACAGAACCAATTGAATAATTACTGTTCAATTGTTTCTTAAGTTTTGGATGGTTCGATGATTTCTTGGAAAGATAGTATATCATTTATGAAATGGTTTATTGCTTCTACAGTTGTTCAAATTATTTTGCATACATATAATTGTATTCACATGAGTATAAATTTGTAATGATTAATATTTTTTATAGGTTACCGCTACAGGTTGAACAAATGTATTTAACCAATTTATATGGAACTGGGAACTACATCTATTTATTACTTGTGGAGACAATAATAATGGCTACTTCGATGACAGACAGAATAACAATAGTAAGTAATGAGATATTTCATAGGAAACATACATCTTACAATTTTTCTAAATTTGGAACTTGCGAATAATGAATATCTAGTGTAGCCGGTGTAAATTTTATTTACCCAATATGTTCTTGAATTTGTATAGCCATCAAAAAGTCAATTGTTGAAAATAATTACATTGAAATGGAACATCTGAGAATAAATAAAATGATTTGATTTATTATGTTCCTTTTGATATAAAATAAATGTTCTTATTTAATTTTTCAGTTTTTGGAGCTAAAATTGATGGAGCTGCTTAATGTTGAACTTCGAATTAATTGGTGATATTGTTAATACGTGAAAGAAGTATATTGCTTGAAGTTTTTTGTTAGTTTAATTAAAATATTTCGATAGTAGTGAAAAGTGTAAAAGTTTGTGTGTGCAATGTGATTTATGTGTGTAGTGATTTTTGTGATACATCCTGAAGGAGTTTTTATTATCGGAGTATGAATGCTGACTTCCAGCTAATCAAGAATGATTGTAAGGCGATATGGTAAGTGATATTTGTTTAAATGGCATGCTCATATACAGTAACGATCACACCAAATTCGCGAAAATATGATTGATATTGAGCAATGAAACTAATAATACATACTTATTTCAATTTAATCATGTTTACGCTATTGTTTTATAATGTTATTTATAGCTGATAACGTTGGCATATTCCATTACTTGTAAATGACTCGTAATTTCTCCGAGTTTTCGGACTTTTATTAAATTAGTTTCATACAAATTAGTTTTCTTGTATGAATTTGTTAAGGAATTCACAATTTAGCCTTTTATTTTGATACTTGCAAATTATTTTTGTTTATGAATTAGTTAAATGTTCTAAATATCTTTACGCTTTTTCTATTCTTTCAGTATTTGTTTATTTCACAATAATATTAGTAAATAGTTAAGGAATTTACGATTCAGTCTCTTTTATTTTGATACTTTCTTGCAATTAAATTTTTTAGTTAGTTTAGTTAAAGAATTCGCGATTTAGCCTCTTTTTTATACTTTCTTGCAAATTAATTAGTTCTTTGTTAGTTTAGTTAAGGAATTCGCCATTTAGCTTCTTTTGTTTGGATACTTTCTTGCAAATTAATTTGTTTTTATTAGTTTAGTTAAGGAATTCGTGATTTAGCCTTTTTTATTTTGATACTTTCTTGCAAATAATTTGTTTTTATGAGTTTAGTTAAGGAATTCGCCATTTAGTCTCTTTTATTTTTATATACTTTCTTGCAAATTGTTTTTATTAGTTTAGTTAAGGAAATTGTGGTTTAGCCTCTTTTATTTTGATTCTTTCTTGCAAATTGTTTTTTTTATTAGTTTAGTTAAGGAATTCGTGGTTTAGCCTCTTTTATTTTGATACTTTCTTGCAAATTAATTTGTTTTTATTAGTTTAGTTAAGGAATTCGTAATTTAGCCTCTTTTAATTTGATACTTTCTTGCAAATTAATTTGTTTTTATTAGTTTTTAGTTAAGGAATTCGCCTTTTAGTCTTTTATTTTGATACTTTCTTGTAAATTAATTTTTTTTGTTAGTTTAGTTAAGGAATTCGCGATTTAGCCTCTTTTATTTTGATACTTTATGCAAATTAATTAGTTTTTTGATAGTTTAGTTAAGGAATTCCTGATTTAGCCTTTTATGTCGATACTTTATGCAAATTAATTAGTTTTTTGTTAGCTTAGTTAAGGAATTCGCGATTTAGCCTTCTATTTTGATTTCTTGCAAATTGTTTTTTTTTATGAATTAGTTAAATGTTTTAAATATCTTTATGCATTCTATTTTTTCAGTATTTGTTTTTTCACAGTAATATTAATGAGTAGTTAGTAATTGAACAATAGACCCAATATTAGTATTTATTTCGATGAAATTGTTGTCAAATTTTATATTTGAACAGATTCGATTCTATATAGCAATTTCAGAATTATTATTTCGTTGGATGTATTGAATTTGAATCGTATTTACATTGAAAATTGTATTCATGTTTTATGTCGTTTTTTCTGTATGTGTAAAGGATACATTATTTTAAATAGTTTCGGTTCTACAAAAGGACTACAAACCAATTTTTGCATGACCTTTGTGATCTTACTATATACATATGTCTAATCATGATTGTATTTTTTTCAGATACATTAAAATAATTGTTTAAAATAAGTGTGATGTGCATAAGTGCCTTTAGTTTGGTGAACATATTAATAATATAAAATTTAAAAAAAAGTGGTTCGAGTTGTAGCAGCGATGCTGATTGGGTTAATTGGCCCCAGGTAGGACTATTGCGTATGTAGGTTTTTTTTATGTAATATGTTTTTTTGTCATTACATTCATATTAGATTAAAATGCTGGACAACTTGTTTCAATGGCATTTAAATTTTTATTTGGAAAAAATCATTTATTAGGTTAATGTTTTTACATAATGCCATTTTTTACATAAACAATCCTACAACGATTCGCAATAGTTTTGAATTACGTTTGCATGCATGCTTTTTACAACATACATAGATTGAATGACTTATTTACTTTGATCGTTTAATTTGATTCGATTTGATTAGTAAGTTCGATTTATTAATTTTGTTTCCTTGTATGTCGAGTTTTGGTTCTCGTGCTTTATTGAGATTGATAATGATTTGTAGATTTGTTTAAAGAATAAATATTTCTTTGTTGTAAGGTTTTCGTATTACGATATTATTAGTTCTTACAGTTTTCATAAATAGTTGCTTTGTTTAGATAGAACATTGTTTTAATTCTTCCACGATTTTACTTGGTGTTGTTAGTTCTTAAAGAGCTTCAATTCGTCGATTTCTGTCATTGGAAGTCATTGGAGGATTTTGGTCTCGATTTTATTCGTTCTTTCCTAATTGCACCGTCGTTTGTTCTTGTATCCTTGAATTTATTTGTTTCTGATAGTAGTAGTCGTTTATTGTGTATATTAAGTTTGGATTGAGGACCAATTATTGGGTGTAGTTTATTCATAATAGCTATAAGGTAAGGGGCCCAGTTTCTGACCTTTTTAGAGTGACGGTGGAGGTTAAACTATAATAATTAATATAAAACTTAACTTAATGAAGAAAATTATAATTTTATCTATTAGTTTAGGATTTTTAAAATAAAGTAATGTGCATAAAAAAATTATTTGAACTAAATTTATATTTTAAATTGACGTTTTAAAAATTGACATTAAGAGCTCCAGTTTCTGACCCTCAGAATTCTTCGTGTGGCAGTTTCTGACCCTGACCGTAGCCCAATTTCTGACCCTCAAATTTAATCATGATTAGGTTATGAAGTGCTTACTAATTTTAAATAAACCGAAATTATTATTAAAATAAATAAATTAAATATTTATTCTAAAAATATACAGTTTGTTAAAATTTAACGTATAAATAGTTCAAGTCTTGTTATAACATATTACACAAACAAAAAAAATAAAATTAAATATTCAAATTACTTGGACTTTTTTTTTATTTTAAGAGCTTTTTGTTTCTTTTTTTCTTCAAGTTTTTCTTTTTTAATTATTTTTTCTGCCTCCTTGATGGCTTTATTTTTGGACCTTTCAGCTTTTTTCAATTCTTTTTCTTCTTCTAATTTTCATTTAATTAATTGTAATTGTATAATTGTATAATAATAAAAATATTAGTAAACTAAAACAGTTATAATTTAAGCGTTGATAAAACTGACATTTTTTTATTAATAATTTTATCACTTAAAAGATGTATTTACAAGATTTAAATACAATCTTTCATTTATACCAATGAATATTAAATGTAAATTTATCACTTTACTACGAAAAATAGTAAAAAAAATATAAGATAACAATAAATATTATTATTTTTACATTTAATGAACAAGTGACTAAAAACATGTGACAGATAACCTAGCTTTTAGAAGGTTAGAATTGCAGGGTCAACAACTGTGACATACACTTAAAATTGAGCCTAGTTATTGACCCTCAAATTTCAGTAATAAAACTAAATTTAATATGTTTTATAAATATTTTAAAATAAATTTTAATTAATTATTGACTTATTTGTATATTTTTAGTTAGATTTTCGTACTTACATCATAATTAGTGCACGAACTCAATTGTCGTAGCTCCTTACATAAACTGTTTAGACTAAAGCTAAAAAATGGCTTCCACAGTCACTTTTGGTTTAAACAATTTTTAACTTCCCGTAGGGTAAGTTATTGTAATGGGCCGAAAATCGGAATTGAAAATTTTTACATTTCTCGACGTTTTGAAGGTTTCTGAACGTTTTGGCATACCTCAGAAAAAATGGATGTGTGTGTGTGTGTGTGTGTGTGTGTGTGTGTGTGTGTGTGTATGTATGTATGGATACAAATTTTCGCCCACGTTTTCGGGCGTACGGATCAACCGATTTGAATGGTTCAAAAAACATTCGATTCCTATTGATAGGGAAAAGAGCTGATTAGTTTTTGGCAAAGGCAGGTCCAGCCGTTTCGGAGATACGGAGCAAAGAGTGCAGAAAATAGAAATCGAATTTTTGAGAGAACGGAGTATCCGATTTGAATGATCTAAAAAACATTCAATTAGTAATGATTGGGAGAAGTGTTTATTAGTTTTTGGCAAAGGCAGGCCCAGCAATTTTGAAGATACGGAGCTAAATATGTAAAAATGGCAATTTTTGAGAGAACTAAGCGTCCGATTTAAATGATTCAAAGAACTTTCTGCTTGTCTTAACAAAATAATTGATTTTGGAAAAAAAAAATTTTGTCCCAATTTTTTTTTTTTTTTTTTTTTTTTTTTTTTTTTTTTTTTTTTTTTAGTTTTTTGTATATCGAAAATATTTCAGATTTTATGTTTAATTCTGACTATAGTTCTAATATACTTTACAAATAATTTCAACTCTGCAATACAGTTTATATAATTCTTATAAATATGACAATGTTACAATATTTAGAATAATCTATTTGAAAACATTTGGTATTCCACGAACATTTCGTTACGGTACGGGAAGTTCCAGCAATTTGCCTTAAGGCACGATGCCATAATTGCCTCAAGACAGAATTCCACTTACAGCTAGTTTTTATTTAGTTAATATTTTTTATATTTTTTTAATTTACATTAATGAGGCATAGAATAAATTACTGTCAATTAAGAAAAAATTTATTTTCACATTAAATGTATAGTTTTTTAATTAATTCCAAAAAAAGTTGAAAAGGTCAGAAACTGGGCCAGGGTCAATAACTGGGTCTTTTACCTTAGATAAGTTTGCTCTTGTATTTATGTGTTAATTGAATTTTAGTTTTTTATCTAGTGCAATGCCTAGACACTTTATCTTATCAACCCAATTAAAGTTTACGTTATAGTTGTTCCTTTTGTTGGTAAATATAATAGCATTAGTTTTGTCTACGTTTATTCTTATTTTTCATTCAGTAAAATAGCTAGATAATTTATTGAAGTGTGTTAGTAGTATTACAATGACAATTGCAGTGTCATCTGCGCATGTTAATACCGTGGTTCGGTATATCGTGAATGTAAAAATTAAAAAGTGTAGGTGAGAGAATTGATCCTCGTGGTAACCCGTATGGTACTGGGTACAGTGAGGATCTTGCTGAATTTAGAGAAACCATAAAAAATATATCAGTTAAGTAAGATTAGATGAGATGGATAATGTTGGAGGGAAATTATTTAATAATCATTTTGTATAGGAGGCCATCAGTATAGTGAGTGGATGTCCTGCCGAGTGCTTAGGTCTAAATCAGGAAGAATATGATTACTGATGATATGTTTTAATATGTTTTAATATAACTTTCTCTGCAAATTTACTGAATAAGCATAGAAGACAAATGGGACTAATGGGACTAATGGGAATAATCGGGGAGATGCGGATCCTTTCCGGATTTAAGGAAAGGAAGTATGTTTGAAATTTTCCATTGATTGGGAAAGTAGCCTGTATCAAGGATGCTTTTGATAATTTTAATAAGAAGGATCATGGCTTTTATGGGAAGGTTTTTAAAAATTATACTTTGTATTTTTATTTTATTTATGAATGTTGTCACGTTTTTTGGGTTTGATTCAAAGTTCAATGTTCTGTTTAGCTGTTGTCATTTGTAACAAGTATAGGTAGGTCCGATTGTTTTTTGTCAGTTTTCAGACCGTGGTCCATATCGTGTTGAACCCTAAATTAATGCTATCTACCTTGTGTTTCCAAGTGATGTTGTGGTATTGTTTGTTGTTAGTTGAGATCTGCCTGGATAGTTTAAGTAATTGTTTAATTTTTTTTTTTTGATTTGATTGATTGAATTTTGAAGGGATAATTTATTTGAAATTATTTTATATTAATTACAAGTTATAATTGTATTTATAATAATTTGAATGTAAACAAATATCGTGATGATTGACCTTTTTAACATGGTTTTGGATTGATTCCTTTTTTGTTTTTATCAATATAAATCGCACACTTTGATATGGCGCGAACAGTGTTAGTTCTTAAAGAGCTTCAATTTATCGATTTCTATAGTCATTGGAGGATTTGACCTATGTTTAATAGATTTTTCAAGAATTTTAATAGCACTTTGACTAAATATTCGTGCTTCTTAATTGGACCGTTGTCGTTTGTTCTTGTGTCCTAGAATTTTTTTTTTTTGGATAAATTTGCTTCTTATTAGTTTGACGTAAATTTTGTTCAGATAAATTAGTTTGTTTGAGTTTTTGGATGAATGTAATGTTTGATAATAATTTGTGGATAGTTTTTTAAGGTTCTCGATATATTTGTCCAGAGAATATACTTAATGAATAGATTTGTTGAGAAAAAATTTGGTGGTTATTTCCGATTATAATCTACGTGGTTAATAGGTTAGTTGGTCGGTTGGGTGGTAGATTGTTAAAGTATTTGATTCGATGTGTGTATTTGTCATAAAAATAAATTCAATTTGTTAAATGAATCAATAAATTGTTGGGTCGTTTTCTATGATAAAATTGATTTAATAGTTTTTTCATATAAAATCATTGTATTGTATTGTATTTGAGAATCGGATGAATTTTGATTGGTCCTGCGAATAAAATATTTTTTTTTTATTCATTATAAATAAACCGTTAATTTTGCATTTAACTCGAGTTATATCTAACACTGTTTTTGTCAATGAAATCCGCTGAATTCTTGTTCAAATAATAATTGTATCATAAAAAACAAGTGTTGTAGTTGAAACTTGAAAATCTTCCACTTATTATTTTTTTTATTAAATCTTGCAGTTATTATTTTTTATTAGAATTATTTTGATGATTTTTATATAGATGTTGATCGATTTATTTGATAATTAAAGAGTTTGCTATTTTTACACACTTTTTGTTTTAAATTTTTTTGTTTTAAATTTGTGCTCTTACCACGGGGTTGGATACGATTAAGGTGCCACCAATAAACAGACGTCAGTAATAAATTTACTAATTAGTAATCAAATGTAACTAATTTTTAATAATTATTGAGTAGATTAGAGTTGTATTTGGAATACATAACGATGAGAATTAGAGTAGCTCTCCTGGAAGTGTGTTAAATTAAAGAATTTATTTAGATACAAGAATATATTTTAGCGCTTCAATTATGATATTTTAGTTGTTACTTCTTCAACAACAGTTCAGGACTAATAAACCTTAATAAATCTTTACGAGTAATATTATTGTTATTTTGTTATGTTATTGTTTTGCTAGTGTTATTTTATTAAGAAATTTTATTTATTAATTTTATTTGCTTTTATATTAAATCATCATACTACGGATATCATTTTAATGTCAATTTTATCCTTTGTACTCTTACTTATTTAAATTGATGTTATTTATTATAATTGCTAAATGTTCTATTATTTAACAGTTGTAATGAATATTGTCATTAAAAAAAACGAGTAATATTATAACTGTGCATCCTTTGTATTTAATATAGCGTTTTTAATTAGTATGTTATCTATTTATTATCTTCATTATTACTGAAGCTGTTTAACTGCATTACGTCTGTTTATTCTTTATAACTGTTGTCTATTATTGGCATACTAGATTGTCAGTTGTAAATTATGATAATTGTAAATGATAATTTATTCTGTGTCATATGGTAATTTTTTTTTAATAAAGAGTCGATCTCAATAATGTTTTTTACTCCTCCTGTTTAAAAGAAATGTTGAAGTATTTCTAAGTGTAGAAACCTATGTTTCACGTAGAAATAAGTACTGAAATGATGAAATTAATAATTAGTAATGTTTTATCTAGTTGAAATATCAATCAAACATCAAAAACATAATTGTTACTCAAAACTATATAAAAACTTCAACTAAAATCTTTCGTTGAAAAATCCAAATGTTGTTGGTCCACCTCTGCATTCGTACTTCCACTTTTGGTTTTATGTTTTAATGTCGGCTTTGAAGGCATCATGTGCATGGGTCGTGTGCATTGCTGATATCAGTTGCGTATTCGTATTAGTCTCTTTTTTTTGGCTATATCTTCCCGATAAAATTTCGTTAATGTTATTTTATATTCCATTGAAATGTCGTGTATACTGGACACATTTTCGAGCATACATACTATTATCTCTTTCAACCACTATGTGTACTTCAATAGTGGATTGAGATCTACCATTTTGTCTGCTCGAAAAACAATAGGCTATGGTTGCCGAATAATTTATTGATCAGATGAAATAATGTTCGTCATTGTTATCGAAAATAAGTCGTGAAAGGTTTGATCGCGAATTTTCCAGAATTTTTTTTGTGTGCGAGTTTAATAATTTATTAACTTCCCGTAGGGTAAGTTATTGTAATGGGCCGAAAATCGGAATTGAAAATTTTTACATTTCTCGACGTTTTGAAGGTTTCTGAACGTTTTGGCATACCTCAGAAAAAATGGATGTGTGTGTGTGTGTGTGTGTGTGTGTGGATACAAATTTTCAGTCACGTTTTAGGGCGCACGGATCAACCGATTTGAATGGTTCAAAAAACATTCGATTTCTATTGATAGGGAAAAGAGCTGATTAGTTTTTGGCAAAGGCAGGTCCAGCCGTTTCGAAGATACGGAGCAAAGAGTGCAGAAAATAGAAATCAAATTTTTGAGAGAACGGAGTATCCGATTTGAATGATCTAAAAAACATTCAATTAGTAATGATTGGGAGAAGTGTTTATTAGTTTTTGGCAAAGGCAGGCCCAGCCATTTTGAAGATACGGAGCTAATTATGTAAAAAATGGCAGTTTTTGAGAGAAGTAAGCGTCCGATTTAAATGATTGAAAGAACTTTCTGCTTGTCTTAACAAAATAATTGATTTTGGAAAAAAAAAATTGTTCCAATTTTTTTTTTTTTTTTTTTTTTTAGTTTTTGTATATCGAAAATATTTCAGATTTTATTTTATTATTTTATATTAGACAATGATACAATATTTATATAAATAATAATCTATTTGAAAACATTCAGTATTCAACGGGAAGTTCCAGCAATTTGCCTTAAGGCACGATGCCATAATAGCCTCAAGACAGAATTCCACTTACAGCTAGTTTTAAGTTTGTTTCTATATTGCAAATTTGTTATAGTTTTCGTCTCATTAGTTCGGAGTCGAATTAATTAATCAAAGTAAATAAGTTCAATTTACGAACTTGATCTATAGATTTTTATATAGTGCATGAACATTTGATGTTTATTTTATATGATATTACGCATGGAGTTGATTGAACATTTTTTTATCATATGAATTTGATGTAGGTGCGGTACACACACACGCACATATATATATATATATATATATATATATATTTATGTATATATGTATGTATATATATATGTGTAACAAATGTATTCGGAGTGGATAATAGATATTAATTGAAAATATGAACAAGCAACACTTTTTGGCACTAATTTATTAAATAATAATTTTCACAAACGTTTCGAGACTAGGTTTGTCTCATCATCAGGGTATTATAATTTAAAATTTAAAATATGGAAACCTAAATTAGCATTTTGTTATCCATTACAAGTCGATTGAGTGTATCGAGCGGCTTGTGTGACAAAATGCTAATTTAAGTTTCTATATTTTAAATTTTAAATTAAAACACATTGATGATGAGACAAACCTACTCCTAAAACGTTTGTGAAAATTATTTAATAAATTAGTATGTATATGTATATATGTATATATGTATGTATATGTATATATATATGTATGTTAATATATATATATATATATATATATATATATATGTATGCATGTATATGTATGTACGTATATATTACAGCGGGTCGATTTAAATCGCTTAGCCACATATAATTTTCGGATACTAGGGATCAAAATAAGATACTTTGCTGAAGAAATCATACCTCTAAAATGAATTGTGATGTCTCGTGTATTGACTCAACAATAGGTATTGAATTTTGAAAAATTCCGTTCTAATCCATTTCTCCAATGCTCCAATCGCGTCCAAATGTATAACAGACCCCAACTAACTTTCGAAGACCGATATCCACCCATACCTATAGTTTACCCCTTGGGACCTCCCCTTAAAGGGTCACCCATACAAATATTGCAAAAAATTATCGTTTTTTGGTATTTTACTCAGCAAAAAATGTTTTTTTTATTCAATTTTTTTTAGATATTAATTAAAACACACACAAAAAAGATTTTTACAAAAAAGTTATTAAAATTGTTTTTTGTTTCAATTTTCCAAAGCATTTCTAGCTTCTATGCTAGCTAGAGGCTGCAACGGCGACGACATTATTGAGCCGTGCAAAATTTTCTAGACTTGAAACTAAAAAAAATCCAAATAATGAGTTTATGAGTTTTACATAGTTTTATTTACATATCTTATGATGAAATAAATTTTGCAATAAAAATAAATTGCAGATTTTTGTCATGTTGGAGTACCCAGAATGATACAACTTTTGTATTGGGGGGACTTCTAAAGGGAGATTCCAGGGGGTGAACCATGGGCATGGGTAGATTGGCCTCCCAAAGTTACGGGGGGTTGGTCATACATTTCGTCATTATTGAGACGCTAAAAATGATCCAAAACAGATTTTTTAAAATCTGATCCAATCTTTGGGTGAATGCAAGAGACATCAAAATTCATTTTAGAGATATGGTTTCTTTGGCAAAGTGTCTTATTTTGATCCCTAGTATACGAAAATCATGTGCATATATGTATATATGTATATATATATATATGTATATATGTATATATATGTATATATATGTGTATGTATATATATATATATATATATATATATATATATATATTAGGGTGGTCCTTAAAATGGTCATTTTCGAATTTCCTTGCTCCCAGGGGCTCAAATGGTTCCAAATTGATAAAAAACAATTCTCTGAAAGTTTTAGCTCTTAATATTAACGTTTAGATAGAGCGCAATTCAATCAAACTTCGTATGGAAAGAGCATGGAAACAAATTTGAAAATTTAAAAAAAATGTTTTAGGTATAACTTAACGACAAATGAATAAGTTTTATTCATTTATTTGTTCGCTAAATTACATCTAAAAAACATTTTTAAAATTTTTGAAAATTTTCCATACTATTTCCATACAAAACTTTGAATTGCGCTCTATCTAAACGTTAATATTAAGAGCTAAAACTTTCAGAAAATTGTTTTTTTATCTATTTGGAACCATTTGAGCCCATGGGGCAAGGAAATTCGAAAATAACCATTTTAAGGACCGCCCTAATGTATATATGTATATATATATGTATATATGTTTATATATATGTATATATGTTTATATATATGTATATATGTTTATATGTATATATATATATATATATATATATATATATATATATATATATATATATATAATGTGATAAGGTTTTTCAGCCACAAGTCGATAAAATAAAAACAGAATTTAACTTACCAAGCACGTTATTACCATTCTTTCTAAGGCCACCATTTTGTCGGAATTTAATGTTTGAATTTTTTTAAATTCAGTCAAACGTCTAAATAATTTACAAATTCTCCCTGATTTTTTTTTCTTGTCAGTTTTGATCTAATATCGCTTTTTACTAATGTTCCTTGGGACTTAGCGTTAGATGCTATCTCAGTTCGTTGGAATGATATCCAACCCTACACCTGTATAAACTTATTTTGGTTCAAATACATTTCAAAATTAATTTTTAGCAATACTTTTTTCTGTTTTGAAAATAAATTTTATTCACCGATTTTTGGTTTGCCAATGGGCTCTAGTATTAGTCCCCCTTTGGCCGATTTGACATAACAACTTGTAGAAAATTCTGTTTGACCTATAGTTCCTGTTTAACCTTTCATATATTATAGATATGTTGATGGCATTGTTTTATGTTTAGATAATAACTGTATCAATCAAACTTTGAATTGTTCTAATTCTTTCAGTTAACATTTGCAGTTCACTTGTGAACAAGAGGTTGACAATTCTATTAGCTTTTTAGATATTAAAATTATTAGATTTAACAACAACAAAATTTATTCAAAGTTTAGCCAACTTGGTCCGGTCGTTACATCAATTATTTTTCCTTTCATTCCCGTCCGATCAAAATTTCTATTTCATGAATTGAGCTATTGTTTCGAGTAATTTAATGTTTTGGAATAAAAATATAGATTTAATCCGCGAAATTTTTGTGGACAATTCATACCCGTTAAAATTAGTTATTCATATTATAAAAAAACGTATTTTTTTAATATTGCAATAATAATAAAACTAATATGAATAATGTTTCGTTACTTGTTGATACTATTATTCCTTTACCATTTTCAGGCATTTTTACTTATTTTTTAAAAAAGATATTTTCCGAAGAAGGTTTTCTTTTAGTTTTCAAATTTGAAAATACTTGAAATTTTTTGTATACTTTTTTAAAATCAAAAACACCACATAATAGAATTGTTGAATCAGTTTAGGAAGTGAATGGTAATGAACAATATATGTACGTGTATATCTAAGAGAATGCTTCAACATAACGTAATTGTAATTAAAAAAATAAAAATCAATATAAAACTGCGTTATCTGAGCATAACCAAAATTTTATAAATACACTTTTGATTTAAAGAAACTCATTATTTTATATATTGAACAAAATGTTGAGCTAAGAAGGTTTCCTGAATCAGTTAGATTTTTTTTAAATTCACAATGTGTAAATAAGAGAAATTCTTCTTGTTTGCTTTTAGACAGTTATCCAAATTTAATTAATTTATGTAAGTCTGTGTTTTCTTTTATTATTAAAATAATTTTTTCACTACTTGATATTATCTTTTCTTCTTCTTTTTCAGAATTTGAAATATTTTGATAACTTTTTTTAATTTTTTAAAATTCTATATATACACATATTTTGTTTTTTTGGGACGTATAATTTTAAATCTGTTTGATTTTATTGCTTTTTTTGTATTTTAGCTGAATGAGCTAGGACAACAGATCGAAACGTATTAAAGATTTTATATTTACGTTTTGTTTTTCTTTTTTGACTTGTGGCTGAAAAATCTTATTATGTAATATATGCATATGTATATGTGTATATATAGTAATATATATGTATATATATATGTGCATATGTATATGTGTATACATATATAGTAGTTAATTTAGATGTTGAAATATATGAGTGAGTTTTAGAGGGCGATACATCAAACAAAGAAAAGGCAAAGATTTCTAAATGAATCTTTAATTCCAAACGTTTCGACATACAATTTGATGTCATCAGTGGTCTCTCTCTCTCTCTCTCTCTCTCTCTCATAATATAATATATTATTATATTAATAAAAATAACTAATTAATTTATTAATTAAAACAATGACAAATTAATTAATTTATTCATTACACACTTGATTTATAGAAGTTTTTTTCAAACCTTAGTAAAGTCTGCAGCAATAACTGGCTGTGCTGCTCCATCATCAATCAATCGATCGATCTGTGAACAAACACATAAACAAACTAACAAATAAACATGAAAGTTTTATTTTTTATCAGGTTGATTGCAGCAAAAGCCACGAACTAGTCAGCCTAGATTCATTTGGTAAGTCTGGATCATTTGTCGGAGACATCATCGGCATCAAAGTCTGCAGGAACATCTGTAAACATAAACCTAAGTATTAAAATCAATTTTGCAATAAAATTAAAGTCTTCGTTTTAAAAACTTACAATGATCGATCAGGTCAATTGAAGCGAGTGCAGTCTGCTAAGTCTTCATTTGCCACACTTTGAAATTTTGCTGTCGATAATGTTCTTCTTCCACAAATGCAATACAGACTTATCAAATCCTGCTTTGCTGACTATTTGCTGCGTTCGAAATTCTAAGTCTTAAATTTAAGAACTTACAATTTCGAACGCACCAAATAGTCAGCAAAGCTTGATTTGCCAAGTCTTGAAAATCTTGCATTTGTGGAAGAACATCATTGACAGCAAAGTCTGGAAGACGATGCAAGTATCCAAGTCTTCAATCCATCAATCTGTAAAGAAAAACAAAAACATAAGTATCAAAATCATTTGCATGAGAAATAAAATTCAAGTCTCAATTTTAAACACTTACATTTAATCAGGTCGGTTGGAAAAAACGCAGCAATCAGTTAGCGAAGCCTGAATTGGCAAGTCTGGATCATTTTGTAGAAGACATCATCGGCATCAAAGTCTGGGAGACCATCCAAAGTGTCCAAGTCTGGAAGAAAAAACAAACATAAGTATCAGAAACAATTAAATTAAAGTCTTATTTCTAAAAACTTGAAATACAAAGCGTATTTCATCAAGGTCTTTGTTAATTAATTAACATAGACTTTGCATTGAAATACCAAGTGTATATTTCAACACAAAGTCGGTTAATTAATCTACATGATTGATTG
Source organism: Ctenocephalides felis (assembly GCF_003426905.1). Taxonomy (NCBI): domain Eukaryota; kingdom Metazoa; phylum Arthropoda; class Insecta; order Siphonaptera; family Pulicidae; genus Ctenocephalides; species Ctenocephalides felis. The sequence continues at coordinate 7,649 of NW_020537700.1, read as the reverse complement.
ACTTTGACTTTGTGATGAAATACACTTGGTATTTCAAGTTTTTAGAAATAAGACTTTAATTTTATTATTTTTTATTTTTAAAAACTTACATTTTAATCAGGTCGATTAAAGCAAGTACACCGAGTAGTCATCACCAAAGGCATCATCCAAGTCCAGAAAGTCTTCATCATTTGTGGAAAAGCATCATCAGCATCCAAGTCATCAAACAAAGTCTATAAATAAACAAACAAAAATATAAGTCAAATATTCAACACATAAATAAACAAATATAATCGACTTATTTTTAGCAACTTACCAAGTGTGGGCCAGAATTCATCGTCTTATGGAAAGGCATCGTCAGCAACCAAGTCCAGTGAAAGTTCTTCATTTTGTACAACACCTGCATCAATCAGCATTCAAAGCAGCCAAGTCTGAAAATAAATTAAAAATTATAAGCAAACATATATTATATAAATAAATAATTTTATTTATGACAAAGTTTTATCAACTTACATTGAGCCGTCTCCCAAGTCTCCTAAGTTTTTTTTCAGTTTCTTCACTCGTCATCATTTTTTTTGCAGCAAGCTCGGTTCTTCGTACAAGACTTGTTTTCAGTACAAGGCATTTTATCTGAAACAAACAAACAAAACAAGTTAATTCATTGACAAAGATTTTTCATTGAAATGCAAAGTATATTTCATCACAAAGTCTTTGTTAATTAATTAACATCGACTTTGCATCGAAATACAAAGTGTATTTCATCACAAAGTCTTTGTTCATTAATTAACAAACACTTTGCATCGAAATACAAAGTGTATCTCATCACAAAGTCTTTGATAATTAATCAAGTTAATTAATCAACATGGACTTTTTAATACTTTACAATATTAATAAAACACTTACTTTGCGTAGATGCTCGCAGCCACTTTCCCCTCTTTGTTTGCACAATTCTTCAATGCCATCAAAGTATGACCAATGCATGCAGCTACTGAAAATAAAAACAATTTATTAGTTAAATACAATCAAATATTTTTAGACTAACTACAATCAAATAACAAATTTGTAAAGTTAATTCGAAAGCTATTCATTTTATTGAAATCATTCATTAAGTTCAATTATTTATTCAGAACAATGTTTATTAACTTTAAAACAAAACTTTATTTTAAACAATATATTTGCTAAATATTTTTTAAGTAAAAAAAATTATTAAATTAATTCCAAAAGTCTTCATTTCATTGTAATCATTTATTAATTAAGTTAAATTATTTATTACAAACAAGGTTTATTCACTTTCAAACTAAAGTTTACTATTATACAAGTCAAATATTTTATACAATAACTTTATTTTATACAATATTGTCAAGTTAATTCGAAAAGTCTTAATTAATTAATGATTACAATCAAATTAAGTTATATGAATTATTTATTAATTATTAGATTTAGAAAGTTTATTTACTTTAGAACAAAACTTTATTTTATACGAGTCTATTAATTAATAAGTACTAATAAAAATATAAATACTTACATTTAATAATCACTGCAAACAATCCAACATTTCCTCAAACGCCATCCAAGTGACAGTGGCTCGATGTGACACGGCTCTAAACACCGGATTAATAAAGTGCTGAAACGAAAAAATCACGGTACCAACATTCAAAAAATCAGAAATTCTTCTGAGCAGGCATACCAACAGCAGAGCATTCATATATGTCAAAACATTTGTCGCAACTGTCGAAACTTAACCTCAATTTCTTATTTTGATGTTTAGTAATAATTTTTCATTTAGTCAGAAATTTGTTGCAATATTGGATTTTTGTTATGTTATGGTAGATTTTTTCGAAACTTTGGTCATGTCAAGATCAGAACAACCGTCGCCACAACACTTATTCAATGTTATTCAATCTTTGTTTTGTGGTTTAATATGAATTGAAGAACACTGGTAAACGTGAACTATTTTGTATGCACAAATTTGCTTGATCACAAAAATGTATAATTATGTAAGCCAAATACTGCTACATTTAAAATGGTGGTGGTATGCAATCAATTAGGCCTTTTACATTATTTTCCACTTTAATGAGGATATTTATTTGTTTAAGTACAGAACTTAGCTTTACGAAATAAAATTATATAATCAGTTAAAATTTATATAATTAAACTTTCCAAATATAAAATATCAATTACTTAAATTAATGGCTAGATATTTATATATTTCAAAGGATTATTATGGAGGAAGTGAATTAATTTTTATTACTCCAGTTCATTGTCTTAAAATGTATTTTATTTTGAGCTTATTTTAATAGATTCTCTTATTGAAATGTGAGAAATATTTTATATTTCTTATATAAAGTTCATTTCTATATACAGATAATTTATCTTCATGTAATTTCAATTACATGACCTCGTATGCAACTTTTAAATAAACATTACGAAACATCTCAATGATTAATTAATACAATCATTTTAGGAGTTCATTTTTTATACTTAATATGAATTATCATTTTGAAATTTACTTTTTAATATTAAAATTTGTTTGAGCTTTATAAAATTAGAAAGAACAAAGTTAGGCATATGAATTCAAAGAAAAGATTTAATAAAAAAATTTATTATATAATACTTAATTAATGGTTCATAGTATGAAAAAATTTTCATTGTATGAAATAGTCAATCATATTAAATTCAAAATGTCTTCCACTTTTTGATTGTAAACTAGTAGTTTTATTTTATTCCTAACTAAAGAAATATGAATTTAAGTGTGATCTAATCCATATGTCCTTTACCCCCAGGAACACATGCTCCAGCAGAAGCTGCAAACCCTCGCCGGACCAGTGCTGGATCTCCCTCCCCTAGACATGGCAGAGGTTAAATTCACAGGCCGTGGCAGGCTCTATGTTGGCAATCTGACCAACGACGTTACAGAGGAAGAAATTATCGAAATGTTCAAACCCTATGGAGAAACCAGCGAACATTTCATCAACAAGGAGAATTCATTCATTTGGATTCATCCGCATGGACTACAGAGTCAATGCTGAGAAGGCAAAGCGTGAATTGGATGGCAGCATTCGTAAAGGAAGGCCTCTGAGGATTCGATTTGCACCCAACAGCACTGCCATCAAGATTAAGAATCTCACACCGTGGGTTTCGAATGAGCTGTTGTATAAGGCGTTTGAGATTTTTGGACCGGTGAGTAATAAAAAATGTCTCAGATTTTTTATTCTTCTTGTTAACATGTTTATTTGCAGACAAATAGTCTAAATAAAAAAACAATTTATTACAGTTTACAGTTTAGACATTTATGGGTCATCATTCAATGTTTTTAACAGGCTCAGCGAACTTTCAAAGATTACAATTTCTTAATATTTTTTTTTATAAATAACATTTAATTTATATTTATTATTAATGGATTAGCACAAATGATCTTAGCAGTATGCCCTATTATAAATAATGTTTTTTTTAAATTTGTTTGAAATTTCAATTTTTAAATTTGACTACATAACTTCAATTATATTTGATAAATTTATTATCAAAATATTTTTAATTATTTCAAAAATCATATTAAACTGTATTTTTTTCTAACATCTATTTCAAATTTTAGACTACATGACTTTATTCTATATAATTTTTTTTTTAATTAATTTTATAACTTCTTTTTTATTAATTTTCCAATTTCTGATTTTTCTTTTAATTTTTTGCAAATTTTAGATTTGACTACATTCATTCATTACAAATATAAATTTATTTTATATTCCTTATAATATTTAGAATCATTTCAAAATTTTTTTCACAATTTCTGATTGTTTCTAAAATTTTCTCAAAATTTATCTTTGTCTATATTTTTTTTTAATTTCTCATTTGAAACTTTTGTTCTATTTTCTTCAAATTTTAAATTTTATTGCATAACATTATCATTTATATACATACACACACACACACATATATATATATATATATATATATATATATATATATATTTATGTATTTTATATCCCTTATATTATTTAAAATCATTTCAAGAAATTTTTACAATTTTCTAACCTTACTTTTTTCAAAAATTAAAGTCTCGTTGGATTTGATTGCATAATTTACTATGATTTTTAAAATTTATAACTCAATTTAATTAAATTGATATAATTAATATAATTATATTATACTGTTTAAAAATTTATTAGAAATTTTTCATTGTAAATTACTTTATCTACATATTTTTTTTAGTTTCTACTACGTATCTTTGTATTGTTATCGATTTTTAAAATTGATCACATTATCAATTTCAAAATTTATTGCAAGTTCTGTTTTATCTATTTTTCTATCTAGTATATAATATTTTAAGTTTATATAATATATTTATGTAGTCAAATCCAAAAAAACTAAAATTTAAGAAAAGGTGTAATACTTCAATGTTAATAATTTGAAATATTATTAAATTTCTGATTTGAAACTTTTGATCTTATTTTTTGAAATTATAGATTTTTATTGGATTTGACTACATTTATTCATTATATATATATATATATTATTTTTATAAAGCAATATAAGTTGATTTTTCTTCTAGTATCAATATATTTTATTAAATCTTTTTTTTTTAATTTTACTTTTAATTTGTTGAATGATGACACATATGCAATGTCAAAACATACATAGTTATTATATATTTATAATTGTTATTATTATTTAGACTAATTGACTGCAATTAAACATTCCAAAAATATATTTATATATTAATTTATATTACATGCACTTATGATGAAGTTAATTACCGTTTGAATATAATGAAAATATTATTTGGCTGCAATTTATTGTATCTGATAAAAGAAACAATATACTTAACACAATATTGTGTGTTGTATTGGCAAAAACTCAAAATTGTGTAAAATTTTAGATTGAACGTTGCATCATCACCATTGATGAAAGGGGCAAATCCACTGGTGAAGGCATTGTTGAATATCAAAGGAAAAATGGTGCTATGGCAGCAATTAGGCATTGCTAGGATAGATACTTCTTCTTAACTTCGTAAGTAGTAATTAGTAATATCCTTTTAAAAAAAATGATTACTTCCAATACTTAATTGGAAATATTCCATGATGATATTGTTTTGGTCCGTGTTTCTGAACCACACTGATTTTACTTTTCAAAACACTGAATTTATTTCACACCATTTTATTTGATCAAGCAAGTATCATGTTTATTATTTTATTTTAACCTAATTTTTATTTTTCAGTTCTCTTCGTCCGGTGATCGTCGAGCCCTTCGACTTTGTCGACGACATCGATGGCGTCCAGGAAAAGAACATGTTGAAGAAAAATCCAGAATTCTTCAAAGCTCGTCAGGCCGGTCCCAGATTTGCTGACATTGGTTCATTTGAACACGAGTACGGCACACGCTGGAAGCAACTGCACGAATTGTACAAACAAAAGAATGAGGCACTCAAACGCGAGATGCTAATGGAGGAGGAGAAGCTTGAGGCTCAGATGGAGTTTGCTCGCTATGAACATGAGACTGAAATAATATATATCATTAAAAACAGCATTGTTTCTTGTACATCGTTTGAACTTCCACAAGTTTGAATTGTGAGAGATGACTAAATATGCAAATTGATACAACATGATATTTCAGGTTCATATTAAGGTAAAACAAGTTTTATCATTCTGGTTTTAAATTTTCAGCTCAATTCGATGACATCTTGGAGGGTGTTAAGAATTGTGTAGGGTTGGGAATCATTAAACATGTATAAATCATTCTTTGGTTACGTCTTTAATACGTGCAATAGATTTCTGACATTCATGTCGACTCAAATAAAATGTATTTCATTAAATTGAAATGCTATTGTTATATAATCTAACATACTTTATATTATTTTATATATCTTAAAATTTAATGTCTATTGTCCATGATCATTATAAATAATGATTCAAAATTTCAATCTCAGGTTTTTAATGATAGTCCATAATTTTATTAGATAAATATTTTATTTAAAAATTTTGGAACTTGTGAAATTTTCCAAAATGCTTAAGTTGAGTTAAGAAATACGTATGTATATGAATATTTTACAACACGTTTTTTTTCATTACATTTCTACAAATTTATAAAAGTTGAACATGAATATTTTATATAAAGAGTTTTTCATTATTTTCTAAATCTTTAAAAATTTATAAGATTTTGATGAATTTTTGTACCATATTTGAAATTTTTATCGTTTTTAAAAATATGTATACATATATTTATATGTGTATATACATATATATGTATGTATACATATATGTATATACATATGTGTAATACATTTTTATATATATATATATAATTTGAGTTTTAAAGATCAGACTTTACATAAATAAAAATTATTCAAATTTCAGGAGAGGCAACTTATCTAGGATTTATTTATCGTCCAGTAGGATTTATTTTTGTTTCTTTGAGTATTTATGATAGTCTTTGTAAACCTTCATGAAAAAAACGTACTTAAGTACACTAACTAATATATGTAACAGTGGAAATTCACCTAGGTATAATAAAATAGAAATGCAATTGCTGAATGTACCAACAAATTTAAGATTTTGTAGTTTCAAATATCTTAGTTTTCAGTTCTCCGCAAGTTTTCAAAACAGCTGCTGTACGAAGTTTGGATACTCACGGGCTACTACTTTGGCTTGGCTTCATACAAAACGAAATAAGAGGTCAGCTTGTGTCTCAAATTAATTATTCCAGAGGTGAAATAATAATATAATTACAATTAATCAATACTGATAGTAATATATTAATGTTATATAATGGTTTATATTTTAAAGTCAATCATTATCTTATTTGATAGAATATTTCATGTGAATAGTCTATGATAAAGTTTTTGATGACACAAAATAAAACATTAGATTTTTTAAAAGCATACAGAATTTTGAAAATGCCTTTGATTTGATTTAGCGCTAACTGTTATCGCTAAGATTTTTTTTCATTAATTAAATTTTAATTAAATGGCATTGGTTTTATACTGAAAGATATAAATATATAAATATATATAAATCGAGCAATTGATGTTATAACAATTGATATGTATTTATATATCATATATACATGTATCTATTTATATATCATATATACATATATATATTTATATATAACGTATTAAGTGTATTGAAAATTAGATTTCTAACTGTTGAAGTAAAAGCGTATAAAGATATCAAATAGATTTATTTGTATATTCCATGTAAATAAATGCAAACATCAAATACCTGAAAAATAATTTTAATGATCAAATTCATGTAAAATAATAAAAAAATATCTTTGAACCTGTTTTAAAAACAATTGATGTCTGTGTTTAAAATTACATACTTTTTATTGATTATTTTACATTTGTACTTGAAAGTATGATTTATTTTACACAAATAGATTTTGAAATTTTTACGTCAAGATATATATGTACAGTAACAAAGTCTAGTAATATCTACCAAAAATTATTTTACATCCATACGTTTTGGCTATAATCCTAGCCTTCATTCAGTGGAAACTAAAACATTGACTAGGAATGAAAAGAAAAAATATATATATAAAGATTACAAATAGCTTACTTTTGCGTTAAATAGAATATTCAAATAACACATAGTATTGGATATGGTAATGCATTGCACGAACGTATATAAACATTAAACTTGTGATTAAACAATATTTCACAAAATACTATCTTA
>NW_020537699.1:0-13457 GCF_003426905.1 Ctenocephalides felis | reverse complement strand
ATACCAATACTTAATAGTATGAATACAAACCATATCTCAATCAAAATCTTTCATATATTTCCATCTCATGTGACAAATAATCATTGCAACTTGGGCTAATCATAAATAGAAGTTCTGCAGATATCTAACAGCATTAAAATTATCATATATCTTGTAATTACTATTATGGTTGAACAAGTACAAATTTGTTTCTGCAAATTCAACCTTTATCCCACTTCATTAATATATTTAAAACTCTCAGATGTTATTACCTTGTTATGAAGAACTTAAAAAACAACAAATTTATTAATTGTAGAGAAATAATTTAAGTAAGAATATAAACAAGTTTTTTTTTAATAAATCTATAAATTCAAATATAGAAATTTGATTCTTTGCATCATGTAATTAAAAATTGGCACATACATGTATCAATTACAACGAGCATTTGTAAATACCTGAATTATTACTGAAAATTTGGTAATATGCAGTATTTATATTATTATATATAAATTTATATAAATATAATAATGTTCGCTATTCAATTAGGTTTTTGTAAATAAATCAGCAATAAAAATTTCAAAACTAAATATTGATAAAGGAAAATATGAAGTATTTTCGATGTAAAGTTTCCGTGCAATAATCATCCAACGATAATGTCAATAAACTTTATTAAAATTATATGATACTAATTAATTTAAACAAAAAATTATTGTATATAAATATTCTTTACCGTGAGCAAATATTAGTCAAAATGTAATTATAAAAAGCACTGCAGCATCATGGCAATATCGATACGTATTTGGGAGTTTGCTCTACGAATATAAACAGCGAACACCGCAAAAAAGATAACGCGGCACGTGTTTCATTTCAATGAGAGCTTTACGCGAATTCCTTCGGAAAACACGGTATATGAACTAGACCATGGAATATCAACCTAAATAAAACATTTGGTAAAAGACCTAAAATGAAATGAGGAATCACCAAATTTGATCCGGAATGAGATATAACTAAGTGGGCGTCCATTAATCACGTGAGGTTTTAGGGGAAGGGGGAGGGGGTTGATAAAAATCACGGAATATCACGTGGGAGGTGGGAGGGGTATAGCAAGATATCACGTGTATTTATTTTTTAACTGATTTTAAAAAAATCAAATATTTTCAAAAAAAATTAAAAAAAATTTACAATTTAGTGGGGGACGGGGGGTAATTTTGAATATCACCATGTATCACCATAGGGGGGGGGTCGAAAAATTCTTAAAAACTCGCTCACGTGATTAATAGACGCCCCCTAATTACATTCTAATGACATGATTCTCTTTTGCCTGAGAACAGTAATATAAAAGAATCGTCAACATGCCCAATTCGCATAAAAAAGGTACCCAGATCGAATCTTGGTGCTATGTGCATAAATTAAAAAATTAAGATAGAAATGTATAGGGTAGGGCAAGGCATATAGTTCCAATTTTAATTATATCACAACAAATAATACATATCAAACAAACAACTATATGACTATGATCAGTAAACTCCCAGCTAATTCATCATTGTTCAAAGACAGAAGACAGATAAGACAGAAGAAAAAATAACAGAAAATAAGACATATCCAATGTCTTATTTTTAGTTTTACTGATATTTATACGAAATAATAGCTACAATATTCAATCAATGCAAAATATAAATGTCATGGGTTCATTTTTTACGAAGACAATACTGTATATAACCTTGATCTAGTATCAGAAATACTCATAAGCAGAGTTGGACAAACTATTTATTTATTTATCTCTGATAAAATTGCTTTTTTCAATCTAATTTACTTGCTTATTTCCTATTTTTTTAGTTTACACCTTTGCCATAGTAAAATTTTTACCAAACATTTTTACCCAACGCATACGCAAGCTTTTATAGAGCTTATGTGAAAAAACTGTTGAATCTAACTTAAAAATAGCATTAAATCTTTTAAAACAATTAAATAACAAATACTTAGAAATTACATCAAGTTCGTAAGAGGGTGTGCATAAATCACGTAAAGCTTTAGTTTGACAAAAAATCATGAAAACGTGGAGGAGGGAGGGCTAGTAAGATATCACGTGTATTTATTTTTATCTATATTTCAAAAAAAATACGTTTTTTTAGTAAGTTCGAAAAATTCGTTCAGAAAATTTTACCAAACTAAATTTACACGTGATGTTGATGGGAGAAGGAGGGTGATTCTAAATATCACAGCATATCACCAAGAAGGAGGGGGGTCAAAATAATTTAAAAAAATGATCACGTGACGCTCCCTAAACTAAACAACAATGCTTGCTACCAAAAGAAATAACACCGAAGGAAAATACTTTTATTATCGATTTTCAATAATAGATGAGTGATACTCCTTTTTCCATTTATTTTCAAATATTATTAACAAATTCTTAACTTTATTTGTTTTTGAGATATCGGTGGTGAATGTTTTTACCCGCGGACCTTTATGCTCGGTCTACCCTATATATAATATCGTAAAAAAATCGACTTTAAGATAATATAAAGCGAAAAAAAGAATGCAAATGATGAATAGTTGACAAAAATTGATATCTAGACACACGAGAATACGAACTAAAAATGTATCAAGTAGAAGATATTACTATTAAAAATGTATCAAGTAACACCTATGGGACCGTTCAAGTATTACGTAAGCACTATAGGGGGGCGTGGGGGGTGTTGATTTGCTTATTTTGGGTTGACATAGGGGGCAGGGGAATCTGGATGATGATTACGTCATAGGTAGTATTTTATTTTTTTACATTAATTGCAAAATGTTTACGCAAGCATGGGGGTAGGAGGTAAGAGCTTTGCTTACTTTTGCTGACAAGGAGGATGGGGGAGGTAATAATTGTAATATATCTGCTTATGTAATACTTGAACGATGCCTATTACTATTATCATTCAGTTTCAACATCTGGAATCCTGGTCGCGGACTATACCCGTAATTCCATCACACTCTACCCATTTGAGCGCGTTTCCATGTCGTGTTCGTAATAACGCTACATCACTACACTATACGGCGCGCTCCTCCGAAGTTTTCCCCCGTTTAGTCGCATTTTCTAAACCCACCCACTTCTGCTACCCACGCGGACATCGTGTACACTCTCACCAGAAAGGAATACACGATACGGAAAATGATTTTCCTTTTTTCCTTTTTTCTCGTGCGACGACAACCCGACGACTCAAAATGGCGACATGGACGGAAGATTTTTAATGTGTATCATTATTTTAAGACACACGGGAACATACATGAATTGGTATATGAATAATTCAGGGCTTTTTGTATCTAATGAGGAAAGTATAGGTGGAAAATTACCAAGAGTCCATACGTGAACCTATGCATACTTTGATTTTAATCAATATTAAGGTGACCATATATTTTTTGAATGAAATCCGGGATGAAATATAATATGTTTGAGAGCGAGGGGGTGCGGGTGCGGGGGGTGTAGGTGAGCTAAAAATTTATGTGCACATATTTTCGGTTTAAATTTTCGAGTTGAAATATATTAATCCGCGACAAAACACCTAAAACCGGGACAAATATTGCTTTTAGAGTAAATATTGCAAGTCGGAAAATCGACGTACGGTCACCTTATTAATATGGTATTCAAGATTTCATAAAAAACTATCAGATAATTTATTTTATATACATTTTAAACTAAAGAAAAACGTATTAACGATATACTCAGGTTGATCGATTATGGAGTATCGCAAATAAATTCGGAAAAAACTGTGATAATTTTGTATAAAGTGGGGCACAAAGGTTCGATTTAACTTAGAGAAATTTATTGTGAAACCCAAACCAATTATATCACAACAAATTAAAATATATCAAACAAACAACTATCTGACTATGTTCAGTAAAATTCTCAGCTAATACACCATTCTAGCTTTCTTACTAAAAAAATTGTTACCTGGTCTTTTTTACCCCATAGGTGTAGTAGTATGGGACAGCCAGAGGGCAGACAAATCTAATGTCTAATTTATAATTTTAAAGAAACTATGAAATAATAGCTACATTATTCAATTAATGCAATCTATAAATTTTATGAGTACTTTTTTAAAGAGAGCACACTGTATATAACCATGATCTAGTATTTCGTCAAAAGTATTGGTCAACAGATTTGGAATAATTATTTAATTAAATTAAATTTTGTTAAACTACTTTACCGAAAATAATACTACTTTATCGAAAATAACTTTTTTTGCATTTCTCGTAAAGGTTTTGAAGTTTTATGAACATTTTGGCATACCTCAGAAAAAATGGATGTGTGTGTGTGTTTTGTGTGTCCGCATTTTTTCGTTCACGTTTTCGGGCGCATGGATCAACCGATTTGAATAGTTCAAAAAGCATTCGATTCCTATTGATAGGGAAATGTGCTGATTAGTTTTTGGCAAAGGCAGGTCCAGCAGTTACGGAGATAAAGAGCAAAGAGTGCAGAAAATAAAAATCGAGTTTTTGAGAGAATAGAGCATCCGATTTGAATGATCTAAAAAACATTCAATTAGTAATGATTGGAGAAGTGGTTATTAACTTTTGGCAAAGGGAGGTCCAGCCATTTCGAAGATACAGAGCTAATTGTGCAAAAAATGACAGTTTTTGAAAAAACTAAGCGTCCGATTTAAAGGATTCAAAGAACTTTCCGCTTGTCTTAACAAAATAATTGATTTTGGAAAAAAATCTTTGCTTCAAATTCAGATTTTATTTTTAATTCTGACTAGAGTTCCAATATACTTTAAAAAAATAATTTCAACTTTGTAATTCAGTTTATATAATTCTTATAAAAATTAGACAATGTTTCAATATTTATAACAATCTAATTAAAAGCATTCAATATTCTTCGAACAATTCGTTACGGTACGGGAAGTTCCAGCAATTTGACTTAAATCACAATGCCATACGCCCCACTAGTTCATAAAAATTATATCAAGGTGTAGTAAACTAAACAATAGTGCTCACAACCAAAAAAAAACTAACGACGAAAGAAAAAATACTTTTGTTATAGATTTTCGAACACGACTTTTCATCTCCTGATATCAAGTAGCGACCATAGCTTGATTTGAAGCGATTGCTGATTACATATTTTTTCCTCTACTTTCAAATATTGTTGTTAAATATTTCCTAACATTACTTGTTCTCGAGATATTGATAGCGACCTTCTTACCCGCGGACTTTCAAGCACTACTCTATTTATCAAATAAATAATGGTTAATAATTTTTTAATAAAACATAAGATGACATTCATAAAAATGTAAATTCTTACAACGGTACACATTTATATCATACAACGCATTTCATCCAACTCCTCTAATATTTGCTAGCATAATAGAACTATCAAAAATAACAATATTTATCCAGCAAACAATGCCGAATTCGTTTTCGCTTCCATCGATTCGCGGCTACTTTATACTTTATACCTACGTCCCCACACAACAACCCCGACTGAGCCCCGAGGGACCGAGACTCGGGGGTTCTCCATTACATCAGAACCGTGATAATTCATACCCCGAAAAGCGTAATTAAACTGCTCGGATTTGCTGGAGCGAATTTCAACCCTGCTTTGCTATATATTACTAAGCATCGCACCCCGAGCGCTATGTTATACCGCCATAAGCCTCTCTTGTAACGCGTAATAGCTGGGGCAGAGGTTCCCAAATAATAGACACAGCATAATAAATAATAGCATAGTAATATATAGAATATAAAATAGAAAAAAAATAGAGTGATATAAAATTTCAAACACAATTATTTCTCTTCATTCCTATCTAATAATATTAAGCTACAATTTTAGAAACAGAATCGACATCCTTCCAAACGATTTTGCCAGCCAAGTATACTTGGAAGCCCAGCAACCAGACTAAAGCAAAAATTGCCCACTGATCTCATTTAATATTTATTATATTATTTTACTTTTTGTTTTATATTTTTTTTAATCAAAATATAATGTTTTCCTTTTCTATATTGTTTGAAATCTCTCCTCATTGTTATATCTAAGGGATTGCAGGATAGTAATGAATTTTTTAAAACATCTTATTCTTTTAATTCTTATTTTTTTGAAGTAAAACTTCTTTAGGCGAGACTAGGGTGTAAATCCGTACAAGTGCAACGGAAGTGCGTTACGGCAGATAAGATAAGATAAGAGTCAAGTACCAATGATTCGTCATTTGCTCTCGATGATATCATTTCTATACAGGTCGATTGTGATTAGTCGTCGCGTATGTGAATAGAAATCTGTCGTTGTATCCGTACCGATATCAACAAGAAAGTCGGCATAGATGAATAAACATTTTAAAGTTACTTCGTAGTACAAATGTTGATTTAATAAAAAATGTCTAAATCAGAACAATATTTTACCTGTTCTTCAAAAATAATAAAACAAATTAAATATTTGAGCCGTTTGAACTTACTAAAAGTAAGTTTATTGATTAGAAATTATTTCTATATTATTCGTAGTTTCTGTAAATTTTTGAAGTTATTAAAATGAAAAATATTTTGACAGATATTACAGCTGTTCAAAGAATGAGATTACATCGCCAGCGAAAAAGTAAAAAAAATACAAGCAGTCAATGAATGTATGGTAATTTCAATTACATGAAGTTGTTCAAAAACAATTACATGATGAGTGAAGTTGCGAAAATAATATTTGATTAGGCGTTGTTTAACATAATCCACTGTGTGAACGAATATTATAGAATTTATTAATCAGCAATTACTTCATTTCTCTAATGAAGGTTCATTTCTAAATGCTAATTACAATGACAAACCGATCATGTCATATTTAAAGTATGACTTTAATTACATTATTGTTTTTAAATATTATACATATTTTTAATGCTATTATAAATATATAATTTATAATTTATCATTATATAAATGTGTATAATGGTTGACACTAACAAATATGTGCATCACGAGTGTTACCATATTACTAATAAACATTATTCAAAATTGTTATATGATGTATTTATTTTTACTTAAATGCCATCTTGTACAGTGACAAATAAGTTTTACTTCAATCGAGTGTGAACCTTACACGCACTCTTTTTTATAAATCTTGTTCTTTTAATTCTTATTTTTTTTAAAGAAATTTTCTAATCGTTACACATAATAACTCAGAAACACAAAAACATTAAGTTAAGATGTGGTTAGAAATTAACTTAAGATTTTTTATAAAAAAGTTAAAACTTTAATTGTAAAAATAAATATATAAATATTCCGATAATATTGTCAATAATTTAGATTTCAACCATTTAGTTTTGTTAGATCGCAAATATCTAGAATCACTGAAGTACCGATTTTTTTAAATGCAGACAGTGCAATTATTTTCAGAATGGAATTTGTTCGAAACGTAGCAAGCGAAAGTAAATATCTTGCCTGAGGTTGTGAAATATTTAACTTGAAGTGTTGAAGTTTACGGAACAAAGATACGAGCGCGCAATTTAATGGATTTTTGTTGTCTGACTTGCATAGTTAATTAAATAAAATTAATAAATTTTAGTAAAACTTAAGCTATCGTATCAACGGTAAAATAAGTATAAATCTGATGTCACAATTGCTTTGGCCAAGGTAGACATCGAACCCTAAACCAGTGATTGCTAATCCACCTTCTTACCATGGCCAATTTAATTTGATCATTATATACAGGCTTAAATAAATCCATATGTGTACCCACGAGTAAAACATTTATACACGAAATGGTTTGTGTTTGACACTATGAGGGTTGACAAAATTTCCATTGTGCAAATGCAGACAGAACTTAGAGCATTATTATCTATCGCCATATTGATTCAGTTCACCTGCTCTCCGCCCTAATGACGCATATTCCGGCTAATCATCCAACTATAGAGGAATTTATATTGATTACCCCTATATGGATGTCAATTTCTACTAGCAATATAAAAATTTCATCGCTGAAATCACCAACGACTGACTTTTATTCTGAATCAAAACAAAAACAAGAAAAATATAACCACTTATTTTTCAATATACGTCCGTTCTATCAAAACACTTAAACTTTTCATAATCAAACATATCTCGTAAATACTTTCCGATATATTTCTACCTCCAGGTACTCGACGGAGCACTCAAATCGAAATGCAATGCAAAAATCGATCTGCATACGACCGGCGGCCGATGCAGGAGGGCATATATGCAAAAAATAAAACATTCAACTTCCCTATTGTGTTCTAAAGAGGCCACTTAAGATAACAGAATCGCAGAAAATAACTCGGCTAAAAAGAATATCCGTTATATTCGAATCGCGCATCCGAAGCAACAATAGAGGAGCAAAAGAATGAAACACTCCAATTGTATAAACGGAGATTTTTATATTAGCTGAAGAGCTGGCTGGAATGTGATCGAGAACCATATCTTCCTTTAAAATTAGAAATTTTGCTTTTGATTCCATTGTGCTTATGTCCACCGCCATTATCCAGAAGACAAGTAAAGTACATAACTTTTTAACAATGCTAATTTAAAGTAGAAGCTAAAAGATGTATAACCAGCCATCACTTTAATTTTTACGACGCTGCTTTCATGAGATAAAGGACCTCAATATTATGGATAATAGATTCGTTGGTATTAGTTTGGTTTTGAGCTCTTTTATTTAGTTCATGATGCCTGAAACTATCTTCAAGATTATTAGCACATCTAAACAGAGAGTACTACCAAAACTTTGAAGTCTTTTACCAAAAATCATTACCTCTCCCTTCTTATTTCATGTTATATCTTCTTAGATTTTACTCATATTTTTTATATTAAATTTAGAGGTTGTTGAATAATATACAATATTTTTTCACATTTATGAATCAGTTCTTTACGCCAAGGATCGATTCCATAAAAAAACGCTAATCACAAAAAAACATGCTACTGAATGGTACATTTTTTTTAAAGTTCAAAATTGGCATTTGAATGTATGTTCTTTAATGTATGCTTTGAAAATTATAATTTTATTATTTTTATTGAGCTTTATTTATGTAATTACTAAAATATTCTTCATCGATTTTTACAGCTATATTTTATAATGTTGGTGAGTATAATTATTTTTCAGAAATATTTAACTTTATATTTTTTGTTTATTATTATTAGCTCTTCTACTATATGGCAGTTCAAAATTTAAAAATCCAGCATATCTCATCGTAAAGGTACAAGAAAAAATGCAATAATAAACAAAAGCGTATCCATACACAAAAAGAATTGTGAGATCTTTTTCAATAATAGAAATTCAGTAGTAAAAGAGAGTATCGATTCCGCAACAGAAAAAAATTCATCACCCTTCAGGCCTTCTTGTATTATATAGATATATTTGCCTTTATTATTGTATTAGACAACCGGGTTCGTGTTTTTTCATATCTCAACTATTTTCTTATTTATTTGAATAGATGGAAGATAAAATCTTGAATTTTATTTTTAGCTCATTAATGGCTAGAATATTATTAATATCACCAAGTATTATATTATTATTGAAAGTGTCAGAAAACCATTATTTATTCGGTGCATATAGCAACTGTTTTCAAAATTATGGTATGCATAAATAAAATATTTATAAAATAGAAACATAAATTGTCGCTATATATGTTTTATCACACATAACGACAATTGGTTCAAGCTTTTGATCATTTAGAATTTTTATTTGAATATAATATTATTAAGAATAATATATAATTATTATCAAGGACTTAATGAATCAATATTCCATTAATATGTTCGAGAGCATATATTTTTCATTTTCATATTTTAATAAGGAAAGCGCATAGATGAAATATCATCGAACATTTCAACATTAATTAGATAATATTACTAATTAATATCGCATATTCAAAATACCAAATCATGGAATCAATGTATATCAATTCAAAATATGTCTGAAATGCAAACATTGTAATATTAGGGAGATAATTATAATAAATTAAGTAAATATCAAGACAGTGATAATTAATAGATATTAATAAGAGATATTAGATAGAGACGCTTCAGGTTTAATTATTATTGATTCAAAAATTATATTACAAATTTTGCAAGTAGTTTTGTAAATATAAATAAATGATTACTATAAATATTTTCAGATCTAATAGCACTAAAACGATTTCCAAATTACAGTCGAAACAACGGCTGAAAAAACCTGTAAACTGTTGAACATGTTTTTTTAAACATTAGGGTCGATAATGTAGCTTGATTTTGAATGAAGTTATGATATATTAGTGTCAATTTATTATCCATTCAAAGAAGTACTTGTTATTTATTATTTATTATAAGTGTCTAACATGAATTACCATCTATCCATTACCAACAAAAACAATTTACCAAGCTCCTAAAAATTATATTCTCCAACTTAATCATATATCGCGTGCAATTTCAAAATCCTCTCTAGATGTACATATGTACATATAGGAGACACTTATCAGGCGCTGTGTATTATACACTCCAGGGGTAGTTGTTAAGGGTTGGGGTTTAGAGCTCTGGGGGCTCGCTCGGTACGGGAGCGGCACGAAGGGCGAAACGGATTCTGACACCAGAATAGGGAGTTGCCCTGGCAACACGATAGAATATGTATAGCATCGCGTCATGGATAGAGCAGAAGCAAAGGGTGCAAAATTGACCAGTGGCGGCGAGGGGGCAACAAAAAAGACAGACAGATTTAAGCGGAAGTAGAGAAAAATATTGATATCAATTTGTCAAGATTGCATTAATAATAAGCACAGTATTTGCTCAGACCTGGTGCTTAGACCAGAAGAAAGAGTGACGGGCGGGGAGCTGCTGGAAACACACTCAAGCCTAAGTCTTTTTCACCAAGTCCTGGAAAAAGTGCCAATTAACACTAGATTTTTGTTATTCAAGTTATATTCAACATCACTCACTTTCATCTTGAAGTATTTATTTTTAGCATATTTACTGATTATCTGTTTTATACGTCACTTTATTCATTTCATACCATGACTAGAAAAGTCAACATACCGAGACCAATTTTAGGATAAAACATCAAATTTTTAGTTTTATGATTTCAAGTGGAAATTAATATTTAGCTAATATTAATTTATTAATATACTCTACTCATTTGAGAATGGCTCTATACGGATCCAATGAAAAAAAGGACAAATTGACAAATAGACAAATGAACAAATGGACAAATG
Source organism: Ctenocephalides felis (assembly GCF_003426905.1). NCBI lineage: Eukaryota > Metazoa > Arthropoda > Insecta > Siphonaptera > Pulicidae > Ctenocephalides > Ctenocephalides felis. The sequence goes on along the minus strand of NW_020537699.1, from coordinate 2,328 downwards.
GAATCTGAGGATATCCAGCAAAAATACCGTAAAAGTTGTTTCACATAGTATTGCTGAAAATGCTGAAAACATAAAATGGACCAAAAAATAAAACAATTAAGCATATGCTGCGTGAAGTGAAATATAGATGCTGGAAATGGTAAAGATGCCAGTAGAAAATTAGCAGAAATTAAGAGACTATAACCAAGAATAAGGCATATAATCTCCAAAAGAGAAAATACATAGAACTGTAAGAGTTGTTTCACATAGTATTTCACATAGAAAATGATAAAAAAATAAAATAAACCGAAAAATTAACATTTAAGCATACGCAAGTGACAATTAGATGCTGGAAATGGTAAAGATGTCAGTTGTAGGAGACAAAAATTAGCAAAACCTAAAGGACTAGGACGAAGAAGAATGTATATAATGAAAATTTATTTGAGAAGAAAAAATACGAAGAACTAAAAGCAAAAACACAGTAGAACAAAAAACAAAATGTTTGGCCTTAACTATTACGGGGTAAAAATGTAGGGCTCACTCATCATAGAAATACACCAATGATAATACTTAATTAAGATAATTATTTTTGTCTTACTGTTTCGTAATTTTTTGTATAAATTATCCTCCTAATAAGCCCACAGATCAACAAGCTGAAGGTTCGATCGTACCGTTTGAAAAAAAATCTGCTAGCTATTTTTTAAGTAATTAAAAGTTAGCTATTAGAAGTCTCCAATCTTTATGAAAGTGCCTATGTTTTTCTAGGCACTTTATATTTTAAGTGATTAACATTTGAGCCTAAAAATCTCCAGTCTTTATGAAAGTGCCTTGTATTCTTCTGTTTGAATATTCAAATTCAATGTGTTTATCTATAGAATTGTTGTGTTACTGGTCTATAATCGTATGAGTTAGTAGTCAAGAATTGTCAAAAATATATGTTGATCGAACGTCTTACACATAAAACCTAAACTCTAGAAGGCAAAACACTTGATCGCACAGCAAAACATAAAGCGTTTTGACTATCCGAGGCTACCAACATATGCGATTATGGATCTGTAACATAAAATTGCTATTTTATCCGAGAATTGGTCTCGGACTCTTGGTGATGATGATTTATCTGGTCATTAAATGATCTCTTCAAATTTAAAATGACTACAACTGGGTACATTTGTCACCACATTTACTGAATGCCTTACCATGAAGATTGTAATAAAATGGAAATAGAAAAAAGATATGACCTCAATGAAATGATAAATAAAATGATGTCCAAAGGTAGATAATCAGCAAAAATGCTAAAAATAGTATTTTTTTATTGTTTGAACAGCAATCAGAACTCTTATAGGTTCTATAAGCTGTTGGTTAAGACTTATGATTACTTATTTCATGAGAGGCAATCCATCGATTTACCATTCTCTTATGTGTGGGATATTTTTGATATTAGCTCTTACGTCTAATAGTTAACATGTGATTGGATTTTGCAGCTATGTCGACGAAGCACGATTTCAACTTGGAATTATATTGTGATCTATAACCCCAAGTGAAAATTTGACATCAAAGCTGCCTGATGTCGGGCTACGGCGGTAGCGGAAATCGAACCAGCGAACCTGGGACTAGTTGCTGCTAGCCCACGCTCTAACCGATTTCGCCACCGCTGGCCCAAAAATAGTGATATTAGCTGAAAATACGAAATCTTACATAATACTACTGGTGAAATTTTATTACTAAAAAATCTAGACTTGATTGACAATTTTCCTCCCCTGCCCGTTCACTGTCTTTTCCCGATGCCAGTCTGGTGTTCGTTTTTGGAGTACACGGACAGTGTGACAAAAAGCGGCCTCGAGCTGTGTGTGAAAAACGAGAAGGATGCCGTTATCCGGCTTTCCGCGTTGTTAGAGAGCGTCAGAGTCGCGAGTTACGATGTCCGAGGGTGAGGAGTGATCGATAAGTTTCAACACCGGGATTTGAGGCGAATCTACAACCTACAACAAGTACAACAGATACCGATATTGATGCCCATGACGTAGCTTCGGCTAATAACTAAATGAAATTTGGGATTTGCCTCAGGGGATAAAAAATACGTTTTTTGTAAGATGTTTCTAATTCTTGAGTAACTAATATATCACAATTCTCGAGATAACAAATACATTTTGTAAGATGTTGCTGAATCTCGAGTAAGTTTTATCACAAATCCTTCATAAGAAAGGAAAATCAAAGAAGCAATAAACCGTAATGAAAAATAATTAAAGCAATCAAAACATTACAACAATAGAAACAAACCAGGATATACACGAACATCATACTAGGCAGATTGAAAACTATTATATTAAATACCCTAAAACAAATAAGAGG
>NW_020537698.1:0-19929 GCF_003426905.1 Ctenocephalides felis | reverse complement strand
TCAGAAGTGAAAATTTATCATATTATTTGATTTTAATGTTTTCTGAACAATTTGTTAAACTTGAAAAAATTGATGTTTTTTGGCGTGTGTGGCCTATATTTATGTTTCAATACAATACAACCTCGTCTACTATTTTGTGAGCACGGATTAATCTATTTGAATGATCAAAAAAACAATAAGAAATTGATTTTCTTTATATCTTCACATTTTAAGGTTTTCTGGATAATTTGGCATTCCTTAGAAGAAATTGATGTTGTATGTGGCGTGTGTGTGTGTGTATGTATGTTTAAATACAATTTTTGTCTACAATTTCGAGAGCACGGATCAACCGATTTAAATGATTCCAAAAACATTCAATTACTATTTATGGGAACACAGATCCAGAATGTATGTGTGGGATGTAATATCATTTGCAAAAAATTGAAATTTTTTTTGTGCTAATCTTGCATTTCAAGATCTTCTAAACAATTTGGTATACCTTAAAAAAATGGATGTATGTGTGGATATGTATGTTTGGATACAATTTTCGTCCACGATTTCGAGGGCACAGATCAACCGATTTGAATGATTCCATAAATATTCGATTACTATTTATGGAAAAACAGGTCTAGGATACATGTGTCACATGTATGTAATTGTATTTGAATACAATTTTTCGTCCGCGATTTCGAGAGCACTGATCAACCGATTTGAATAATTCCAAATACATTCGATTCTTAATTATAGGAAAGACAGGTCCATGATGCATGCCCGGCGCGTGTGCGTTTGGATACAATTTTTTGTCTACCATTTTGTGAGTACGGCTCAACCGATTTGAATGATTCCAAAATCATTTCCAAAGGTGCAACAGTATTAAAATATAGGTAAAAATATGGCCATTCAGTTTTTTGAGAAAATTGAGCATATTATTAAAAAAGCATTTTATTTGTATTGACGGTATAGATAATTATCAATTATAATTGATTGTATTTTGGGAAAGCAGGTTCGTCGGTTTTGGAAGTACAGATGAAAAGAATACCCTTTGGCTCTCAAAAATGATTGTTGACCATGTGCATATCATTTAAATATCTAATCAAAGTGCATATATCTTCTCATATATTGTTAACAGTTTCTGGTTATGCTTTCATTAACATATGTAATAAGTAAATAAAAAAAATCTTTCCTTAGTTTAGATTAGATTAATCTCGAATAATTGCAGCAACTTTGTTTAAAGTATACCAGTATAATTCCTCATTCTTCTATAAACAAATTATGAATTTCAAACGTCGTGTAGTTAATCATTTTAATTTATCAAAACTTCATCAGAAATTTATAGTTCTGTATTATATGACGCACAGATCATAATTCTGCGAGCAGACCATAAAGCATATTTTACAATAATATTATTGAAATTTTATGCAAGTTCATGTATACACACAAACCCACACATGCATATATATAAATATATGTATATTAGTTCTACATATAACATTTTTTTTAGTTGCCGAATGTAAAAAAATCTAAAGAACTACTTATTTGAGATTTTGCTCATAGTGATTCTATAAGCTAATATTAAATTTTCCTGTATTCATTATTAATGTATAATGGAATATAAAGTTTCTCTATAATTATTTATAAATTTTGTACTCCTGTACTGAGCTGTCCACGTTTAGTACCTGTTTCTTACTTTTAAGATAAACTATTGATTTTATTATTACTTGATTAAATTTTAAATCATTAATAGATCATTATAAAATATTAATTTAATATATAACTTTAAAACAGAATAACTGGAAGATTTGTATGCAAAATCATTTTATCTTATGTAAGAATGAATGAGATTATCTATATATTTCACAATATTGTATATTTCTATGATATCTATTTATTGCATTAGTTATCACTACAGATCGTTGTCTAACTTGGTTTATTTAAATATTGCATTGAAATTAGTAACAAATTATATAATTTTATTCATAGACAACATTGATAGAATTGAATTTAAAAAATTAATTTGTGTTATTGACTCAATAACAAGTTTGACTGACATGCAGAAGCAAATATCCTCTGAAAATCCCTAAAATTTACGATCGTCCAACAACGTATAGTTAATCATTCTCCATAAATGCGTTGAAAAACCTTTAATTGGCAAATATTTTTCGAAATACGGCCATAAATAACATTGATTTATCGCCTAGCCTGTTTTAGGGCACCAGTTTCCCTCTAGGCGAAGGATTTGCCCTTCCACGTTATATGAACGACGCGTCGGCGTAGTATCTGTCTCGTTTCTTGTTAGAAACAGAATTGTGTGAAAATCATTATCATTATTATTATATATAATTATTTAGAAATAAAAAATGATATATTCATTGGCATAAACACACCTGGAACTAGTAGTAATTTAAATATGTTAATCAGATTTGCCATATCTGTGTATGGCAGTTCATTGGTAATCATTGTATATACTAATTGCAATTTTTTGTTTGATAATGAGAATATAAACCCTTTATTATTACAATTATTTCATTTTCATGCATTTGGATTTTGCAAAAAATATTTTGTATAACTTTATGAATAATGATTTGGTACCTATTGGGAACTGAAAAAGTCTTTCTGTGCACTCCAGAATTACAAATACATAGCTCGATATATTTGCAATTTAATTTCTAATGAATTTACATTATTACATTATCATTTTTAAGTGATTTTAAGCCGATGTTTAATTAATAAAAAAATATTTCGGTAATTTAAAGTTTTCGGAAAAGGAGACCTCTCATACCTTTAAGATTGGAAAATATTTTTAGTTAGTGTAGTCTATAAATATGAAATCAATACAATTTTATAAAGACAATTAATTATTTCAAATATCTTTTATTAATAGTATCTCATCTCGTTAGCAGTTCTTTTGAAACATTCGACCTTTGATTTCGTCATCTTAATTAAGAAGGCGTAACATTTGCAAAAGTTTCACTACAGTAGTTAGTCATTTAAAAGGCATCTCTAAATATCTGAATTATTGCTCTCGTCTTGCTCCAGTGGACTTAATTATCTAGCTGCTCAATTATACAGTTCATTCATGTCTTACTAATTATATCACGACAATATATTGTTAACATCTAGCAAGACTATGACGATAACAATAAAATAATTTGTAATTTATTTGAATTGAAGATGATTTATATACTGTTTTAAATATAGTTCTGAGCTAAATTGGACTCCATTTATCAAAATTAAATTTGCAAGCATTTATGTAATATTTTTCTTCAAAAACCAATTCCATTTATTCACAATTTATAAATAATGTTAATTCTTTGCAAGTTCATCACCTACCAAATTCAGATTTATGATAGATGACTGAAAGAAGGATGAAAAACTATTTGATTAGTAAAATGACTTTACAAAATAGGGGTTTGTGTTAGGAAGTTTGAAAATTTAGGGCTATTTGCATCTCTTATATACAAATTATAAAAAAAATAAATAAAACTTCAACCCTTATCACTTAGGCGTATGAAAAATAGATGTCCAATTTTCAGTCATACTGATTAGATAATTTAATAAAATCGGTCAAACCGTTTGGGAGGAGTATTGCCACTAACAACATGAATTGCCAAGTGGGCAAGAAAACTGCATTTCAATTTTCTAGAAAGTTGCCAAAAAAATTTCGAAGAAACCAAAAACATAGCATAACTCTTTAGCATCATGCTTTTTTCGCGATTTTTGTCGGAAAATTTGAGATGCTGATATTTATGGGGTAGGTTCCTTATGACAGTAAAAAACTGCTATGAAAATATTTCGATTGTAGTTCAAATAGTTTTGAGATGTTAAAGTATGCAAAAAGTTTCAAATAAACAAATTCATACGATAAGGACAGTCGCAGAACGTGTTATCATGGAATGTCTAAGATGGCAAAAGATTTGACTGAAATTATGGAAGGAGATAATAAGATTGAAAATTTCTTATGGCTTATATAGAAATATATATGGAAAATAATTCTGAATGATTCAATCCAACAAGGTAACATGAAATTATTATATTGCTTAATAATTGCACAGAATACTAATTGTAAAAATAATAAAATTCAACACTTACTTATCACTTATAAAAAAATAGATGTTCAATTTTTAGTCACACTAATTAAAAAATTTCATAATAATCGTTCAAACGGTTTCGTCGCAGAGTATTGCCACTACCGTCATGCAGCTGAATTATATATATATATATATATATATATATATATACATAAGTTTGTAGAAAGCTCGACATATAATTCAATCTTTATTATCGTAATTCATATACGCGTTCAACATTTTAAAACTTGGCTTGGAGTTTTAGGAGGGTGGTTTACCCTGAATCATTGTGTTAGCCCAAAGTCAGGTGCGTGTGTGCCCACATACAAATATATATATATATATATTTATATATTATATATACAGATAATTATATATGTTTCAGATATAGATGTATTTACAGGTATCCTACGTGACTTCCTTTTCCGAGATGCCTCTAGGTCTTTAAGCTGCGATAACTACAAGGCAGCATCGGGATAACGAGAATGCTTCTAAATGGTGAATTAAAGTGAATTATTAATAAAACGTGCTCTTGACGATGATAAGCAACCCAGCTATCTATAATAAAACATAAACTCATCTACGTCTAGTTCAACTGTCCAAAAATAACATCTAATGCTATAAATTTTTTACAAGTGCCTTTTAATGACACATTAAAAATGCTCGAAAGCGCCGGCGGATCCTGAGTAATTATATTTTTTAATTGCCTTTGCGAGAAAGTGTTAATTGTGGAATTGTTGATGCATTTTTATTGTCTAAAAGGGTAGTAAAGCTACGTACTGAATGTTAACGAGTTGGTAATTTGTTTTAGTTTGGTTGATTATGCAAATATACTGAAGAAAGATAGTTCATTAGAACTAGACCTTGCGAGAGATGTTCTGTTATTATAGTATGAAGATTCTGAGCATCAACACACAAAGTTTGCAGTGAACAAAATCATTTATTTTACTTGAAAACTTAAAACTGTCTTAATTTTTTTCAATAACTATTGACAATTCAATTGTTAACATATAGAACTCTGAATGCAACAGCAATTTTTATTGCTATTATTTTTACTTGAAGTAATATTTTGTATAATCATTATTTATTTATATTCACAATAATAATTTATATTATTTTATCAAAACATATAATATTATAATTATAATATTTACAAGTTATATTTAATCATCAGTGGTGAAATTTATTACTATTCTTGGTTGTTGTATTTGCTCTCCTTGCTCATTACTAAAAAAATTATTTAAATTAAAATTATATTCAAATAAATTGTTCAATTTTCTGCCTAAATAACTCAATCTCAATGTTTTATTGAATAGATACACATGCCACGGAATTTATGCAATTTGCCTTAAGAAGAGTTTCTTTTTTGGGGAATGTTTAGGGAAGAAAATACATATATAATTGAAACGAAACTTTCAGGTTTCATTGCTATATATTTTAGTATTCTTTTTAATTTTTTCATTAAAATATATCTTATAATATGCCAGGTACAAGCATTTTGCTGATGCGCCACGAGCGGCAAGAGCCGGGTCAATTGCATCCGAAACAAAAATAACCAAAACAAATTCATATTTCCATTAATATAGATTCTAGTCAAACCTCAAAAAATCATAAAAAAGTAAAAAATCGCCAATCTTTCTTAACTTAAAAAAATCATGCTTTTTGATAAAAATTCACTTTAGATTGTTTAATATTTTTTATTAAAAGATTTTAAAAAAGTGGGTTAATTATAACTTTTATAAGGTTTTTTAGATTTAACTAGAAGAGGATTTATCCTGAGTACAATCAATTTTTGTCTCGCTTTGATAGGATGTTGAGTTTTTTTCCTATCTTTCCCGCAATTATGAAGAATCGAAAAAATGAAAACTGAGAATTCGCGCGCCGAAGTTTTGTTCTCTGAATATAATTTGAATTTGTATCTGAAATTTTAGGGATATATTCTTGGCGAGTTTTGAAAGACATTTGCCAAAAAAAAACGTTTTTTTAAACATCTGAACTACGCTTCCCGCCTAATGCAAAATGTCGCTTACAACTTGCTCATCTATAACAATAGTAGGAAGGCTGGAGACTTTATGTAACATATATTTTTAATAGGATCTTAAAGAATAACATATAATCGATAAATAATAATATTTTTGCCTTGAATGTACATGTAAACCATCCTGCATGATATTGTCATAGCTCCTCTCTTGCAAGTCGAACCTGTAATAGCCTAGTCATTATAGTAAGTCACATCGGAATTGAAGATACCCAGCTGCAAGTCTGTAAATACTTGTATATTGACACCCTGAAGTTGTCTCAAAACCTACATATAGTAGGGTGTCAATACAAGATGTAGGTTTTGAGACAACTTTAGGGTGTTAATATACAAGTAATTACAGACTTACAGTAGGGTATCTCGAATTCCGAGATTCTTACCTAATTTAAGCTTAAATGACTGGACTATAAACAAAATTGTGCAGATGCGTAATTTTTCATAGGTGATATAAAATTTAACTATTATACGGTTTGTGTTATTATCGACTAATTTAGAGTTTTGTTCAAAATTTTATAATCTTTGATAATGTGTAACAAACTGTTACAGCAGAACCTTTCCTCAGGCTACTTTTAAGAAACTTCAAAATTTAGTTTCTTGACTGGATTTGAAAAAAAAAAATCAAATTGCCTTTACATTTCGTACAAATTTTTTTCGTCTATTCGTATTCCGCATAAAATCGAGTGTTTTCCGCGATACAAAACCCATAATTAGGGAACAGGGTAGTATGATAAGCGAAACGATGAGAATCAGTCGGAAAAGCTTCGCCGTATCGCCGATAGTCCACCCACCTATAGATCCCCATATAAACATGGTCCGAACGCAGCGCCGAGCCAGTACGACGCGAGGCGTCGTTGTAAACGCATCGGTTCGAAATTTCGTTCGGTTTTCGATTTTTATCAAAATAACTTTCATGCTGTGCACATGTACGAATTACCGAAAGATTTATTAAGATAATCGCATTTATAAAGGTGTGTACTAGACGTGGGTGTGCTCAAAGGCAATGGTTTGTTCAGTTTTTTCCATCAGTTTAGTTTCAATGTGTTTTGTTCGATTATAGTTATGTTTATATGATTTTCAGTTGATAGTCTGATACCATTTAAAAGTGCTTCGAATAATAAATTTAAGATTAATTGGAATTTATTAGTAATAAAATGTTGTTAATAAGACTTATACGCTTATAATGAATATAAATGCAGTAGGGGGGCTGGAGGCTTTATGAGACAGATATTTTTAATAGAATCTTAAACAATAATATTTAATGGATAAATTTTTAAAAATATACTGAACTGATAAACACAATGGATTGTGTTTTTATCACTTCAGTATTTTTTTAAAAATATAATTTTAAATCTTATTGAAACATTTTGTTATTTTTATTTATTAGTTGCTTTAATCATTTCGGTTATATATATATATATATATATATATATATATATATATATGTCATTTATTAAAAAATTCGATAAACTGTTAGAGAACTATAACAAAGATATAATGTGAAGTAGTAGATGGCTAAATGCTCAAGTAGCAAGGTCAATAAATAAAAAAAAAACATGACAAATTTTCTATTCCCTTGATTAAAGAAGATTCAGTTGATAAATGACGCACAAATTTTTCTAATACTCCAATTTCTTCTAATTTGAAGTATATTTTTGATCTTGGACCTAAATTTTAACTTCCTTCTTCTAAATCAAAAATTATTTTTTTAAAAGTCTCTAGTAATTTGGAGATTGGAATGAATAAACTAAAAGATACGGAAAAAAACTAAGTTTAGGTCAATCGCTTGTAATACATTAGGTACATAATCCAATTATTAAGTTATTTAACTTTATATCATCAATTATTAATCAATGTTCTTCTATCTTAAATAATCTTTTATGACAGAATAAAACCTGATGATGGAACGTATCTAGTTCTGAAACGTCGAGATTTAATATCTAAAAAATCTACTGTTTTTTTAAATATTTTTTTAGTATTGTTCAACAATTCTTCATCCACCATATTTAATAATATTTGTTTATACTTTTTACCATAATTATTTTATTATTTATTAGTTATATCAGTCATAAAATTACTTAAAATTATTTAAAACTACTTCTTATTTATTTGTTATATTAGTCATAAAATTACTATTGAATGCGTTAATTTAAATAATTCATAATTAAATCAAATATTGAACAAAATATTGAATATAAAATTATTATTTTATCCTGTTTAATTACATGAAATTTAATTAAGTTATATTTAACACAAAATGTTTGTAGTTGCATATTGAAATATGAATTTTGTTACTATAGAAAAAAATGGAATTCTAATTACTATAACAGTATGTATAAAATTTAGATTTTTTTTATAATTCAAAAATAATTAAAACACGACTTTTATAAAAAAAATATGTACACAAAAATATAATTTTATTAATTTATTATTAATTCAAATTTAATTTAATTTATTAATTTTATTATAGGTTTCTATCAACAAACATGATTTATTGCAACAAAACAATAGTTTATTAAAACTTTTATTGTAGAGGTACGACTGTATTATTTTCGTAATTGATACGGTAAATTATTCCACATTTCGATATTTACTTCAATTAATCTAATAACCAATCGATAAATGCAAATAGTCGTAAAATGCACCGACTTCAGGTACGCAAAATACAGGTATTGTTATCGATAGTACTTTATCAGCATTGAGAATGTAAACATAAACATTGACGTTTCATATTCGATAGAATGATATATTTCATGTAATTCAAAACATTTTGGGAATTGGAAAAAGAGGAGGGTTTGAGGGTAAATTCGTAATCAAAATATTTGTAGCCTATTTTTTTGTAAACTATCTGGAACTTGCATTTCTAAAATTATGAAATTTTCTGTTCAAAACACACCTACTTTGCTGTAAAGTGTAGAGAGTTTTACCTTATATTTTCATTTTTAAAAAGTGAAATCAATTTCATAATTTCATTAGAAACCAAATATAAATATGCACATAATTTCGTGCTTTTATAAAATTTACAAGAGTCCATTGAATTTTATCATAGTACAGAAGATACTTTTGATGCTATTTTTTATACAAGACAATTTTTATACGTATTCCAGCAAGTAAATTTTTGCTAAATTCTGTGATAAATTATGTTGCCCAAACATATGTGTTTTATTATTTTATGGAGTTTCCTCATTTAGGATTTTTTTCTATTTATTAAAATACATATATGTTCATAAATACTGCAAGTAAACGATTTTTTTTGTTAAGAACAATTCTATTTTGTGCATTTTCCAATAGATTTTGATTAAACGTAGTAATATTATTGTTTTAAAAATAAATAGATGTAGTGAAAACTTTTTTTTTGGAAATTACAATCCACTTATAGCTAATATAATTTAACATCAGCTACCTTTCTAATTATCATAAGTAGGTACTCATCAAATTATATTATAGTATCTGTTTCGATACAACATTGTGACTTCAATTAATATATTGTTTGATTTATTATATAAATATATTAATTAATGATATTTTAAAAATCATATTTTATTACATAATTTCAATTTTTTTTTATATATATGAAATGAAATTTAATTTTGGAAAAACATGTGAATGTAAATTATAAAAAAAAAACTTTAATTTTTTAATGTAACGAATTTTATACAGTTGTGTTTAGTACATGTTATGACCCTCAGATATTTTCAAGAGAATTTTGAATATTTTTGTCTTTGTACACGTGATTTCTATTAGTTTGCATTGTTGACTTGTTGAAATTCACACTGCATAATTTTGATCAAAATTATTTACATTTTAGAATTTGAATTTATATAAATGTATATATATATATATATAATTTTATCTAGAAAGTAGCATCATAATCAATTGAGCAAATACTCTTTTAACGATTCGATCACGAAGCACGTTTTTCTGGTATCATACTTATGCGATTTTATTTATATCAGTGTTAGTTCCGTGATTTTTTAGTTAATTTGAATCAAAAATGATCAGTGAAAATAACTTTATCTGAAAAAAATAACATGAGACTGTGCGATGATAAAATTATTTAATAGTGCGAAGAACAAAATGTTGTTGACATGAAAAAATCCTGAGTTTTGCTGCTTGACTACTATCCTGATTGATACAAGTAAGTTAATTAAAAATATTAATTTTTATTTATGAAATTTTGAATTTAATCAATTTGAATAAATTTGTATTTTCCAAAAGTATACTTGCAATTAGGAAAAAACAAATTTTTTAACTAGCAAAAATGTGACAATTATTTCAAAAACGCTTTTATTTTCAACTTTTTGATATTTATCTTTATCTTTTATGGTCCTGACCATCAATGTTTTATGTCGATATATGAGATTAGATTTTTTATGTTTCGGTATAACGTTAGGATAACCTATGTAACGTGTTGAAGTTTATTGTTTTTTTACGACGAACGTAGTAAATTTGATCTGGTCTATGACATAATTATTATCTGAAAGATTTTTGTATAAAAAAAATTAATATAATTATAATATTGTTTGTTTTTAATAGTCTAAATTGACTAAGTATATAGACAGTCATACTAATGGTCTAAATTTTGTTTTCTTTAATTTTAGACTTGATTTAGAAAGTTTGATATATTCTTTATTATTTATTGGATTTTCTGTATGCCAATGCCTTAAATCAAATTGAGGTTGCAAAACCAAGAACATCAATCTGTTTATCCAATTAAATTTGCTTTCTTATTAGGTTAGCTCAAAATAGGTCAGTGGATTTTTTTGTAATTGATCTAATAATGTCCTTGCTAAGCTACTGGGATATTCAGTCAACTGCATCATTTAGTTTTGTGGGTTTTATTTAAAAATTGTGGGCGAAAAAAAAAACACCAAGGATATGACATAAAATATGTCACATACTATAAAGTCATCATTTAGTTCCAAATAAATTTCGATATGCATTGAATGCCTGCCATCTAAATATTTATTTAAGTAGCCTATACATTTATTTTAGAAATGTTTAGTACTATATGACATATATAATGGAATTTTAATATTTGATCAATTTGATTAATTTCTCATGAATATATATTAGAAAAAATGATCACGAGCGGTTCTGAAAGTTGCAAGATAATTCTTTGGAAAAATATTCAACATACTATTCAAAATGCTTAAATATAAAATTTGTAATGTAATTATTATATAAAATAATTGATATTGATTTTGTTAAATGTAGCCCTAAATTGTTTTCTTAAATTTTTCTGTGGAATTTGAATAGTATTTAATTAAACTGGATTCTCTCCCAATATCCTCTACGTAGAGAGAATGCAAGAAATAAATTATCATTTATACTAATGCATATTACAAATCCTTCTTTAAACCTCTCCACTCGCGAATTGCGAGATTTATATGCATTTTGCCACCGCAACTGCGGCATTCGAGTGGAAAGGGTTAAAATACGTTTTGTCGAAACATTTGGCAGATGACAGACAATCAACAAAACCATTAAGAGTATTCAAATTTATACCAACTCCAAATGCATAATACCTACTGTAATTTTCTATTTGCATGTTATTAATATTTATACCCAATTCAAAAATGCATTTTTTGCATGATTACCTACAATCGTTTATTTTATACTTGATAAAAGCAAGCATTCATAATTGTTGCACCATTCATAATTTTAGAATGCATCTGCTTTTATATTAAATACATTTCATTAATTCATTACGACATTGCGATTTTATGTTACTCATCAAGAATTTATGTTAAGTATTCTAATAAATTGAAATATTTATGTATTATATTATGATGCTCATTTATTTTCTGTCTGTTTACGTTAGAATGCTTTTAGTCTTTACATAACTTGTTGACATTTTTTGCTTGTAGTGTGAAAATGCTATTTTGAGCTGCCGTTGTATTAAATAGACATTAAGTCCATGCATCAGAGAATATAAAAAAATCTACTTGAGATAAAAAAATATAGAGCCAGGTTGATATCAAGCAGTAGTGATATCAGATTTCCACTTGAGATTATTGATATAAAATGTAATGTTAAGGGAAAATAGCCTTGCTGGGAATTGCTGCAAAAATACTGATAATAACACAAATTTAAAGTAGCTTTTCATTAGACATCAAATTAATAATTTAAGTACTAATTGCTTTATAAAAATAGACAGATTGTAATTTACCTATAAATAAAAAATAGCAAAGGATATTACCTAAATTATTCGAAGATTTTATCTGCATTAAATAATATAGTAATGAAGTTTATCAAAACTAGAGCTATACCATTTTTTTCAAAAATTATTAAGAAAAAGCGACTTTATTCAATATTTTAAATGAGGAAACATAAATTGTAAAATATTTTTTTTTTTTTGATTTTACCACTTTATATCATGATATTTATATTTTTTCCGAGCTGTAGGAAGGACAAAAATTTAATAGAACATTATAATATTAAATGTATATATTTTATTTTTGTGTGTTAATCTATTCTTTTGGTTTCAATCTTTTCTATATTTGGATTTATAATGATACTTATTTTCTCTATATCTAAAGAAGTATCAGCCAGAATTACTGTACAAATGCAATTGGACTTTTTCCAATACAATCTTTGATAAATCCGATTTAGAACATATGATATATATATATATATATATATATATATTCATAGATTTAGAAAGAAAGTTAATCAACCATTAATCAGTATTTTGAGCTTAGATTTTATTAGTGGAATATTTGGCAATTGACAATTTTATTGCAAAAGTTAATCAACTATCAAGTAGATATATATGAATGTTTCAGCACAAAATCTGTATTTCAAGCATAGATTTCATTAGTAAAAATGTTACACTAATTTTAATTATTGTATACTATCCAGTGTATTATTACAATATAAAATTTATCTTTTAGCCGTAAAGGATAAAATGGATAATAAAACATAATAAAAATTACGATAAAATTTTTACTTGGCTAATTTTTCTCTGATGAAACGTGCATAAAAATGCTAAAATATTAAATAAACAGAAAAAGATTTATGCAGAGTTTACGAATTTTCAAAGAACCTTACTAGTAGTCTAAATACAATTTAGTATGTCATACACAACTTACATGATGCAAATAAACGATAAAGCAATTTATAAAAATTGCACAAATTTTAAGCCACTATTTCTGAGATAATATATGCAATGAAGTTGCATCAAATAAGCAAAACAAAAAATTAAATGAAAAATATAAATATTTATATTCCATATACATTTTTCAGTACTCTTACGCTTTTTATTTCATCCCCCATTCGTCAGCGGTTCCATTGCATAGAATGGCATAATAAAAGTCAAGTGGAAATTTTCATTCCCCGAATTTTCCGCTGATGAAAAATGTGAACAAAACTCTTGTATGTTGATAATAAACGATGAAGATATTTCTGGAAAGCAGACGCCATTTCTGTTTGTTTGACTAATGAGTCGTGTGCACAGCTTACCTCACCTGTGTAACGTTGTAACTCTGTAACAAACGGAGAGGCCCACGAGGATACACCTCATTTCTAATTCGCTAATTACGTACTGCGATGTAAAAAGATGGCACAAGTTAATTTGTGCACGGAACAATGTCATATGTTGATTTTAGAATTGTCTCTTTGCGAATAAAATATTAGGCTCTGCGATGAAGCAGAAATTCCTACTGTTCTGTATGCCCTTTGACAATTCCAACCGCGGTTTTGATCAAGGTTCAAAAAATTCTGCAATGCAAAGCCACAATAGATGAAAGCAGTCGGTTTGATAGAATAGAGTATGAACTAGTGATAAAAGTAAAGGGTATGTTGGTATTTCGATTTCTATTCATATGCAATAAACAGGGGTATTGTTTTTGATGACACGATTTTAGTTGGAATAACTCCCGTATATTGTACCGTTGCATTTACATATATATGAACAATAAATAATAGAGAAATGAACAAAACAACCTGAAATTCGACATAAAAATAAAAGATAAAAATTGTTCTAAAAATCAACTATGAACCTCTAAAATACATGCTGCATGTGTACATTAGAATTCACTTTGACATTCTAACTCCTAATGCTATATTATATTAATGCATTTTTAAAAAAAAATATGTGCAATGCTGATGAAAAAAACAATGAAAACATCTAGACAATAAATCAAGATAGCAAAAATATATATTATAAATAAAATATTTTATAAAAGGCCTCTTAAATTCAATTAATGCACATTTTTGCATATTAGCAATAATTTTGGCAGTAAGGTAAAGGTTCAGAATTGGAGTGAAAGATGCATTTGGAACAAAATATATCTCCATTTATTGGATGTTCAGTACTTCAAATTATTGTTAGTTTTTTTGCGCCTTTTTTGGCCAAATTCCTTATGGAGCGAATAGGCTCCAATATAGACTAAGTGTGCTATAACATTTTATACGAAAATAATAAAAAAATGTCTTGAAGTTATTGATGTTTCAAATTATTAAATTTATTGAATTTAATAAATTTAATTATGATTGGTTAAATATCGTTTTTTAAATTAATTATCAAAACCAAATTAAAGCAAAATATTAATGAAAGCGTTTCAAATCACAATCGTGAAATTAAAAATGAGAAATATTTATGGTAAAGCTCTCCATAAAATTATTGTACATAGAATTTTTACAAATGATGATGCTTTCTTTGTCATCTCTGTAAATTTATATTTATCTACTATTTATTTTGAATTTTAATGCTTTTATTTATTACTTTGATTAAAATGTAAACTTTATATTCTATTTAAATAAAAATCAAACTTATCATAAAAGTTAAGCTCGAGGAAAAGTTTTTGTAAACAGAAACATTATATTTGTGTAGAAAAATTGTATAAATGTGTACATATGTGCATAAGCTATATAGCCAAATGAAAATTATTTTTCCAACTTGTGGTTTGATGCCTTACAATCACTTTTTAAATAAATTCGTGTTATTATAAAATAAAACGTACTGCAACTTTGCAAGCTTTTTAATTTCAAACCTAATAAAACCATGTCTAATCAATTACGATTACAAAATAAATATAAATAATCTTATTATTACTTAATTAACAAAGATTCTGTATTCTGTATTCTTTATTCTGTCTGTAAATTTTCTAAAAATATACCTCTGAAATTACTTTTGACTAAAAATCGTCTACCAAATCATGTTCATCAAAATTATTATTCGATTTATTTACGATGTCATAACTTTTATGGAACTAATAAAATAATTTTATATACTTTTGCGGTTTACAGAAAAAGTAACAAATAGTTTTTATGAGATTCTAACATATACAAATCGATAGCAAACGTCGAGGTAAATTTAGTATGCAAATTAAAAAATTATGATAGATAAAAAATTTGGAGAAATGAAGACAAAAGTAATTACATTGTTAATTGAAAATTAATTGAAGATGTGGATAACTCAAGATTTGGATAAGAAATGATATAGGTAGTGACTCTGGTATGTGAAGACATGGATTAGTAAAAATATTACCTACTAGATACATGAAGACATGGATAGGTAAATGTTTGTCTAACTGAAGTCATGGATAAATTAAGTTTTGGCCAACTGAAGTAATGAATCCAGTAAGTCACCAATATCTGGCGTCACGGCTAACTAAAGGCTTACATAAATCAAGACCTGAATAAATAAAAGCAGACATGAATATCCGAGTACATGGATAAATAAATACATAGATGAGAAAAGTCTTGGATGAGCAAATATATAGATGAGCCAAGACATGGATGAGCAATGATATGGATGAGCAAAGATATGGATGAGCAAAGACATAGATGAACAAAGACTTGAATGAGCAAAAACTTGGATGAGCAAAGATATGGATGAGCAAACACTTTCATGAGCAAAGACATAGCTGAGCAAAGGCATTGATGAGCAAAGTCATGGAAGAGCAAAGCCATGGTTGATCAAAAGCATGGATGAGCAAAGATATGGGTGAGTAAAGACATGAACAAACAAAGACATGGATGAGTAGAGACATGGATGAGCAAAGACATGGATGAACAAAGTCTTTGATAAGCAAAGACATGAATAAAAAAAGACATGGATGAGCAAAGACATTACTAAGCAAAGACATTACTAAGCAAAGTCATGGATGATCAAAGTCATGGATGATCAAAGTCATGGATGATCAAAGTCATGGATGAGCAAAGATATGGAAGAGCTGCGACATTGCTGAGCAAACATATGAATCAGCAAAGACTTGGATGAGCAAAGTTTTCGATAAGCAAAGACATGGATGAGCAAAGACATGGATGAGTAAAGACATGGAAAAGTAAAGCAAAAATATAGAAAACCAAACCACGAACATAGAGAAGCAAAGCAAAAACATAAAGAAACGAAGCAAAAACATAAAGAAGCAAAGCAAAAACATAGAAAAGTAAAGCAAAACATTGATGAACAAAGCAAAAACATGGATAAGTAAAACAAAGATATGAATAAGTAAAAACATCGATAACTAAAAGTAAGAACATGAATATGTGAAGCATCGGTATGCCAGGACATGGATAAACAATGACATCTGTAATAAAAAAATGGTTGAGCAAAAACTTGGATAAGCAAAGACATCGAAAAACAAGGAAATTGAGTTGAAAGAAGAAGCAAATCATAAAACACCTCCACCTAATTTAATCTTGAATGTCCTTCTAAGTTAAAAAATCAATTCAAACGATTCCTAAAGATGCTGCAAAATGTCTGTTATAAAAATATATTATTCTGCCAAAGCATTATCTTCCATCTCCACGTGTTGTTTCTATATATTTGTACACATCGAAAATGATCAGAAAATCTAATTCCAATGTAAATTAGGTCGAGTGATCGAGTGTCAAAATTTTGACTTCGGGCGATAATACAATATTATATCGAATATCGGAATGACGTCATAGGAGTCGTTCAAGCATTGCTGGAATCGTATTGACTTTATGTCACAAACGTCTCTTGAACTGAGACGGCCTCACACCTTTTAGTTGACATATCAGCTAAAATACGGAGCCGATGCACGAAAATCAAAATTATCGAGAGATTTGAAAGTTTTGATCCTCTCATGAGTAGACGATGTGGTTATTGAGATGAGAAATTACTAATCAGAGTTTATTGGCATGAGATCAGATTAAAACTGGAATTTAATATGAGGTCAATACTGTGCATTGGAAATTGTTCCATTTTGCCAAGATTTATGCCATCTAGTATATTTGGCTGTTTCAAGTTAGTGCTCAATCCTTGTATTATCATTATATCAATAAACATACCCAATTTTTTTTTTTTTTCATCAAACTACAACTGCAGTAGTTGTTGTGACTAATATATTAAATAAGATCTTGAAATACTATCCATTAGTAGTATTTCAATTTTGTATAATAAATTTGAATATGTGGCAATAATTACAAGCAAAATAATAAATATAAATATGTGAGAATTATTACAAGCACTATACTAAATATATAACTATACTAAATCTAGTGGATTTAATCTTCTTAGTCTCCTGATAGTGTTAGCAGAGAGTAGGTCCTTTGCGAGTTCATTTGAATGGTTCTCCAATCTTGACTTGTATTTTAATTTTAAAATTGATACAACAAATCTGTAGTCTTTTAATTTCTAGATCACAAAATCACAATAGAGCAAAAGGTTCCGATTACATTCCAAACAAATGTCTTGACAAATTAGCAATCAGTTAATTATTGTTTTTATTGCCTTTTTAACTTCCCGTAGGGTAAGTTATAATAATCGCAAAACACGAAAATTTGCATTTATCTTTACGTTTCAGAGGTTTCTGAACATTTTGGCATACCTTGGAAAAAATGTGTGTGTGCGGATACAAATTTTTGTCGACAATTTCGGGAACGCGGATCAACCGATTTGAATAATTTAAAAAAAATGGAATTATTGATGAACAAACGTGCTGTTTTTTATCAGAGTTCTAAAAAAATTGATTCTTTTTTTTAAAAAAATAATTTTTAATACGGGAATTTCCAACAATCTGCCTTAAGGCACAATGCCATGCGCCAATAGTTTTTGTTTAATTTTACATAGCAAACTAAACAATAAGTAAATTCAGGTACTTTTACAAACAATATAGCATTTTTTAATATTTCTTTTTATATATTCAAGGTACGAAATGCAAAATTATACAACAAAACTGAGTATTGAGTTAACCAGATTGCGCCAATACTTAGAAAATATTCACGATTTTTCCCATAATTTTTTTTTTACTTTTGTTATTCATAAAACTTGAAAAATGTTAAAAATTGCCTACATCTTAAAATTATTAACAATATTTTGTCTCTATTTGATTTGGTGCACCAGGCCTTTGGATTACACAGCAGATCAGTTTTAATTAAAAATAATTTTTAAAATAATATTTAAAATTAACAGAAAATACTAATTAATAACTTCTGAATGTATGTGCATAATTTTTAAACAATTTTCAACTTTTATGAGTTAAAAAAAATATGGAGAAATCGGGCTCTATTGGAAATTTTTATAGCTACTGTTTTAATATAATGTAAATTAAAATGAGGTACATGCCGCTATATATATGGTATATATAAAAGTCGTAAATTGTTAAAAATGATATACATTCAGAAATTATTAATTAGTACTTTATCTCTATTTGATTAATATTCACAGCATATTTGCATCAGACGTTTAGATTACCATTTTAAAAATAACTTTTGATAAAATTAATGTATATACTTCATTTTAATTTACATTTTATCAGAACAGTAGCTATAAAAATACTTAATAGTGCCAGATTTTAAAATCTGTTATTTCAACCTAATATAAATTATTTAAAACAGATACGATTTGACATATGTAATAAACTGTATTCATAGTGTCGAGTGTTCATCAAATTTTTTATTAACCCATTTTAATATTTTTAACTCTATTGCATAATTTATTACACAGCACAGGTACAAATTATTTCCTGTTAATGTTTCGTTTGACGACAATGCTATAAATTTATTATTGAATTGTAAAATCACTTATTACTGACACGAGCGATTATTTAGTTACGACCATATTCTAAAAGTTATAGCATGGCATTCATTATTGTTCAGTTATGGCAACATAAAATTGGTTATGGTTTAGTTAGTAGTTCTAGAATTTTGCTAGCAATAAAAGTTTTACGGCAATTTTCATGTAAATCTCTATTTAATTCGGTCTCTCCAAAATAACTAATCGAAACATTTTTAGATGGAGGCAATAATCGCCAAATAAAATCACGTCGAGAATTTGAACTTTATTGCTGCATATTTTTAAATTAAATATAAAGTTATATTTATATATTCAATAGGTATTTTAGATTTCTAAAATTTTTTTCATTGATTTTTTATTAATATTTATCTTATGTAGGTCATCTTAAGTTAGAACATATATTAGTAAAGTACGTAGTTTATCCTCGTTGATCCAAATTACCTGCTAAACTTATATTATGCAAATTTATGGGACAGATAATGCTGCAGAATATATATTAAGTTCTGAAATTGTTAGCGATTGTTTGTTGGTATAAACTTGATAATGATAAACACGTAAATTCAATCAGGGAACTATGTCCTTTCAGAATAATAAATGATTTATACTCGTGTTTCAGAATTAACTTTCTAACATCGATTTAATAGTTATTGAAATAGGTTTTAAAACACTTGATGTAGAAACGAAACAAATTTGAGATTTATCACTTTTACTATATTTGGTTATAGTAATCACCAAAATATTAAAAATGAATTGTTTGTATCTTCAGATTACATTTTTTTTGAATATTTAGGAATACCTTATGAAAGTTTTACGTGTGCGTATGTATGTATGTGCTGATACAATTTTTCATTTTATCA
>NW_020537697.1:0-11951 GCF_003426905.1 Ctenocephalides felis | reverse complement strand
TTTTGAAAAAAACGAAAATTTCGGGTATTTTTTGAACAGACCTCGTATATATATAATATACAATATAAATTCATGTTAATTTCTTACCGGGGGTAAATGCATTACGATAAGGAATGGATGCATCTAAACTCGAAATACCACTCACGTCTGGTCCAGTTACATCAGAAACATTCTAAAACATACAACATTTCAATATACTCTCATCAAACAACATTTCAGACAATATTTAAATTTTTAAATCATTATTAGAAGAACTGTCTTGATGTTGCTACAGCACTCCCCCTCGACTTACACTCATCTGAAACAAAAGAAATCAAAGTTACTATTTATATACAGTAACATTAATGTATGAAATTTGATAACTAAATTATATTGTTATATGTTTATGTTGAAGTAATTTGAAATTAAGATTTTATAAGACTTATAAGACTTTATAAGACTATGTTATAAGACTTATTGTATGAGAAAAATAAGTAAAAGAAAAAAAAGTTTTGTTTATAAATAAATATATAAAATTTAAAATATAGACTTACGAATGCAGCTGGACGAGGACATGGGCCCATCTAAAATTATAAATATTATTAATTAATAAATCAGTATTTATTCTAATTAACAAGATGCATTACTAATAATAAATTAAATGAATAGAATTATATAAGAGTCAAAAAAAAATATTACTTGATCATTTATAACCATATTTCTGTGAGGATTTTAACGTAAAGTTGAATCACTAAGTAGTTAGTACAATAATAATTAATTTGTTTATTTTTTTATTTAATTTTTGTGTTTTCTTTAATCGTCTATCCAAAATTTCGTTTGGACAACACTAGAGTGACAGAGAGCGTTGCATACACAACCGTGTGAGCAAGTGAGTAAGATATATGCATAGTGCGGTTCATACTAAATATAAATACCAAAAATTGAACACATCTTTTGATTACTTAAACAATTATTATCAATTGTAACACTAAGCCATTGTAATGTAATGTATACTAAAAATGTGATAAATTAATATCCATTTTAAATTAAAACTAGGTGTGAGTGGGATTTTGCCTTAAAGCAAGTTGCACAACATCTCGATATGTGTAAATAAATGACTTAATAATACAAAGTCAATATACGTCAATAGTTTAGGTGATTTATAATATTTGATATTGCAGATTATTATAATTTGTACAATTTTTTTGATTTTGTCTCGGAATTTAAAGAAGTATATATTTTATACAGTATATTATAAATTATAATTTCTTACCGGTGAAAATCCACTACGATATGGTATGGATGCATCTATAGTCGATACACCACTCATTTCTGGTACAGGTAAATCAGCAACAGGCTAAAATAAAAAACATTTTAGAATACTTTCAACATTTTAAAAAAAATAATAATAATTTAATATTATATATCAAAAAGTTACTGCACACACTCCCCCTCGACTTACACTCATCTGAAACAAAAAAAATCCAAATTAATTTAATTAATAAATATCACATTTCAAAATAAATCAGGCCAATTCGATAACAAATTTTTTTTTTTAATTTAAGACCAAAATTGAAGCACGCAGATATATGTAACAAATAGATGTATGTGAGCGAAAATGAGATCTTATCAATATTTCTAAAAAAAACGACTGAACCGATTTTTTTAAATGCAAAAGGAAGTTGATGAAATTCCATTATAATTATCCTATTTTGTTTTCATAATCATCAAAAAAAATGTTTCCTAATTATTATAAAAATAGATCTAAAAACAACTTACATAGTTTCGTGGACGCCTAAATGGACCAATCTGAAAAACAGAATTAATTTATTGTATATATATATATATTATATATATATATAAAAGAAAAAAATTATTAGATTACTTAACATAATAAAAAAATTCAATAGACTTATTGATTTCTATACACAGAAATGTTTACCATAATTTATATTTATTATATTTTATTATTTTTATGTTTATTATTAGTATTTCTTTTTTTCTACAAATGTTTCAAATTCTATTAGTCATTATTTATCATAATTATTATTACTATAAATATTGTTACCGTTGTCCAATTGTCTATCTTTATTATTATTATTATTATTATTATTATTTTATTTTACTAATTTTTTATTAAACTAATAATATTGTTTAATAAAGCCTATTCTATTCCTAGTATATAGGTATTAGTTTCTTTTTAATCAAAATTGTAATATTTATACTACTTGAAATATTTAAACAGTTGCAACAATAAATATAATAAAAAAAATATTTGGAATAGAAATTTTAACCTTATTTCGATTTTTTCCTATTTTCTATTTCATTTACTACTTGTATTTTATAAAAATTTCAACCGTATTTTCATTTTTCTCCAATTTTATATATTTATTTATTCATTTATTTACTTTATTTGCAAAAATATTTCAAAAACAGCATTCTATTTACCATTTGCAACACGAATTTTAACTTAATTTTAATTTTGCTTCAACTTCATACATTATTTCATCGTTTATCTATTATAATTGCCCCGTGTGAAACACGCTTTAACCTAAAGCCGCTGCATCATCACACACTTTACTTAAAGCTCACGAAAGCAACTCAATAAGAAAACAGTCACATGTGTTACCGGCTTTAGGTTATAAAGCGACTTCCACACGGGCGATTTTGTACCGCAAACGCATTACGATATAAAAAATGCACAAAATCGAGTTAAATCGTTATTAGTAAATATTTACTATTTTAAATAAAATTTTTTACCGGTGTATATCCTGTGACACGAGGAACTGAATATTCTAGACTCGAAACTCTACTTGCATCGGGAGCTGATACATCAGCCAAAGTCTTGTAATAAAAATAATAAAATTTAATATTGAAGTAAAACTTTTTTAGATAAATTGATAAACTCACCATGCCTAATGCCGGACAGACTGGAGACCTCTGTAATAAAAGATCAAATAAAATAAAATTTATTAAATTAAATAAAATAAATTATAAAAAGTATATATATATATATATATATATATATATATGTATATATATATATATAAGAATTAAAACTAACCGCCCTTGGACTTGCTCTCCTTGGAGATACCTACAAATAAAAAAACAATATTAAAAATTAAATATTAATTATAAATTAAATGAAAAAATTGAGTAAAATTTGCATATTAAATAAATTAAAATTAAATTTTAACTAAAACATCTTTAAAGTTAACCAGATTCTTTTCAATTAACTAAAATCTCTTAAAAAGCCTAATAAAGTGTTCAATATGCAATTAAATGTTAAATTAAAGTTCTTCAACTCCCCGACGAAAAACTTTACATTTGCACCAGAAAATTTGATTTGCAAAAGCTATATTTGTTTAGACGTTTGATGTCATTCTGAATCCTATATCACCAAATTAAAATATTAAATAAATATGTATGAGAAAAACATACATAAGCAGCCGGCACGCGTGGACAAGGTCCTCTCTGAAATCATAATAAATAAATATATAATATATATATTATATATATATATATATATATATATATAATATAAATGATATTTTACCGGTGTATATCCACTAATTCGTGGAACCGAAAATTCGCCCATCGAAATGTCTGCCATTGTCTAGAAAAAAAAATAAAAAAAATAAAGACTGAATAAAACTGTAGTTGACATATTATTATATGTCAAAAGTTCACAAAACTATCTATATATTGTCAATTTAAAAAAAAGTTAAAAATTCGTTAAAAAGCGTCTTTGTCAAGTACTCGGTTTGTAATAAAGTAGTGTATCAATGTCGATATTAAAGTTGTTTTTGGAACAGGTTTATTTCAAAAACATTGCTAAAAATTACTAGACAATTTTATTATGTCATCTTAAGTAAAATTTTAAATTAAGTACTCCTAATATAGCTTATCAATTAAAAAAAAATAGAAATCGACTGGTTCGAAAGTACTTTATAGTTTTTTTTAAAAACAAGAAGGATCATTTCTTTTATTGATGCTGTTTTTGTCTATTTGAATAAAAGAAGATTCCGCAAAACGTCTATGAGATTTAATTGTTTTGCGATAAAGTAGTGAATCAATGTCGATATTGAAGTTGCTGTTGGTAAGAATGTTAGTATGAATCTATATAAATATAATTGGATTTATTTTAAAAATATTTTTAAACATAAAATTACTAGATAATTTTATTATGTCATCTTAAGTAAAATTTGAAATTAAGTACTTCTAAAAACTAACAAAAATTTACAAGATATATATATATATATATATATATATATATATATATAGCTAATGCAAAACTTACTCTCTCAGGCTCTCCAAAGGCCTATAAGAAAAAAATTAAATTAATAAATTTATTAAAAATTATTTAAAATTATTTAAATAATTATATACTCACCGCTTCCAACTGTCGTGGAGCAACACGTCTTCCTCTCTGAAAAAAATACTCAAATCATATATATATATATATATATATATATATATATATATATATAAGGTTGGTCCTTAATATGGATATTTTCGAATTTCTTTGCTCCCAGGGGCTCAAATGTTTCCGAATTGATGAACAAACATTCTCTGAAAGTTTTAGCTCTTAATATTAACTTTAAGGTAGTCCGCACCCCAACCAAAGTTATTTTCAAAGGAAACTTTGGTTTGGATGCGGACTATATTAGAGTTAATATTAAGAGCTAAAACTTTCAGAGAATTTTTTTATAACAATTTAGAAGCTTTCGAGATTTTGGGAGCAAGATATCTATATTTAGGACCACCCTAATGTATATATTATATGTAATTTATAATTGTTACCGGTGACGGCCGACGAGGTGTCGTCTCCAACCAGCCTAGAAAATAAATTAAATTCAATAATGTGTAAATTATTAAATACATAAATATATTTTCAAAATCCAACTCACCATTCTTTTGTTGTAAAAAACGCGAGCTCCTGAAAAATATATAAAAAAAAATTAATTAAAGAAAAAAAAAATACATTAATAACTATACAATTATCAATTCAAGGACCGATTCTGCCGCACAACAGACAAATGTTATGGCAAGGCCATGTTCCATACATAATGCTACTGAATCATACTGAATACTGTCAGAATGTCCCATGTATTTGCTGTGCACTCAGGCGTTTTACACATAAACTGCAACATCACTCGTATGTTAAGAAGCTGAGTCAGAAAGACCCTGCTATCTAACATCGTTTGCTTGACATTTGTGCAGTTTCTAGTTAAGGTTGTTTTCTATCTGACAACCTGAGAAATACGCCTGACTGCACAGCAGCCTGACAATGATCTTGTCATTATTCAGTATGGAAATTTTTTCATCGGTTCATTAATTTGTTTAATAAGACATTTCTATATTCGAAAGTCTATTTCGTTGCACGAGTGAGATAAAAGATATAACGTAGCGAGTGAAGGAAAGAGAAAGCTATACTTTAACATTTCAAGGCAGAAAGAGAGAAAGGGAGCGACTTATACGCAACTGTGTAGTGTGACAGAGTAAGATATATGTATATGAAAGGAGAGATGTCTTCTATGTTATTTACATTTATACATTTGTATTTTGTGAAAAGTTAAAAATTTATTATATTAATATATGTATGATAAAATATTATTACTCACATATTCAGACATTGGCTGGGCAGCAGGACACACTTCCTGTATCTTAAAAAAGAAATTGTAATTATAAATAAATATATATGTATTATATATATATATATATATATAAATTATAAAACTTACAGGTGATGGCCGACGAGGTGCCTCTTCAAACAAAGCCTAAAACCAAAACAAAAATTCATTATATATATATATATATATATATATAAAATATATATATACAAATAAATATATTTAGAACTCACCGCTTCCAATTCCTGTAGACGAGCATCCTGAAAATTATATTATTACAAAATTAATTATTAAAACCAATATTTATAAAAATGCATATTAGATAACAATTTATCAATTTGATTGATAACAAAATCTTTAAAACAGTTTTGAAGTAAAATTTTTTAGGAGATTACTAAATGATAAAAAACAGACAAAGAAAACTAAAAAGATATCAAGTTAGTAATACTTAGATATTTATATTTCATATAAATATATTGATAACAGCAATTAGTTTTAGATTTTTTCTTTACTTGTACTTTCTAAATTATTTTTTTGTACTTTTTATTTGTTTATATCGAATTTCGTTTGAACCACACTAGAGTGAAAGAGAGCGTTGCATACAGAACCGTGTGTGCGAGTGAGTAAAATATATGCATAGTGTCGTCCATAATAAAAATAAATGTTAAAACTCGGACACATATTTTAAATATTCAAATTATAAGGTATATATATATATATATATATATATATATAGATAAAATAAAATACAATATTTACTTACAAAACGAGACACTGGTGGTCTTCCAGGCGACCCAGCAGGACATACTTCCTAAATAATAAAATATTTGCAATAATTATATATATATATATATATATATATATATATATATATATATATATATATATACCGGTGTTCTAGCTCCAGAAATTGCGCCCAACTCCGGTGACGTCACTTCAGCCAAAGTCTGAAATAAAAATTATATTAATTTTAAATACATCATTTTAAAAAATTATATTAATTTTATTTTTTTTGTAATTTGTATTTTAATAGCTGATGAATTAATAATTATATAAATTATTATTTTGTTATGTTAGATTTATTTACTCAACAATATAAAAAATGCAAGACAAATATTAAATTTTTTAGCAAAGTAGTAAATTAAAAATAAAAATTATTTAGTTACAATTACAGGTTATGTCTGTATTAAATGAAAAAATGTTAAAAAATTCAATTGGCGAAAGTTTGCAATATATGTAGAAGAGAATCAACCAATACATTTGTAAGTCAAAAAATTGAATTCAGTATAAGACAATGTTTTCCGAACATGTCATTATAGTTTGAACCATACTTTTAATACTAATAATCCTATTATTTTACATAAGAAAAAAAAATGGTGACCTCAGAAAATATGCTGAATTTTTATTTATTTTAAACCCCCTTTGCATCAATAAACGAAACTTTTACTCTTTTAGTACATGACTCTTATCATAATATCATTAATTTTTTTTGAAAATAATTCTTCAAATCTTTGACTCTTTTGTTTTTCATAGTCTATTTGATTTTGTGTTTTCATATTTTTGTTATCTTAAA
This sequence comes from Ctenocephalides felis, assembly GCF_003426905.1. Taxonomy (NCBI): domain Eukaryota; kingdom Metazoa; phylum Arthropoda; class Insecta; order Siphonaptera; family Pulicidae; genus Ctenocephalides; species Ctenocephalides felis. Next base: position 4,766 of record NW_020537697.1, on the reverse strand, counting down.
TTGTATTATTAATTTTCGATATGTTAATTAATAAAAAAAATTGTTATTGTTTTTCCTGGTGTGGTATGTATCAATTTTTTACTTGTCATCTTATCTTTTAATCTATATTGCATTTTAAATATATTTTTTTTTAAACTTTGTAAAATATCTTTTAGACACTGTATTAAAAAAAAATTCAAAAAAAGGGTTGCTGAATGATGACTGAATGTTTTCTTTTTATTTCGACAATCGGCTAAAAATCATTATTCAAGATATATATATATATATATATATATATATATATATATAAGATATATATTAAAAATCTACTCACCATGCCCATTTGTGGGCTCCTTGGACAAACCTGAAAAAAAAAATAAAAATCAGATTAGAAAATTATGCAACTAATTGTAATGTGCATAGAATTAAATATAAATAAAATAATATAAAAGAAATATATATATATATATATATATATATGTATATATATATATATATATATGTATATATATATATATATTTACCAGTGATCCATCAGCAATCGGGCTCATATCTGGTGAAGATACTTCTGCTATTCCCTGAAAAAAATATATTTTGATCAAAAAAAAAAATTTAATATATAATTATTATACAGCTATATATTCAAGTGAAAAAGTCTTCTTAAATTTGTTAAAAGGGTAAAACAAAAGATTTGGGTTAATAGTGAATAATAGTAACAAGAACATACCTTTATTTTAGCTAAATATTTCAAAATCTAAGATAGTACAGAAAAATAAATGTGAAAAATGAAATATATTTAAAGAATTAATTATAAAAAAATAAACATATTTTTTATTCAGTTTTAGATTTAAATTATTACTCTCTGTCTATTCAGGACAAACATCATTACCTATATAAATTTTGTAAAAAATGTACATTTAAGCATTTTTTAATTATGTATGTTGTTAAATATTATTAATATATTTCTGTTAAATAATTAATAATTAAAATTAAAATTTAAATGAATTATATGAAAAATATAGTTTTAAGCAACTAAATAAAATTAATATTTACAAATAAAATTTAAATACTCACCATGGCAATCCTGGCTCCATTTCCTGCAAATGAAACAAAAATGTTTTAATAAATTAATTAAATTTGAATATATATATATATATATATATATATATATATATAAATACATAACATATATAAATTATACATATACAAACATACATATATAAATTTATAATTTATACTCACAATACTAGAAATGTCGCCCAATTCTGGATACGACATATCAGCCACAGTCTAAAAAAAATATAATTTTATTTAATATTTTTTAAAAATACGGTTGAACTAAATTTTAAAAATAAATTTGTAGTTAATATTATAAAATATTTATTAATTAATGTAATTAAAAATAAACAAAAAAAATCTTACTAAATCTGCTTCTGCTTGTGCCTGTGCTTGTGCTTCTGGGGTCATCTGAAAAAATAAATATAACAATAGACAAATTATTAATAATTAAACAAATATTTATTATTACTATAGGGTACTATTATAAAATGCACTATATAGATAGTCAAAAGAATTTTGGAATAAGCATTCAGAAATTCGAAATTTATGTTTCTACAACTACAATTAATAAACTTCCATACGTTTCGAGTCTAAATTTGGTTCATCTTCAATATACACACAAATTCAATAGACAAATACAAAACCACTATAAATTAGCAAAGTAGTTCAAAGATCGTGTTAAAATTAATCAATTCATATTAATTCATATGAATACGTTTTGACAAGACAAAGTTTTCCATGCGTAAAATGCTCCGAATCTACCAGGGGAACAGACACAAATCTGAATTCGGAGCGTGTCTGTGCCCCTAGTAGATTTGAATCATTCTCTGTATGAATTCATACGAGTGTGGTTTTTTCAAGGCAAAGTTTTTATACGTAAAGTATTTTGAATCTACTAGGGGTACAGACACAAATTTCAATTTAGGAAAAAATGAAAAGTTTTTAATTAAACTAGTGGCGTATGGCATCGTGCCTCAAGAAAAATTGCTTGAACTTCCCGTACCCTAATAAAATATTCGAATAGTAAATGTTTTCAAATAGATTATTATAGTTACTGTAACTTTCGTTACTCGTATTTTATAAATAAAATATAAGTGCTTATAAATTGGCTTTTTATAAGTTTACATGAAAAGTAAATAAACAAAACTTAATCAAGCGGATTTAAAACGAAAGACCTTATGTCATTTTTCTAAGAATTAAATAAATTAAAATTATTTGTTTGAAGTATGTAATAATATAAGTGAGCTTTAGAACTTTGCAGTTCAAAAAATTTTAATTTAAATTCAGTCAAAAACCCTTAGTGACGCAAATAGATGGATAAAAAATTATGTTATTAGTACATTAATTGTTATTAGTATAGTAGTTTACGAAAGACGTTTGAAGTATGAGGGTCAAAATTTAGGGTTACATGTGTTTTTTACAAAAATTTGAAATTAATATTCCTTGAAGTAGCCAGCATTTAACACTTAGTTTTATTGAGAATATGTAAAAATATAAAAGAGAAATATTAACTTACAAATCTCGGTGGACGTGGACAAGGACCCATCTGAAATGTTTAATAATATTTTAATTAAATAAAATTTATTATATATATATATATTAAATTTTTTATACAATTTTGATGTTGAAATATGTGAGATTCAGTTTTCAGGGCAATACATCAATTAAAAAAATTGTATGACTTTAAAACATTTTTATTTTTTCCATACGTTTCGACACATTGTTTTGCGTCATCTTCAGTGGACTATGTAATTGATTTAATCCTAATTATTTCATAATTATAAATGTTCACAATGCACCAAAAAAACAATTCTTGTCACTTTAAATTGAACAATATTTAAATTTTTGAATGAGTTTTTTATGAAATTGTAAAGTACATTCCGCTATTCTGTGTTCCGATGCACGGGTGCAGACATTCAGTCTGCATTTTATCAATTTAAACTGCATTTTATCATATTTAATGTCTATTTTTATTCAATATTATGAGTTAATTAAAGTAATAAAATAAAGTTTATAAAACCATAAAATTTTGAAACCTAAATAGTTCATATTTTAATTATTTTAGAATAAACAAACATAATTGATATATATATATATATATATATATATAATGTATTCAAAACCTCTTAAAATTTAAAAAAAATATCTATCACTTATATATACCGACGAATTCTAATTTAAAAAAGAATATATAAATTCACTATCTTCTACAAATTTCAATACAAAAATTGCTCCGTGTGAAACACGCTTTAACCTAAAGCCGCCGCAAAATCACACACTTTACTTAAAGCGCACGAAAACAACTCAATATGAAAACAGTCCATGTGCCACCGGCTTTAGGTTATAAAGCGACTTCTGTACCGTAAACGCTTTACGGTATAAAAAATGCACAAAATCAAGTAAAATCGTTATTAGTAATTATTTATTATACTAAATACAATTTTTTACCGGTGTATATCCTGTGACACGAGGAACTGAATATTCTAGACTCGAAGCACCACTGTCATCAGGAGCTGATATATCAGCCAAAGTCTGGTAATAAATATAAAATAACAAATTATTATTTTAATGTTTAAAAATAACATTTTTAAATTGCTAGACTCACCATGCCTAATCTGGGACTGACTGAAGACCTTCTGGGACTCTGCAAAAATATAAGAAAAATTAAACAAAAATAGGCATTTATAAGTAGATATTGTAAAAAATAATACAATGAACATATTTAAATAAAACTAGTGGTGCATGTCATTGTGCACACTTGAGGCAAATTGCTGGAACTTTCCGTTCCGAAATAAAATATTCGAATAGTAAATGTTTTCAAATAGATTATTATAATTAATGTAACTTTCGTTACTCGTATTTTATAAATGAAATATAAGTGCTTATAAATTGGACGATGACCTTTTTATAAGTTTACATAAAAAGTAAATAAACAAAACTTAATCAAGCGGATTTAAAACGAAAGACCTTATGTCATTTTTCTAAGAATTAAATAAATTAAAATTATTTGTTTGAAGTATGTAATAATATAAGTGAGCTTTAGAACTTTGCAGTTCGAAAAATTTTAATTTAAATTCAGTCAAAAACCCTTAGTGACGCAAATAGATGAATAAAAAATTATGTTATTAGTATATTAATTGTTATTAGTATAGTAGTTTACGAAAGAGGTTTGAAGAATGAGGGTCAAAATTTAGGGTTACATGTGTTTTTTACAAAAATTTAAAATTAATATTCCTTGAAGTAGCCAGCATTTAACACTTAGTTTTATTGAAAATATGTAAAAATATAAAAGGGAAATATTAACTTACAAATCTCGGTGGACGTGGACAAGGACCCATCTGAAATTTTTAATAATATTTTAATTAAATAAAATTATATATATATATATATATATATATATATATATATATTAAATTTTTTATATAATTTTGATGTTGAAATATGTGAGATTCAGTTTTCAGACAATACATCAATTAAAAAATTTGTATGACTTTAAAACATTTTTATTTTTTCCATACGTTTCGACACATTGTTTTGTGTCATCTTCAGTGGACTATGTAATTGAATTAATCCTAATTATTTCATAATTATAAATGTTCACAATGCACCAAAAAAACAATTCTTGTCACTTTAAATTAAACAATATATAAATTTTTGAATGAGTTTTTTTATGAAATTGTAAAGTACATTCCGCTATTCTGTGTTCCCGATGCACGGGTGCAGACATT
>NW_020537696.1:0-24700 GCF_003426905.1 Ctenocephalides felis | reverse complement strand
TTTCGTAAACCAATCGAACAACATCAGAGAACAATATTATTTGTGTTTTCAAATAATAATTTTAAAAAAGACAAAGTTTTTTAGTAATTTTGATTTACAAAATCTAATTATTCGGTGGAAATTTGATTAAATCACAAAATAATTTTTGTAAAAAAAGCTTGTTTAGTGAAAAAAGTGCTAACAATATCAAACATACAGGTAATTAATTCAACTTTGTCATTAACCTTTTCTTAAAATTTCCATAACTTTCAAAATAATTTTCTATTATGTTTAATATCCTGTTTTGATAATCCACTCATTTATTTTTATCATTTTTATTTTGAACATATTATCATATTTCTGTACATTATTATATTTTTTACAATTTAATTCATTATTTAAGAAAAATCTATTTTCTTTTCCTAAACATATTGTTTGCAAAAATCTCATCAAGATCATGTTTCTTGACAGATGTCCTGAAGATGGAACGTACCTAGTTCCGAAACGTCGACAATAAACAAATAATTAAATAAAGAAATTGTTTTTTTAAAAACTTTTCTTGTTTTTAATTTTGTATTATTTTTGGATTCTTGTTCGAAACTCTACAAAATATATATATATATATATATATATATATACAAATCAAGGACTTGTTTATATACATTTGTGTCGTACCACGCATTTTGATATTTAGATTCCAAATAATTATTATTTTGTTCACATGCAGTAAGTAGTATTTAATACAGAAAAATGAGTAGTTAAATATCAATTTTTTTTTGGAAATAACATTCAAAGAGAATGAGAAAAGTTAATAAAATCAGAGAGAATCACGATGCAATTATAAAGTATATATGAACGCAAATATATATTATAAAGTATATATGAACACAAATATTTACATATGCCACACAAAAGCACAATTTTGAATGAAAATAGCTTCATTGCGTTAATTGCACAAGAGTGCATTAATAAAACATGAAATTACAAAAAAACAAAACAAAATTATTAATTATTAGAGAACCGCTTATATTTTTCACTCGCATTCTTATTTTTACACAAATCTTTCGTAATCAATATAGCACAATGCGAATTAGAGGTATATTGTTGCTAATGAACGATCGATGTGCAGGCCTTCGCCTGGTTCAGCGATTTGCTGGTGGAGCACGCAGAAATATTTTGGTCGCTGTTTGCAGTCGATATGGATCGCGTCTTAGCCGAACAAAATCCTGACACATGGGACTCGTTTCCGTTGTTTCAAATATTAAACAATTATCTAGCGACAGATGGTAAGATCTTCTCTAAGCAAAAAAAACAAAAGTTACAAGTCATTAATTTCACCAAAGACTACAATCAATTTTCAGTCCTTAATAATTTCCTACAACTTTTATTACTTAGAACATCAAGTCATCAACAATTACTTTACGAATTTTACTTTGATTTCAGATAATTTGAAAAATGGAAGATTCCATCAACATTTGAGGGACACATTTGCTCCTCTAGTTGTTCGTTATGTCGATTTAATGGAGTCCTCTATAGCTCAATCAATTCACAAAGGATTCGAAAAAGAACGATGGGAAATTAAAGGGTAAACAATAATTAAATTTTAAATACTATAAATTATTGCAAAACCATATATCATATACTCGAACAGAAATGGCTGTGTGACATCAGAAGATCTATTCTGGAAACTCGACGCCCTACAATCCTTCATAGCAGATCTCAATTGGCCCGATACGGAATTCAGGCAACATTTAGAGCAACGTCTAAAACTAATGGCATGCGACATGATGGAATCCTGTATACAGCGTACAGAAAATGCTTTTCAGCAATGGCTGAAGAAAAGCGTTACATTTATTTCAACCGATTACATCCTGCCGAGCGAAATGTGCGCCATGGTGAACGTCATTCTTGATGCCAAGAACCAGAGCTTCAAGTTGTGCGCAGTCGACGGCGTTGATGTCGTACGTAGAAATGTTCCAAATATATAACTCATTCATTCGTATGTAATTATTCAAATATTTTGACCATTTGTACGAAATATAAAATGAAAAACTTTAAATCACGTTGTGCAACTTTATAACATTTATCTATCTATATAGCTACTATATAATTATGAAAAAAAATATTTTAGCATCAATACCACACGAAAATTGATGATCAAATAGATAAAACCTTAGCCAATATGAACCAAGGTATGATCACGAAACTGATGTCCGTTTTAGAAGCATCATTATCAAAATTATCTCGTTATGATGAAGGCAGTTTAATAGGATCCATTCTAAGTTTCACGGTAAACTAGTGTAAACTTATTTTCAACACCAAATGTAAATACTAACACGTGTATGCCTTTAGAATGTTTCCGGATCTGGCAAGGATCTAGGGCAAGGATATGTTAATTTTACGAGAAATTGTATGGATCAGATCAGGTCAAAAGTCAATGACGAACTGTGGATTCTCAATTTCTTCGAGCAATGGTACACCAGTCAAATAAATATGCTGTGCAACTGGCTATCGGAGAGATTAGATCATTCGCTGCACTATTATCAATGTACATGTTTAGCTCATATAGTCAAGGTAAGCGGATACATCGAGTTACAAAAAAAAAAGTAATACGATTCTAATAATGTAATGTAATCTTATAGAAAGTATATTCTGATTTTGAGCTGCAAGGCGTGATGGAAGATAAATTAAATTCCAAAGCTTACCAAACAATTTCTCAACGCATGCAAACTGAGGAAGCGACGTGTTCACTGACTATGTCACAGAGACCGGACGACTCAGAGTAAGTTTGTTAATATTAACCCTTTCGACTCGGATGCCGCCACTCCGGCGGCATAGTCATTTTACCGTTGCGCTCGGATGTCGCCGCTCCGGCGGCATGGTATGTTTTACCGTTAAGCTCGGATGCCGCCGCTCCGGCGGCAAATCGTGTCGGCAACGACTCGTCGCAAACTAAACTTACATTTATTTTTTTTATTTTTTAAAAATTAATTTACTATTACATTCATTTATTGATTGATTTATTAATTTTATAAATAAATATATAACAAAATTAATTTATTAGCTCATGATCCCCATAATTCTAATAAAGATCTGTGAAGAAATGATTTTTTAAACAATATAGCATGGTTTTGAGTGCAATTTTTTAATTTTCAAAATTTTCTATTTTATTATCATAATAACTATATTTAAAAGCAATATAACCACATTTTGAAAAAATCCGATACAAAAAAAATTCCGAGTTGAGAGATATGTATAGCACAATAATATTCCGAGCGCAGCGTACCGACTAGCAGTCCGACTCCCGAGTCGAAAGTGTTAAAAGTAAAATTGTACTCGTAAAATATATTTAAAACGGAGTTACACACATCCTTCTAAATATGAGTGGTGATGAATTCAACAAGAAAATCGTCTCTAAACAAAACGTAATGCCTGCAGGGGCGGAGGCGACATGGCCGACAGTGACGACAGAGCCAAGAAGGCGACCCATGGTGATGAAGATGGCGAAGGTCTCACCTCGAACATCAGCAACGTGACGAACATGGTCGTCGGACGAATGGGCAGCATGTTAGGCAAAGGCATCGGCGGCCTCAGCTCGAAACTTGGAGGCGGTTCGAGCTGGTTCTAATTACTACTTCAAACTTATTCCTCTCTCTCGATAATAATACTTGATTACTTTCTTATTCAATTCGATAATTCAAATTTAGTCATAATTATACTATATAGATTTACTGATTGTCGGCCACTGAGAACAAAGATGTTGTTTCACGAGTATGGATCACTGACGATATCATGATAGTAGTCATACTCTAATAGCAATATATTATACCGTATAAAATAGCTTATATATACATTTATATATATATATATATATATATATATATATATATATATATATATACTCATAATGGACATAGAATCACCATATTCATCTAAAATGTTATTTTACACGAAATCAGATCATTGTACGAAACCCACAAAGCTTGTGCCTGGGCTGGAAATTGATTTTTCAGCTGATGTAAATTTACTTAAAAGCGACGGGTATGAACAACGTTTTAGAGACGGAGTTTTAATTTGATTTTCATTATTATAATGTCAACAGTTATATTATCTGCCAAACAAATATTCATAATATAAAATTGATGCCTAAAATTCAATAGTTTTTCATAATTATAGTCAACTAGTTACTTATTCGAGTTTTTCTTCAGTAATGCTATTTACTAATACAAGAAAAAATATATTCTCAAAATTGATAGTGTTAATCACATGTTCTATCTATAAAATAATTCAAAGTTTGAAGATAATATTAATTAAAGAATAATAGCTATTGAAATCAAAACGTAATTCCACGAAAATCGTTGTGTAACCTAATTTTGTAGATTTTCGTTGCATTCATATATTAAAGATAATTATAATAATTGTTTAATGAACCATTTAAATATGCCTATAGACCTCATTTCAATATATGGACGTTTGTTTACAGAAAAACAAATGAATAAAAACTTCGACATAGAATTAAAGACCAAACCATATAGATCAAATTAAAACTCCAATCGAGTGCAACGACAATTTTTTTTCTTTGTTAATATTGTTTGAATGTATATAGACAAAAGGCGAATTCCTAATATCTAACTTGCTGTACTGTCATTTTCTCTTATGATAAATTTAAATATCATAACTACTTCAATGTAGAGAAAGTTACACTGCTTCGATGTACTTTTGTACTGCTTATTTTAATGACAAAAACTCCTTGTATAATGTTCATTAGTTATATCAAAAATTTCACAGGCTTTTTCATGTTATTTTAAATTTTATTTTGTAAAAGGGCAGTAGTATTTTCTTGGATCACATCATAGTGATATATAAATATAAATACGAAGCTATCATATTCAGTACAGTGAGATATGCATATCCGATAAATAAATTCTATTTAATATATTGACACGTGAAATTAATGTTATTAATATGAAAAGAAAATCTATTTTAATCGAATTATATTTAATCTGTTGGAATATTGTTACTAGAAATAGTATTACTGTATCTGATAGACTATAAAGATAAAAACAATTTGAAAAGTATATATGATCCCAAATGTTGTTAAAAAGTCTATTTGTAGCTGTGTATTCTATTTTTATCAATATGACCTGAAAGGACATTAGTCTATTGTCAAAACATATCTTCCGTACAAAAACTTTATTTTGAAAATTATTTATAATAATGTGTATAGAAAGCCCGTGCATACATAACGATTATTTTAAATTAGTTTGGAAAAATAATCTATTGAAACTTATAAAAAAAAGTTTACGAAGAGTTTGCCCTCTTCTGTCATGCAATAGATCAATCAATTTCAATATATATGCTATTGTAAGCATATTGCTATGATTGTAGCCAGTTTTCGATATGTTTCAAAATCATAAATATTAATAATATATACTATTATGTGATCACAAAAACTTTATCTTAACCGAGCTTCAATAAACTTGATGTGTCGGCCTAAACTTTCGTAACATTTGTTACAAGATGAATTTTGAAATGTCTAGTAACTATTACCACATACTCTCCGCATTATAAATCTCTCTGATAAACTATACGTAATGATCACAAAATAATTACCTCACAATTGATTTTTCATATCTAGATTCCTAGATATTTAATTTACCAAACGCCGACAATGCCGCCGCATTACAATGATATGAGAAGTGTTTAATAGTACTGAGAAAATGGCATTCCTTTACTGACCTTTACTAAAAAAAAAATTCGCCTTATAATTTTTAATCGACAAACGTTTATGCAATTCAGTAAATTATATATGACTCAAATTACTGAATACTGAAATGTACAGATAATAAAATTATCAAAGCACGATTTGTAATATTGCACGAGTTGATATTTATTTCATATATACATATATAAAATAAATGCATTTTAAAGCATTTTCACTGTACATGGTGCACTACCACTTACATTATACAAATTACATATATACAATATTTTCTACGCATGTATTGCATATTTATTTGGGATCATAATGCATTTTTGCAAATGCATAAAAAAAATTATCTAAACTTTAGTATGTTATTTTACATATCATATATATCAATAACGTTATGAGCGTAATTCAGTCTTTTTTTTGCACTTAATTTGTTAAAAATTATTGAAATCAGCAGAATTTTTCAAACCTGTTTTAACCTCATCATCAGTGTAATTAGAAAATTTTGTATCACGTCATTTGTTGAAAACTCCTACATAAAACTGCCAAATCACAAACCATATTGGGCAAACAAGCTTGTCAGCGAATTTGGAAAAGAATTTATTGCAGTTCGAGAGCAAAAAAAAAGAACTGAATTGAATTTCTCGTTTGTTGAATCAAGTATATTTATATTAAAGATAAAGTAATTCATAAAAATGAAGTATTTGCATATAACATTCTTTGATTTCAACAAAAAAAATCTAATAGTATATCAAATATCTACATATTTCATACATTACGCAATCATCTACGGACATTCAATTATATTTATACCAATATAGATTTTGTAATATAATTTTCAATTTGTAACATTAAGTCACATTCCCACTTTACCAAATACAATTACGGCAAATACCAGCGATCGCATTTTGTTTAATATTTGCTTGTAGACATATACCCACAATTTATACATACTCATGTAATGCAATGTTTGCTTACTTAATTGTAGGAGGTAATTTTTAAACAAATGTTATAATTCAAAATTCTTTAATTACACTAACGATTTATCATGTACAGGTCTTGAAACATCAATTGATTTATACAAAAATGAGAGCCCGTTGTATATATATATATATATATATATATATATATACAAATATACACAAATAAATGTATATAGTACTTAAATATTCAATATTTTGCTTCACTATGATTATGTAAAATTAAAAATACATTGTGAAATAGAATAATAAATTTAATTATATTTGACATGCAATGAATTCGTGTGAATGTGCAATAACACAGAACTTAATTATGAAAATTATTAAATATTACAAATAAAATGTTATATATCAACTTGTTATGCATTAGATTGTTGTTTCATTCAATTTATATTTTTATAATATCATAGCCACATCACAAATATTAAATATTTTCCATTTTTGTTGAATAACACCTGAAAATTTTAGTCTCACCTGAATTACTTGAGTGACGAAGACAAAAAATATATTTTTCTGTAATTTATTCACGTCCAACTAAAATTACATAAAAGCAAGATATTATTCAAGACTTGGCAGTCTAACATCACAATTTATTTCTTCTTCACTGCCAATTCTAAACCACGAATATATTTCTTCGGTATTTTATATTTGTCTGAAAAATGATTATCAAGTCACTAGATTTGATATTAGACTCATTGATATGTATAAATAGATAATTGACAATAAAATTTACCTGTTAATAATTTTCCTATGAAAGCAACTTGGTTCCCTTGTATGAGAACTTGATCACCTTTTTTGTCTGATGATTTATTTATACTAGTACTGGTTGCCACTCCGAGCTGGCAATCTTTAGAGAACTCTAACAAGTTAATTCCAAACAATTCTAGATTATCTACTAGAGTCACCTGCAAATAAGAGTAAAAGAAATGAAGCAACAATATGAAAAAAAAAATTTGAAATGTTGTGATAACTGACCTTCTTGTTACCAGCTCTCTTAGAAACTGTTAACACAACAATTGGTGCCTTTCCTTTACACTGAATAGTTTGAGAGCCAGATTTCATTTCAAAAATGGGTGTCATACGGCTTTCAATTTTCTCTAATAAACGTGGCCACTCTAAAGCTTCTGCAGAAGTACCACAAACATCTTGTAACATTTGATTCAATATTACTACTCTAAAATTTATAATCACTATTACAATATTTACAATAACTAAAAAAAATCAAATCAATTAACCTTGGATCAAATGTGTTTTGTAGAGAATTTTGTTTAACATAATCTGTCACAGCCTTGCGGATTTCTGCTCGAGTAATTGTTTGTCCAACTCTAAATAGATAATAATAATCTGTATAATAGTTACACACTATCAAGATTGATATCAATAATATATTATACCCAATGCCACATGAAGATATTAAAGGCAACACTGGCTTAGTCACTCTCAACAGATTTTCAACACTAGCATTTGAATTCTGTGAATCTGTAGATATTGTTGGCATATCATTTTCATCTAAAGTAAAAGTTCTAACATCATCATGATCAATTGCTAATTCAGTTACACTTTCTACTCCCTTTTTAAGTTCCCCTAGCTTTAGAAATCCTTCCTGCAAGATAAAATTTGAAAACAAAATCTATAATGTATAAAATTCAAATATTAAATTTACCAAATCATACTTCACTCATAGCAATTAAAAATTTTGAAACTTTCTTGTAACTCGATTTTTTGATGTCTAAAGAGGAACCTTTAGGACAGGCAGGCATAATATGCGTACCATAGAAAGTACTTGTCAACATGGGTAATGTTAATTTTTTGCCTTCGGTATTCAGACATTTGAGAAATGTATATCTTAATAATGCATCTACATCAGCCGATGACATATGTTTAGATTCACACTGTTCAGACGTACTTGCTTCTACAAGAGCAATATTTTCAATATTGTTTTCTGTTGGATTATCAGTAGAAAGATTAATATTGTCTAAAATTATCTGAAAGAAAAATTATATATATGTATACAACTTACGTAATATATAAAAGTTAAATAAAAATAAACACAAACATTTTGTACATCAGTATTTTCACACTTTAGACCTGGTGCCCCTAAATCTGGAGTAGGTATTGCAGGCGCTAACAAACTACATAATTCATCTCCTAATACATGAATAATTTCAATGCATCGACCTCTAAAAACGATAATAATATTAGTATTTTATTCTATGTAATTTATATAAATAATGTTGCATATAAAACTAACCTGCCAGCAGCCATATACATATCCATACTAGAATGACATGTTTTGCCCACTGCTATTGATGCTTTATTATTGGTTAAATTTATAGAAACTATTTGGTCCTTCTCAAATTTACCCCATGCTGCTGGACCTACAAAAAAAAACATTATTCATTTATTCCTCTGCTACATACAGAACAATATTACATAAGAACATGCTAAATATAATTTTGATGTATAATTAGTCAACCATGTACATTATTTCTTCATACATATTAAGAATCGAATCATTGCATTCATATTATCATTATCATTTTTTATTATACCTTCAATATTCTCAGGCAAGACAACTCCAGGAATCATCAAATCAGCACCCTGCATCAACTTAGAAAGCACCGGAACGTGAGTAGTGAACGAAAGTAAAATATCTGGATGTTTCCATAGTGTATAAATAGACGGGTAAAGAACCTTTTCTATTTCAAAAAATACAACACGTTTCTCTACAGCGTAAACAATAACATCAACAGAATTGTGAGTGAGAACTTTTAAAACATTAATTGGTTTGTTTGGCAATAAAATGTTTAAATCAACTTCGCTGATATCAGGAAAACACGAATGGACTTTGGCTTTGATATTTTTCCTGGAAATCAATGGAATTGTCAGACGTTTATGTAAAACATTTTTGAATAATTTCAAATCATACCTCTCAGAGGCTTTCACTTGATTGTTTGATTTCACTTTGACAGATTTATTAAACATTGTTATTGGTAATATCACTGAATTTTATTTCATGAAAAGGGCAAAATCAACTTAACCTCAATTGCAAAAAAAAACATTTACAAAATAATCAAAAAACCAACTGTCATCCTTTTATGGTAACATTAAACCCCTAGACAATATAAAACAATATAAGACAATATAAACCTATTAACCTATTATGGTCTAGGGTCTAGGGTTTAGGGTAACATACTCTCACAGATAAATAAAATAAGCACTCTCTAAATAGATTAAGATTTCTCTAGATTGGTGACACTGTATGCTTTGAACTGTGCGCTGTACCGCACTTCAAGATCTACTTTTATATTTTATGTAGTACCACTTTGACGGCATCATACCGAATATATTTAAATCAAATATGAACGAACTCATTCATAATACATATATAACACAAATATTTAATTAATTAACTATTTTCATTGCATGGAAAGTGAAATAAAAGAACATTTCGCTCACAAAGGACATTTGAAGAAGCATTGTTTTAAAATAAGAGCAACACCAGAAAAAAACACGAATAAGTAAACTAAATAATCAACTATTTCATTGCATGCAAAGTTTAAAAAACATGGCTAAAACATGGATATAAAAGACTCAAATTCTATTCAAGACTCAATATTCTATTTTATAAATTTGATGTTAAACCCGTGTTTTGTTCAAATCTTATGATTTTTGTGTTTTTTCTATATGAGTTGTGTTGTGCAGTGAAAAAAAGAAATATAATTTTGAAGTTTTTGTAATAGTCGAATGGATGCAGTTACTTTTTTTAATTTAATGGATCCAGTTTTTTAATTTATATTTAAAGTTTACAAAAGGAAGCTTTTAGATCATCAATATATATATATATATATATATATATATATATATATTAGGGTGGTCCTTAAAAGGGTCATTTTCGAATTTCCTTGCTCCAGGGGCTCAAATGGTTCAAATAGATAAAAAACAATTCTCTGAAAGTTTTAGCTCTTAATATTAACGTTTAGATAGAGCGCAATTCAATCAAGTTTGTATGGGAAGAGCATGAAAAAAATTTGAAAATTAAAAAAAAATGTTTTAGGTATAACTTAGCGAAAAATAAATGGGTTTTATTCATTTATTTGTTCGCTAAATTACATCTAAAAAACATTTTTAAAACTTTTGAAAATTTTTTCATGCTATTTCCATACAAAACTTTGATTGAATTGCGCTCTATCTAAATGTTGATATTAAGAGCTAAAATTTTCAGAGAATTGTTTTTTATCTATTTGGAACCATTTGAGCCCCTGGGAGCAAGGAAATTCGAAAATGACCCTTTTAAGGACCACCCTAATATATATATATATATATATATATATATATATATATATGATTTTGTTTATTTCGACTTTGAAACATATTGTGATAAGGTTTTTCAGCCACAAGTCGAAAAAATAAAAACAGAACGTAAATATAAAATCTTCTTTAATACGTTTCGAGCTATTGTACTAGCTCATCATTCAGCAAACCAGTTTAAAATCATTTTATATTATATTATATTATTTTTATTGAATTGTCAAATTTTGTATAAAATAATTTTAAACTGGTTTGCTGAATCATGATGAGCTAGTACAATAGCTCGAAACGTATTAAAGAAGATTTTATATTTACGTTCTGTTTTTATTTTTTCGACCTGTGGCTGAAAAACCTTATCACAATATATATATATATATATATATATATATATATATATAGAAGTTTCAAAATATATTTAAAAATATATATATATATATATATATATATATAGAAGTTTCAAAATATATTTAAAAATTGTACAATTTTGTTGTTAAATTTTTGGAACATGACATTTTGATAACGATATAGTTCTATAGTTTCAGTTTTATGTTTAATATCTGTACAATTAGTGTGATTAGGTGATTTTTGAAATCAAAGTTTGGTTTGGGGTCGCTCGTAGATTAGTGATTAGAGCTATGAAATTTGAATCAGAGGTCCCAGGTGCGATACCCACTTCAGAAAGCCTGATGTCAAGCAGTACTTACATCGGTTTTCACTTGGAAACCGACACAGCAATATGTTTCCAAGTAAAATAGCTCTTATCCGGCATTGCCGCATCAATAAAAAAAATCATCACTATTACAAAAATTGTTATAATAAAATTCGTCATAGAAATATAACAAAGTAATAACATAGTCCACTTAAGTTTTGATTACTGTTCAAATAAAAATAAAATAAACCTTTGGTTTATAGGTTTTATTTTATTGAACTTCTATCCAGGAGAGGACAAGTCCCTTCATGATTGTAGTTATTTACTACAAGTGTGGACTGTGAATGACAAATTCAACATCATTCTAGTAAGGGCTCAAAGGTGAACAATGTATCTGCAATGACGATTTCGAAAAAGAACATTCATACATTCATACATTCGTACCGAAAATCTGGTGGCGAATGTCTGCAATTGCATCATTGATTTACTATAGAGTTGAATAAAGTCGATCAATAGAGTAAGTGTAGCAACGCAGGCGCCGGGAAAGTGCCGCCGTGCGACTACGCGCGACATGCGGCACACCACGCCGGTTAGCCACCTTTATCCGAAACGGAACCTATCGATCATTTCTTAATGGACTCATTACATTTAATTACCATTAAAAGGAAGTAGACGCCGTATTGATGCTAACTAATCATTTCTATATTATACTTTACTATCAAATATATTGCAATACCGCATCGTAGCTTTTAAATTGATGATATATCCGAACCGTTGTTGGTATATAATCAAAATTTTCGCATCGGTCATACTCTACCGTAACTGAAATACTGAAATGTATAAGTTACAAGTTGGAGCAACGGCCGACATCGGTGAAAGTGTGCACTAGTGCGATAATCGTATCGATCGATCAGCGTGGCGCGAGTGCTGTGCTGTACTGTGCTCTACTGTGCTGTCGGTTCGCACGCGCTCCACACGTAGCGTAGCCATAGCGTAGCACCCCCTGAGCATCTACGCGAACTCCAACACCAACCAGTAGGTCAGTCGTAGCACAGGCATTGTACTTCCATCATTTGTATCGGACGACGGGCGTTGTATTTCCAGTAAGTATTCAAATCAACATACTAACTTACGCATTTATTTCATACGCACCGAAATTTCCACAATACGCAACAAATTCACACAGGGTTATAGTGCAAATACAATTGTAAAACAAACGAAATATACTACTTGCTAAAATATTAAAGTTTCATTCATTGCTGTGCTATTGATTCCTGAATGTGACGAAAGTGCGGTATGTTATTTGTGCAATTATACTGTTTCTTTAGTGCAACTGATGTCGATAAGCTTCTTGTGAAATTTAAATAAGGTATGTTTTCATAGAAACTTGGCGCAACAGTTATGGAAGCTTTTTTTGTTTAACAGGTATTGATAATTTACTCTACAGTAACAATAACGTGATAAAATCTGGCTTTTTTTTCAAATCGATTGTAGTACATTTTTTATGCATATTTAGAAACTGCATGTAGAATATAAATAATTCGATTATTATAAGATTCTATATTTTTAAAAATACCAATACGAATTAATTATATTTAATTAATAGAATTATCAATAATTATTTTACAAAAGTACTAAACTATTCATGTAACATTCTTTTTTTTAACGTTATTGTAAAGTATAATTCCGTAATTATTTAACAATTATGATTATTATTAAATGTTCATAATTAAACTATTACAAAAAAATAAGTAATAACAATTTTTTATTTATATTTTCCAACGTTTTAAGGCGTTAAAATTCTATACTTTAGAGCGTTACGTAACCATTGATCAACATGCACATGGATAAATTATGAATAGAAAGAGAAAACAAAAATCGCCATATATTTAGTTGTTCTACAGGTAATTTAAATATATTCATTTAAATATTACTGTTTATTTTGTATTTTTTTTAATTTCTTTAATATTTGCAACCGGCAAGAAGGCAATTTATGAACTCAATTATAACGTTTTTAAGCAACAACAGTTTTCTTAAATATTATTTTTGTTGAATACGCTTTGCTTTAAACAAAACTTTACAATCCCATAGATGCCTACGCCCTGGATTATTACTAACAATTAAAACGATTTAATGGTCGCAATCATGCGTAGTCAGGCATTTTGAAATAAAATTTTCACTATAAATGAATTAAGAAAGTTATTGCAATTAACTTAATACTCATAATTTGGAGATGCCTAAAACTTTAAAAATAGTCGAGTAGAATCAACAAGAATTTTGTAACTTTTTTAATTGTAACATTTTGTGTGACTTAACTACATATTGCAATGTGAGCTTTCTTTGCTAAAGATAATGAACACATTTCCAAATGATATATCTTTATAATAAACTTGGTTATACCTAAGCGTGGTATCTCACTTAAAGAAATATTTCTAGTTTTGAATTAATTAAAACGGTTTCTAAATTTTGGGTACTCTAACATTCCTAATAAACGTTAAATATGAAAATCAAGTTATATAAATAACTATAAACATAAAATAAATTTAATTTAATTTTAATGTCTTGCTCTTTAAATTTTGAATTATACAAAATATTTTGAATTATTAATTATTAGTCAGTCTGTTACGATTTTTCTTGAAAAAAAAATACAGAAAATTTGAAAAATATAAGTTAATACTTATACATACAAGAATTATAGATATCACATCTTTAAATTCTTGAATTTCGATGAATTTTAATTTTGTTCTGATTAAAAAATTCTAAAGATAGAGTTCCGTATATTTTTATATAATATTTTGCAAAATATGATATATGTACCACGCATCGTCACAACTTACATCAATTTAGAAAATTAGGTGAATAAATTTAAAACAATTGAAAATTAATATATTGGACCAATATGCACCAAGGCAATTGCATGAAATGTGAATAATTTATTATAAGTAGATGTAAATTCCAATAACTTGTCGATGTTATATTACATAAATTTGAGAAATATATTTTGTCTAATCATTTTTCATAATCTTTTGATTATCTTTCATCTCTAACTCTCTCGCCTTTCAAATTCATTACTTCTCAAGTTCTCCAGATTCCATCTCTGCTTTCAAATTATAATTACTCTATCAGAGTTGATAGCAGCCCCTGCAAAAGGCTAAATGTCCTTCCACGTTTACATCGTTTTCTTCGACTTCTCGAACTACATGTTTGTGATCATGAGATTGTTTCTGCGGCCAGTTAACTGGTCGATGTGATTTCATCCTGTTTCTGCCATCTAAACTGGCTCAATCTCGCTACGTCCACTTCACAGTTGTCTATTTCTCCTTTTGAGTTTTCTATCAATATGTTCTTCCCATTCTACTCGCTACTTTCGATGTCTACATGGCCTCCAAAGAAAGTATTTTTAGCTACGGAATATTTTAGATAGAACATTATTACAAAATATTTTATTTCAAAGATATCATTTTATTCAATTTCTTGTAGAATATTCTCGTATCTACTTTGAATAAATGTATCAAATAATGTTGTAGTATTCACTGTTGCCTTTACACATCGCAGCAACTAAACCTCCATTCTTACTATATATACATATACACAATTATATATTACATTCATAAATAGAATAACCATGTTCACTATATTGCCTATATTATTAATAGCAATCAGTACTTAATAGTTTTTCCATATGCATATAGTGTCGACTAAGCATTTTAAAGTCGTTAAGCTGCAAAAAGACTTTCTCGAAACCTCTTCCACAAAAAATTCCGATCCTGGAAAATCAATTTCCTAAAATAACAGTACCTTCAATAATATGATCTGTAAACACATTGCCTTGGCCGATCGATATCTGGTAAAGATTCCAATTCAGATTGCTCTCAATGTTCTGAATATTATTCATTCGAGTTGTGTGCGTGCTTACGAGAAAGCATTCAACAAAATTATTCCGGTAGAGGTCAAAGGACAAAAGTTAAAATATTCTAAGGCGAAGCCACTATGAAAATTTACGAAATGTGATTTTAATGAAAAAAATAATGATTTTTTATAGTATGTACAAAACCAGTACACTCGCAACTCGCGTGCATTCAAAAGAATTGTGCTGTTTATATAAGCATTACTATATGTAGTTTGTAAAAATCTATGCTGCTAGAAGAATTTTAAAGAAGTAAATATATAAAGTTTAAGTACATAGAAACACATCAAGAATGGAACGATGTAGAAAGGAAAAAAACATTATCAATAATATTTCAATCATCTTCTAATTTTCAGTTACTAGCTGCAATTATCCTGTAAATTCTTACTGTCTCCCGATTGAATTTGACTGCCTGCATCTTCGCGAAATAATTGCGTCAAGCCTGTTAAGGTCTACGATTCGACTTAATTAACGGATATTGGTAACCAAAGGTAACCGCTCTCGACTAGTGACAGAAAGTCTTCCTGCAATCGCCTATTCCGGCCTCAATATTTCCCGAAGCGGGTGCGGTCGCATCTGTCAACCAGCGGAGCCGCCCGGCCCAGCGCTGTCATTCTCAAGCTTCCGCAACTCATTCACCAATAATGTCAATTACTTGAAAAGGCGGTAAGAATTCTAAAAGTGTCTATAAAATCATATTTTAAAATATTTACAAATGATTATTTTGTTGATATCAACTATATTTATCATCTATTGTCAGTTATTTAACTCAAAAACAATTATTATAAATTAGTTTATACTGACAATTTGAGTTTTAGTATTTATTACTATATATACATATTTCTCAACTCATTTTTGTAGCTTCAGCTCTGGGGATTTATCCTCAGAGTGCGACGACGGCGATGCCGTCGTAGACCCTTACACAGGACAGCCGATTCCGCCCGGAGCCCAACCCGTACCCAAGATGGGTCAGCAGGCGCCTCCGCTGCAGAGCCAGCCGATGCCATCGCAACCGCCGAATCCCAACACGGCCCAAGGTCAGGTCGAGCACACAAAATCGTTCGAGCATCAATAATGATCGCATCTGTATTCATGGTTTAAAATGAGTAATTTCTGTTCGATCTTCGTTTGAACACTGTTCGATGATTACAATAAGCAACAACAATATAATAAAATGATTTTATAACTATACAACATCAATAACTATCTAATATAGCTTACAATTTATTCAAAATTTAATATCAAAATTTTCTTTACATTTTCAAGAATATTCTAGCATCTATTTACCATAATATTATAATAAACGCTATAATAATACGAATATTATTATAAATAATAGCCCAGCAAAGCGGCGGAGAATTGTCTCTGAACTTAAGAGGTCCCCCACGAGGCACCAGCGCGCCAAGTAGCCCGGCGAAGAGTCGTGAGAGTCTGCTGCAACGCGTACAAAGTTTAACAGGAGCGGCACGAGACCAAGGTGCATCCATCTTAGGTAATATTTAATACAACAATCGGCGAAATTGCATTTTTGAGCCAATTTCAATGACGTGCAATTAATTTCAATTATTACAGGCGCAGCTGTTCAGAGTGCAACTAGACCATCATTCAATAAAGATCGATCCTTTACTTTACTAGTTATCGATGATCAGAACACGGATTGGTCAAAGTATTTCCGTGGAAAAAAACTACATAATGATTATGATATTCGAGTGGAGCAAGCAGAATTCAAGGTGAAAATAAAATATAAATATATTTAGTAACTATATATAAATCCATTTATATATAACTATATATAATAAAATAAAAAATAAAGAAAATCCGTTTGTCACAGAGTTTGGCTAGAAATTCGAGTTGTTAATTTTATGTTTTCTTCGTGTAGCAAAAAACAAGAGTAAAAATGTGTGTGAGTGTATGTTTGGGCGTGAAAACATATTTTTCATTCAACAGTTTAAATTTACTCAATAATGGCTTGTAATTTTTGCGACGTCACAACAAGCGATATGGAACAAGAAGTGAATATATCAGAAAGTTCAAGAAGCTAGCCTTAAATCAAAATTTATAGTTGAGTTTACATCTCTTAATACAAATATGATTATAAAATGTTTCCTTACTATTTATTCCAGGAACTCTCGTTGATCGCGAGCGGCGAGCAAGGATGCACTGTCTCGATGGCGGTGTATCGGAGCGGTACCAAGGTGATGCGTTCATTTAGGCCGGATTTCGTTCTAATTCGTCAAAATCTTCGCGACGCCTCCGAGGACAATCGCAGCCTTCTTCTCGGTCTGAAATACGGCGGCGTTCCGAGCGTCAACTCGCTATCTTCCATCTACAACTTCCAGGTTAGTTGGGACCAAGAGAAAATGACATCCATCATTTTAACAAATTAATAATATTAGTAGACGTCACTGTTTTGAAGAAACGCTCACAAAATTATAGTTTCACATTGTCGTTAATCAGCTTTGTAAATAATTCTTCAATGATTCTGGAACTGAAGGGATAAACATAAGGCAATGATTATTTACTTGTTCATAATTGCAAAACTATGACATTTAAACTTTAATAACCAATTTCCAATTTCTTTCATCTGAAATAAAACTTAATAATAATTTAATTTAAATGATAAATTAATCTTCTACGATAAATATATTCCATTAAATATCATAAATTATAAAAGTAAATATTTGAAATGCAGTTGTATGAATTTTTCCTTAAAGTCAAACTATTTGAATGAAAATATATCAGTTCCAAATTTAATTTTCAGGACCGGCCGTGGGTTTTCGCGCACCTGATGCAACTCCAAAGACGCCTCGGACGTGAAAATTTTCCCCTGATCGAGCAAACTTATTACCCAAATCATCGCGAAATGGTGAGTCGATATTATACTGCACATATATATATATATATATATATATACGAGGTCTGTTCAAAAAGTACCCGGAATTTTCGTTTTTTCAAAAAAATATTTATTTATTCGTCTACATTAATGTGGTCCCCTTCAAAGTAGTCCCCTCCAGATATAATACACTTATGCCAGCGTTTTTTCCAATTTTCAAAGCACCCTTGATATTCACTTTTTGATATGTCCTTGAGCACTCTCAGCGATTTTTCTTCAATCGAGGAAAACCGCCGTCCTTTCATGGGTCTCTTCAACTTTGGGAATAGGAAAAAGTCACACGGAGCCATATCTGGTGAATTTTTGCACTTTGCAACACTTTATTTCATTTTTTACGCAAAATTTAATACAAATTCTTTGACTTTTCAATTCTTCCATTGTAAAAATCGCCGAGCTAGAAAAACACGTCGAACCTTAGCGACTACCACAGACAAAGTAAACAGTGAATATAGCTGAAAATTTCATCATACTTTAGGGGCATGTATACCAACACAATAAAAAAAAAATTTTGACAATCAGACACACCAGACCCGCGAAATTTAATTATTAGTAATTCCGGGTACTTTTTGAACACACCTCGTATATATATATGTGTGTATATATAAAAATATTGGTCACAATCCATACAGCATGCAACAACGTCATTTGCCCGAAAATGCAATCAATACGTATTTGTCTGCAAATATATGCTATATTTTTTTTAATTGCATTAATATTAACGACATTAATTTTTTTTTTTTTTTTTATTATTATTTTTGAACCTATAAGCTGTTTTGCTGATTTGACTTAATACTAGACTGTTTGACAGATGGCAACCCAAACAGTTGTCACATCTCTGTATGATAAATTATTATTACAATTTCTGTAATAGGGCGACTATGGTACAGCAATGCCGGGTGAGGGCTATTTTCACTTGGAAACATATTGCTATCTATATTTTCAAGTGAAAATCGTTGTCAATGTTGCCTGACAACAGGCTGCTCAAAGTGGCTATCGAACCCGGGACCTCTGAAACAAGTCCCGTAGCTCTTAACCGCTTACTTACGGGCGAGCCATTAATATTAATAATGCTACAAAATGATATTCTACCAGAATTTATCATAAATATATTTTATTATATGGATCAAATATATAATAACATTTAAGCATTTTCTAACTTAAGCTATACCACATCTTGTAATTTCAATATAATTTATATTTGTACTTTTAGAATAGTTCAATAATTAGAATTAACCTTAAATTAATAATATAAAATAATTAACAAAAGCAATAAGTGTAACACAATATACTATTAATAGATGAAGTCTAATCACGTGCCGATCAATCACTAAAAGAATATTTTTTCGCTAGTTCAAGTCACAATTCAAGTTTTAAAATTGAGACTTCAAAATAACGAAATGATCACTGATGTAATTATATAAAAGTTATATTTAAATAAAAATCCAGTATATCAATAAACTCTTAGAAGTCATAAATAGCATCAAGTAAAATAGGAAATGATTTTATAGAAAATTTATTTTTCTATTCGTTTCAACATATTATACCATCATTAGTAGCTATAAACAATTTTCTAACAACAATATTATTATTTTCTTTGAATTAATATTATTATAAATCAATATTATTTTTTATATATTAGGATATTCTCACAATATATAATGATATAATTTTATAGTCTGAAAAACCTTTCAATGAAAGTCAACTACATTTTATGAAATTTAGATTAAATTACGTTTCAACGCTGAATCGTACATACGCTAATATAAAATAAGCAACTTATGCTAATTTCCAAGAAATTAAACTCCTGCGATAGCACTTTGGTTCTTGGTAAGGTCATTTATCCCATAACAAAATTACATATACATATAAATATATAAATATATAAATTTATAAATATATAAATATATAAATATATAACCATATAAATATTCTAAAAAAATTAAACATACACGAAAAATAGGGCGTACTTCCGCGATTAATAAAACGAAAATTATGATAGGAAAGAGACTATTTTATAATAACCATATAAGGTTCTAAAATAAATAAAGATGTTCATAATTTGCATACGTTGCTTATTAAGCCTATAAATTAAAAAAAATATTATCTATGGGTGATTAAAGAGATATTCAAAAGACTAATTAAAACATTTCTAAAATAATTAATTCATCATGTAGTTTTTTGTATTAAACGAAATTGTTGGCCTCATACATTTTAACTTTATACTAGATTTAAAATAATAATAATAACAATGAAATCACGTTTTGTGCCATTTTTAGGTCTGTAAAATAAATTTTAAACGAATGCTCATAGAATGAACTCTCGTATTTCAAATTTGCACTTATCAATTATAACATATGTGAAACGATTGTTCAGTTTCGAAAACTACGCACACACATACATACACACACACATATATATATTATAATTATATATGTATATATAATTATATATGTATATATTTACACACGCACCAACATATATAAATATAAATAAATTATAATCTTATTGTAATAAATTTAATATATTACTTAATTTATTTTAATAAAATTAAAGTAATTACCCTCATTTTTTGGGAATGGTTGCAACCAAAAATAACTTAATTTAAAGCTATGAACTGGTTTTACATTTGGATCAATCCGAGTCCGTAATTGTCCGTAAAATAAACTCAACGTGTAACGAGTAATTAAAAATTTTAAATAAAAGGGTTTACTTTTTTTACATAATTTTACAGAATTTTACATAAAATGTGATTTAAGAATAAAATGTTGACGCAAACAATTTATTTTAATCCACCGACATACGCCAATAATTTTGTTGCGATAAAGGCTCTTTAACTAAAGACCTTCCAACTGAGCCCCGGTTCGATTTTCAATAATATATTTTGCTTGCCCACGATGAAGAAGTATTTATAATTACCAGTTGATCATTTATCGTTCGATAGACGTAGTTCACGGATCTGGATAGCTCTGAAGAGCCTTGCACTTTTTATAGAAGGAATTTCGTCGCCAGTGGCAGGTGACCCGTCCCGAGATTTGGTCCTCGCGCCGAATGCAGATGCCATAGTCGCCCTCGCAGTTGCCGCTCAGGAAGTTCCACTTGCACGAATCGAAGGCGAGGCGGTTGCTCTCGTTCGTTGCGCGCATCAGGGTCTTGATCTGACGAATTAACAAATTAAACATTTCATTTTAGTCCCAACTAGCTGTGAGTGGAATTCTGTCTTAAGGCAATTAAGGCATCGTGCCCTAAGGCAAATTGCTGGAACTTCCCGTACCAAAAATTATTTTTTTAAAAACGATTAGCATTTTTGAAAAAAATTACTTAAAAAAAATAAGATTTTTGACAAACAATTAGACAAAAAATTACTTTTTTTTGAAAAAAAAAATTTTTTTAATTTTTTTTTTTAATTTTTTTTTTGAAAAAAAAATTTTTTCTTTATTTTGACATATTTTGAAAGATCTAAACTTTTTTTCAAAGCAATCGTACTGCTTTAACTGCATAAAGACGAAATATCAAACCGCGTAAGCTCCGCGTCGACGTCTAACGCGTAAACATTGGTACGGAACCCATAGGAATGTAAACCAAAATTATACTTATTGTTAAAATCTCTATAAAATATCTGATAATTTGATGTGCATATGTCTAATGATCATTTTTGACCGCCAAATGGCATTTTTTTTTACTTTTTTCATTAGATTCCGAAACCGCTAGACCCGCCTTTATGAAAATTTGATCGGTATTTCACCTTGTCAATACAAGTAAAACGTTTTTTGAATTATTAAAATCGGACGCTCCGTTCTCTTAAAAACTGAGTTACCGTTTTCGGCACTTTTTGCCCCGTATCTTCGGAACGGCTAGACCTGACTTCGCCAAAAACTAATCAGCACGTCTCCTTATCAATACGAATCGAATGTTTTTTGAATTAATCAAATCGGTTGATCGGTGTTCCCGAAATCGTCGACGAAAATTTGTATCCGCACATACATACACACACGCACACACACACACACACACACACACACACACACACACACATACATCCATTTTTTCTAAGGTATGCCAAAATATTCAGAAACCTTTGAAACGTCGAGAAATGCAAAAATTTTCATTTTCGATTTTTTTGCGATTACTATAACTTACCCTACGGGAAGTTAAGCCCGAATCACACGAGGCTTGTTTTCTGACGCTGGATTTCCCGCTTGATTTTTTCGCCGATGACGGTGCTGTAAATCATGATATTTTTCAAGCCGTACGCATCACACGAGGCTTGTTTTTGAGCGTTGGTGAGTGAATGAATCGGTAGCGTGCGACATAACCTCGAAATTCAACGCAAATCATTAACAACAATACTTTTATTTTACCTTTTCTGTTTAATACGGGGCATAGAAAATAATATTAGTTTTAATAAAAACAATTCAATAACAGTAATATAGCGAAGAGATAATTTATATAATAATTAAATAAAATTGGAAAGCTATATATAATTTATTTAAATTTTCATAAATCTGAATTAAAATTATTTATTGAAATATTATTATTAAAAATAAAATCATTTTTATTATAATGAATACAAATAATAAATAATATTGTAAAAATTTAATTATTGTTTTAGTAAAATTTATAAATATATATTTTAATTTTAAATATTTTTTTTGTGAATTTTATAAATATATATTCAATAATATTTCTCCAATAAATGGAATAATTAAAATAAATTAAAATCAAAATGTTTCTATATATAAATAAACAAAATAAAATGTTTATACTTAAATGTAATAGAAAATGTTTTTGATTATCATTTACGTTTATATTATTTTAAATTATATAAAAAAATAAAATTTGAAAAAAACTATGTTTTTGCCCGAGACCGATCAATCGGTATTGATTTCATAACTATTTCCAAAATATGTCGCACTTTTTCTTCAAGTTTGACAGCAGTGCCGTCATGTGATGATCCATGTGACAAACTACTGCTTCCCGATTGGTCCGGACGGGCAAATCCATCTCGAAAAATAGCACACGTTCTAATGTTGAAATCCAGCATGCTGGCAAGAAACAGAGATCGCTATGACGTCATTTTGGACCCTCTACAGCCAGGTACCTGGCAAGCAGAGCCATAAAGCAGCAAAACAAGCCTCGTGTGATTCGGGCTTTAATGAATGAAGGCTGGGACTATAGCCGGAACGTTTGAATTTTAGAATACATTTTCAAAGAAATTCACGGCGTTTATTGATGATATGCCCGATTATTAAACTCTGTCAATACATATGTCAACACCAAATTCAGAATTATACTAAAAAAAGTGGTTATGATACACATAGATTTTTTATAACTTGCTATTAAAATATGTGAATTAATTCTTTAAGGCAATACGTCAAAAAAATAGAGATGTTTAAAAGAATTTTAATTATTTTCATAGGTTACAGACGAATGATTCGTCTCGGATGGGCAGTGATTCAACCATGTCATACTCATAACTTGCTTTTCAATATTCAATCTATATTATTTACTTAACAACAACCAGTTGGTTGTACAATTGTGAATAGGTGATTGAAGATAGTTAGAGTTACTCCAGTTTACTGAAGATGACATAGGATCATAAGTCGAAACATATGGAAGTAATAAAAATATTTCGTAATCTTCATATGTGATGTAACCTATTTAAATGCATAGGGAGTTCTTATTATTATCGTTCTGATAAACGTTGTTATCTTAGGAATTAAAACTCATTAACATCTAAATGTTAATTACAAATAGCGCTTTCAATTTCGATTTCCATTTCGTTCCACTACATATATTCTCTCACTCTCGACAGTCAGTGATGATCTGTATCAAAGAAAAATGAAGTTGAGATGAAGTTGTCTATATCACAAATTATTGAATGTTTCAATATATTTCACGATAAAGACAAAAAACGAATTGTAACTCCAAAAATTATCAAGCAAATTAATTGTACTTCAACGAAACATAATACACGGACATCTCAACTGCTATATTTCATGAAAGCTTCATCTTCTCTGAGAAAAGAAGACCCAAAAAGGCAAGCAATAAATTGATGAATAATAAAAACATATAAAAACTGCTTATTCAGTATGACGATATATGTAAAGTTGAACAAAATGGTAATAGTATATATATGGCAACTTTATTTACGCGAGTTATGCTGAGCTTTAATTTGAAGGAATGATATCTTATTTACATTTTCACGGTAGATAGAATAAAACTCAATGAGGCATTTCTCAATTTTCAATTGTTCTCGGTCGATGTTAATAAA
>NW_020537695.1:21487-40741 GCF_003426905.1 Ctenocephalides felis | reverse complement strand
AGCATGAGTATTAAAATAATTATTATATGGCGTTATATCTCGCTTTATGACCTACAATTAATTTCCAATTCGGACCCTCTATCTGCCCCACACGCCGAGCAATCGTCAAAAAAGTAAGAATTTTTTTTGGTATACTGCAAAATTTCAAATGCGAATATCTCGAAAACTAATAGACCAAGTGTCATAAAATTTTCACAGAATTTTACTAACACTATTGTGCATAAACACTATGAGTTTAATCGAAATCCGAGATGATAAGACTTTTTCATCAAAAAATTTTTAGTGCATTTGATCAGCTTCATTTTTGAGTTTTCGGCGGTTTTAACCAGGAAAGCATACGAGTATTAAAATAATTATTATATGGCGTTATATCTCGCTATATGGCCTACAATTAATTTCCAATTCGGACGCTCTATCTGCCCCACACGCCGAGCAATCGTCAAAAAAGTAAGAATTTTTTTTGGTACACTGCAAAATTTCAAATGCAAAAATCTCGAAAACTAATAGACCAAGTGTCATAAAATTTTCACAGAATTTTACTAACACTATTGTGCATAAACGCTATGAGTTTAATCGAAATCCGAGATGATAAGACTTTTTCATCAAAAATTTTTTAGTGATTTGATCAGCTTCATTTTTGAGTTTCCGGCGGTTTTAACCAGGAAAGCATACGAGTATTAAAATAATTATTATATGGCGTTATATCTCGCTATATGACCTACAATTAATTTTCAATTCGGACCCTCTATCTGCCCCACACGCCGAGCAATCGTCAAAAAAGTAAGAATTTTTTTTGGTATACTGCAAAATTTCAAATGCGAATATCTCAAAACTAATAGACTAAGTGTCATAAAATTTTCACAGAATTTTACTAACACTATTGTGCATAAACACTATGAGTTTAATCGAAATCCGAGATGATAAGACTTTTTCATCAAAAAATTTTTAGTGCATTTGATTAGCTTCATTTTTGAGTTTTCGGCGGTTTTAACCAGGAAAGCATACGAGTATTAAAATAATTATTATATGGCGTTATATCTTGCTATATGACCTACAATTAATTTCCAATTCGGACCTTCTATCTTCCCGGGCACGTATAAGCTTCAATTAAACGTCAGGTGAATTGTCTGTGGGCTAGAATAACGCGAAAAAAAACTGCATTTTAATATTCTCAACCTAACTATTTTGCACCTACAGATACATATTTTAAATGCGCATATTTCATTCATACACACCATGACCCTATGTTGAATATTTTCCGAGATACATGCGTTTAACTGTCAAAGTTGAAAATTTGAAACTGTTTTTGGGGTATATCTCGCGAACGGCAAGAGGTATCTTAAAACTTTTCATACTGGGTTAAAGATCTTTTGATTTAGAATATTTCGCCTGAAAACATCAATATCCTATGATGAATCGTTCAAAAGTTATGAGCGCTTAAAGATTTCATGAGTAAAAAATGCTCAAAAATGGACCAAAAAATTTGTTAGTTTTTTTAATTTTTCACAGACTTCCCGGGCACGTAGAAGCTTCAATTAAACGTCAGGCGAATTGTCTTGTGGGCTAGAATAACGTGAAAATAACGGCATTTTGATATTCTCAACGGTTGCCGAATAAATAAGAAAAAACTGAAATCATAGCATGATGCTAAGGTCACGTATTGTGTTCCGATGAGGGTAAAAAAAATTGCGTTCGATTTTGATGGCTTTGGCACCGTAGGTTTTAATTCAGATCGGTTGACCTGTGCGCCCGAAATCGTGTACGAAAAATTGTATGTAAACATACAAACATACATACACACATACATTCATGTTTCTAAAGTGTGCCAAAATGTTCAAAAACCTCTGAAACGTCGAGATATGCAAAAAATTTCATTTTTGGATGATTACAATAACTTACCCAATGGGAATTTAATTAAATGTAAAAAATATAGTAAAAATGTAACTATATAGTTTGAAATAAAATAAGATGAGATTTAAAAGTTGTAAGAATGTATATAATATTATTAAAATATTTTGAATTAAAATATGATGAAATAAAATGCAAAAATTAAACTAATTATTTTTTTCATTTTAGGCAGACGAATTCTTGGATACAGCTGGATGCAAATAAGATAACATAAGATAAGGTAAGATATCTTTTTTTTCTTTAGAATAAAAGTAGTATAAGTTACGCCCAACTACATTAGATATTCGCCAAAAAAAATTCGTCAAGATCGGTCCAGACGTTTCGCAAATTTTGAAAAACGGAGTAACAAAAATTTTGATACTTTTTTAGTCGTTATTTCGTTTGCGTATTCAAATGCGAATATTAAGAAAACATCTATTTCAAATATACTTGTAGATACTAACCGTTCGATATAAATGTTCCGAATACATCAGCAAATGCAGCACAGACAAGGCATGTACCACAAGTCTTGTTAAAGACAAAAAGAACATAGCATTTTCCTCACTTGATATCAGAAATTGAACCACTAGATAAGCATTTAGCACCAAACATATTATCAAAACCGTCATTTGTAACAGCAACAACGGATTTAAGGCTTCATTTAAGATTTTCAAGGACTTCAGTAGGCCTCCATAAAATTTTCTCATTTTGCAAATAATTTTTATCAACATTTTTGGGTCTTGGAAAAATAATTGCGGATTCAGTTTTGATGGAGTCACATTGATCACAGAAGTCGAACGTGGTAAAGGACTTGTTATTCTTGCATTTAGTGATTTTATGGTACTTGTTAAGTTGGTTTTGAAGTTTGAATGTGGTTTATGGGATGTTTCATTAGCTTCACTAAATTGGCTATAACTAATATACTTTGACGAGCTGTTTGATTCAATCTGATTATTTAAGACAGGAGCTTCTAAAACATCTTCATTTATAGATCCCATATCAGAATCTATTATCGATATGGAAGTAATTCTTTCTTTAAGCCTTTTTTGACTACATTTTTTAAATGTTCCTAATTTTGCATTGGACGTTTCTCTTAAGCCAATTTTTTTCCTATAGTTTTATGTGATAAACCGATTCGATTCCCTGGTTTTGGTAATTTGTTGGATGTTCTACTTTCCAAGTTATAATCGACTATAAAAGCATTGCTATTTGTGTGCTCTGAATATTTATGGTTTTGTTCAATATCAGTTGCTGGTTGGCATTTACTATTAGCTATCAGTTTTTCCTCAGATTTCAAACTTTTTTCCTCCATGGCATCTTTCTTAAAAATAATTAATTTAGCTTCCATGCCAGCTTGCAGTTCTTCATAAATCCTTTCCATCATAGATGTTAGCAATAGGCTGTTTTGCGAAAATTGCAAACAAAATACTATGACGACAATGTCGCTCAACATTGAAATCATTCCACGTGTAAAATATACACACAATTTCATTATTGATGGTGGAGGTCGAAGGTACCATAAATACTGAAAATATTGTTTAAAACTAGTTTATTCAATATTGATGTATTTCTAACAAGCTAATAAAGGTACTATCCGATGCTTACGACTTAGAAAAAGTTGCATTAAATGTCTGACACACATCATATAGAAATATAACACCAGGGAAACAATCACTTTTGTCATTTAAAATGGTCATTCGAATAGAGACCGAAAAAATGTTTTGTTATTTGTAGTAAAACTTGTAATGCAATGTAGAGTCAATTAGTTAACTCTAAGACAAATTTTTATCATGGAGGAAGTATGACAAATGGAAGTATGGCAGGCGAGATTAGCCTGTAAACGTTCTAGATAGTCAAAATTCTCTAGATTGTCTGAATGTATTCTAGATAGATCAAAAATCATATAGTTATAGTAAGGGAATGTATTTGATTGTCTGAAAATATTCGGGATAGTATAAAAATATCGTAGGTAGCCCGATACTGTTTTAGGTATTCGAAAATTATACTAATTAATCCGAAAATGTTCTAAATAGTCAGAAAATATTTTAGGTTGGTCCAAAAATGTTGGAAAATCGTCTGTAAACGTCTCAAGTCGTCTGTAAACGTGTCAAGTCGTCTGTAAACGTGTCAAGTCGTCTGTAAACGTGTCAAGTCGTCTGTAAACGTGTCAAGTCGTCTGTAAACGCCTCAAGTCGTCTGTAAACGCCTCAAGTCGTCTGTAAACGCCTCAAGTCGTCTGTAAACGCCTCAAGTCGTCTGTAAACGCCTCAAGTCGTCTGTAAACGCCTCAAGTCGTCTGTAAACGCCTCAAGTCGTCTGTAAACGCCTCAAGTCGTCTGTAAACGCCTCAAGTCGTCTGTAAACGCCTCAAGTCGTCTGTAAACGCCTCAAGTCGTCTGTAAACGCCTCAAGTCGTCTGTAAACGCCTCAAGTCGTCTGTAAACGCCTCAAGTCGTCTGTAAACGCCTCAAGTCGTCTGTAAACGCCTCAAGTCGTCTGTAAACGCCTCAAGTCGTCTGTAAACGCCTCAAGTCGTCTGTAAACGCCTCAAGTCGTCTGTAAACGCCTCAAGTCGTCTGTAAACGCCTCAAGTCGTCTGTAAACGCCTCAAGTCGTCTGTAAACGCCTCAAGTCGTCTGTAAACGCCTCAAGTCGTCTGTAAACGCCTCAAGTCGTCTGTAAACGCCTCAAGTCGTCTGTAAACGCCTCAAGTCGTCTGTAAACGCCTCAAGTCGTCTGTAAACGCCTCAAGTCGTCTGTAAACGCCTCAAGTCGTCTGTAAACGCCTCAAGTCGTCTGTAAACGCCTCAAGTCGTCTGTAAACGCCTCAAGTCGTCTGTAAACGCCTCAAGTCGTCTGTAAACGCCTCAAGTCGTCTGTAAACGCCTCAAGTCGTCTGTAAACGCCTCAAGTCGTCTGTAAACGCCTCAAGTCGTCCGTGAGCTTCCCGAGTCGTCCTTGAGCTTCCCGAGTCGTCCGTGAGCTTCCCGAGTCGTCCGTGAGCTTCCCGAGTCGTATGTAAACGTCCCGAGTCGTATGTATACGTCCCGAGTCGTCTGTATACGTCCCGAGTCGTCTGTATACGTCCCGAGTCGTCTGTATACGTCCCGAGTCGTCTGTAAACTTAGCGAGTCGTCTGTAAACTTAGCGAGTCGTCTGTAAACTTAGCGAGTCGTCTGTAAACTTAGCGAGTCGTCTGTAAACTTAGCGAGTCGTCTGTAAATTCAGCGAGTCGTCTGTAAATTCAGCGAGTCGTCTGTAAATTCAGCGAGTCGTCTGTAAATTCAGCGAGTCGTCTGTAAATTCAGCGAGTCGTCTGTAAATTCAGCAAGTCGTCTGTAAATTCAGCAAGTCGTCTGTAAATTCAGCAAGTCGTCCGTAAAACTTAGCAAGTCGTCCGTAAAATTTAGCAAGTCGTCCGTAAAATTTAGCAAGTCGTCCGTAAAACTTAGCAAGTCGTCCGTAAAACTTAGCAAGTCGTCCGTAAAACTTAGCAAGTCGTCCGTAAAACTTAGCAAGTCGTCCGTAAAACTTAGCAAGTCGTCCGTAAATTTTAGCAAGTCGTCCGTAAATTTTAGCAAGTCGTCCGTAAAACTTAGCAGGTCGTCCGTAAAACTTAGCAGGTCGTCCGTAAAACTTAGCAGGTCGTCCGTAAAACTTAGCAGGTCGTCCGTAAAACTTAGCAGGTCGTCCGTAAACTAAGCAGGTCGTCCGTAAACTAAGCAGGTCGTCCTCAAACTTAGCAAGTCGTCCTCAAACTTAGCAAGTCGTCCTCAAACTTAGCAGGTCGTCCTCAAACTTAGCAAGTCGTCCTCAAACTTAGCAAGTCGTTCTCAAACTTAGCAAGTCGTTCTCAAACTTAGCAACTCGTCTGTAAACTTAGCAACTCGTCTGTAAACTTAGCAACTCGTCTGTAAACTTAGCAACTCGTCTGTAAACTCAGCAACTCGTCTGTAAACTCAGCAACTCGTCTGTAAACTTAGCAACTCGTCTGTAAACTTAGCAACTCGTCTGTAAACTTAACAACTCGTCTGATAAATATAAATATAATAAATAAATATGCAGAAAAGAATATTATGTTAATGCAGTTTTTTTAAATCAAAAATATTCAAAACAGACAACTTTTAACATTTTAATTTATCTTATCATGGTTCGTATCTTATTTGAGTTCTTAATTATTGTAAATTGAAATATCGCTCAACTCGGAAATGATAGATCAAAAATGCCTTCGAACTGTCAATTGTTATTAAAGCTTTGTTGTTAAGCTAACTAACAACAAATTTCTATCGCCTATTGTTTTAATTTCCATAACAAAATTCCACGCCTTATTATAATCTTTTTGTTTTATAAATAACACAACTCGTTGTTCTCATATCTCTTTATATATCATTAATTAATCAAATTGAAAATATTCAAGAAATTTAAAATATTTTACAAAAACGAACTAACCTGGAAAATATATTATGCTTGAATAAACATGATTGCAAAAACAACTAATATATGCCAATAAGACCTTTTCTTGATAGTTTTCAAGTCTTCGGCACGAAATATTGAATCCTGTAATAAAAAAAATCTGCTATGAATTTATACAACAAAGTTGGTTTCGAAAATTGTACATTTTTTTTCATATCATTTTTGTAAATTCATATAATTTTTGTTAGTATAAATTAGCGTAATGTCTAATTTCTCTACGAGATGGAAAATTATCTATTTATTAAAATTTTGGTACCGAAAATACATTGCTGAAAAACTAAAAATATCTGGTTTCATGAAAAAATCAAATTTGAATAATTGTTAGTCATAAGTCACTAAATGAAGTTTCAAGAAAAGCCAAAGATTTTAATTTAATTTCATTTCATTAATACAACCAACCATTAATTCCTTAGGTGGTACGATTTAAGCAACCTTACTTTTTGAAGCAACTGGAATAATTATAATCGACTTTATTTTTATGACAAACCATATGAGTAATGAGTATTTGTTAGTCATACTTATTGTTAGTAGTTATTAATTTATAATATAAACTGAAGTTATTGTTGTTTGTACCTACTCAAACTTTAATTCAAAATCAAAATTACCTGCAGATTAACATCTGTCGATACAGGTACAGTTTTTAGGTATTCATTTTAAAAAGATAAAGGGAATTTTTACAATTGTAAGGTTAAATATCAATTTTTATATAGTTTACGTACCAGTCCATATTCAATCTTCTCATTGGCAGTTTCTTTAATAGTTTTATAGAACAGCAGAATTTTTGTAGTTTTAAATAATCCGATAATTACAAATACAGCACCTGATATTAAATTTAAAGTATCAATTATGTAGAACACCATCAGGACACGACTAGCTTCGCCTTCATTTGAAATATCCTAAATATTTAAAAAAAGTTATTTTTTATAAGAAACAATTGTTTTAAAATTTCACATAACCTTAAATTAGAACAAAACTAATTATTTTCTTTGTATTGTGTTAAGTAATTACACTATTAGAGAGCCAATAATTATCATTTTTAATTTAATATATTGTCAAAATTTCTTAATTGTTTAATAAAAGTTGATAACCTTAGGCACTATGTACATATGTAAGTTTACTTTGAACGACAATAAACAAATAAATTTAATGAGTTAGAGTTTTTCTTGATGGCTATTATTATAATTTATGACATTAATTTTCGAACTAAGAACTTCATTTTTTCCTCTTATCGCCAGAACTCTCCAAAATATCGAGGATATAAATTTGAACTATACAAGTAAACTTTAAAAACTAAAAATCTTGGTACGGAACTCAAAAAAATAAAACAAAATTTACTAATTAAATACTCCATAATATTTCTGATAATTTGATGTGCATATGTATAATGATTGTTTTTCACCACTTAATAGAATTTTTTTCAACTTTTTTTTATTATTATCTCCAAAACTGCTGGACTTGTTTTCCAAGAATTTAACCATTTCTTTATTTTGTTAAAACAAGAGGTGTTTTTTGAATAATTTAAATCAGTTCTCTCACAAACAGAATTGCAACTTTCGCTCTGTATGTTCCGAAGGGGTGGACCTGCCTTTGCCAAAAACTAATCAACATATCTCTCCATCAGTAGGAATTGAATGTTTTTTGAATAATTCAAATTGGTTTAGCGACTGTACCGAAAACGTCGACAAAAAATTGTATCTATAAATGAATTCACACTATTCCTAATTTTTACGATCAGTTTTACAAGTTCCAATAGCGCAAATCTTTCTTTCAAGCCATTTTTTATAGGCCTATAATTGAAGGGAATCGTTTTGACTATAAACGCCATCACCACTAGAAGACTGGATTGCACCCATATATTGGAAGTAGAGAGTTTTCTGCACATGATCGAAGATATCATAAAAGTACTGAAAAAACTAGGATGAAAAAAATGCATGTGGTGGACAACTTCAAAAAAAAAGATTAGGAAAAGGAGTTGACAGTGGAAGCATAAGATATAGAAGCATAGAAGCAGAAGTTTGAAAAGTGGAAAAGTGAACTATAATCAGGAAAGGAAAAATATCTTTAGGCAGAGCACCAATAATAATTTATTTATTTATTTGCAGCTTAAGGCAATAATACTAGACAAAATTATAAACTAAAGGTAATATGAGAAAATTTCAGTATTAGGAGTTCATAGATAGCTTTGTATATGTACATAACACGTAATATAAACTACAAATATAACATTAAATATTAGAACTTTCTTAACAAAATATTGTATTGCTGAATCTTTACAGAAAGATTGCAAAAAAAGGAAAATGGATCGGTTATATATCGGAAAATGTGCTTTTTGCACATCATCGAGGATAAAATAAAAAAAACTTATGATCTAAGATGAAAAAAATGCATTTGATAATCAACTTCAGCAAAAAGTTTAAATATACATCAAAAAGCGAGTCACATGACTTGGTAGTTGGTAGCATACAAGCAAAAGTTTGGGAAGTAAAAAGTGAGCTATCAACTTAATACTAATGATATACATATTTAAAATTTCTTACCAAAAGATTGCACAGAAATGCAAAAGTCAACACCATCGCTATGAAAAATGATGCAAAAATCGATGCAAAGCACACTTGAAAATTTACAGGACATTTGATTTTGATACATGAAAATCCAAAAGCTTTTTCTAGCCAGATAACGGCTCTCATTGTGCAGCAAAAATCATCACAAAACATTTTAGAAAAAATAATAAATTAATATGTTAACTACAAAATTTCCTCAAAAACGTGATTAATGTAATTAGCATTTTCATGAGCAACGATAGCAATTAACATCTATTTTTGTTTAAAGAACAATGTTGTCACTTTTATTTATTATTAATATTTTTAATTTAACAATGGCACGTGCTTGTAATTATCGTACATTGATGTGTGACAATTTCTAATTTCTAATTTCTAAAATGAATTAATAGCCACAATAAAGGGTTGTTGAAGCTTTCATAAACGTTTGTGAATTTTAATTACTAAATGGATTCGATGTATGTAACTGATATGATGAACTAGAAGTATGTATCTGGAACATTGATAGTCAAAGTCGCATAATTTCATTTTAATATCGTGAGAAATTTATTATTATATGCACATGTCATAGAATTATAAACGAGAATAGATCGAATAGTAATAGATATTTCTGAATTTTTATTATGCGGTGTAATAAACCATAAATTTCTTTTTTTGTAGTTATATATAATATATATTTTCATCTTATTCAAAGATACTTTTTTTATATTTACTGATTTTACAAAATAGAGTATAAAGAATTAACTAGTGGTGCATGGCACCGTGTCTTAAGGCAAATTGCTGAAACTTCCCGTACTAATTTTTATTTCAAAGATTAACATTTTTCAAAAAAATTTACTTTGAAAAAATTAAATATTTGACAAAAATTTACTTCTTGCCGAAAAAAGACTTTTTGAAATATAGTATTTTCTTTAGTTTGAAATATTTTGAAAATTCAGAATTTTTTTTAAAGCAATCGTACTGGTTTAACTGCAAAGAGACAAAATATAGAAGCGCGTGAGCGCCGCACCGCCGTCTAACGAACAAACGAGGTTAGGAAACCCATGTAAATGTATATAAAATTTATACGTATTATTAAAAATCTCCATAAAATATCTGATAATTTGATATGTCTATGTCTAATGATAATTTTTGAACGCCAAATGGCGATTTTTGTCACATTTTTATTGGATCTCCTAAACCGCAAGATCTACCTTCCCAAAAAATATATTCGTCATTTTGCTAATAGAAATAAAATGTTTTTTGAATCATTCAAATCGGACGCTCCGTTTTCTCAAAAACTGATTTGCCGTTTTTAGCACTTTTTACCACGTACCTTCAAAACGACTAGACTTGCCTTTGCCAAAAACTAATCAGCGTGTCTCTTTATTAATAGGAATGGAATGTTTTTTAAATTATCAAAATCGGTTGGTCCGTGTGTCCGAAATCGTGTATTTAGTACGATTTTGCATGAAAACTGTCACATAACATAGCCTTGCCATAACTTATTTTTTAGCTTGTGTTTATGTAATTTTGATATTTCAAGAATCTTATGAAATGCATATGTCTAATGATAATTTTTGACCGCTAATTGGCGCTTTTTGTTACTTTTTTATTGGATCTCCTAAACCGCTGGAACTACCTTCCTAAAAAATCTGTTTGTCAGTTTCTAAAGTTTAGAATATTGTTTAAAGAGATTAAAATTTCTGATAGTCTACTTATGATTAGTAAGATGCTTCATATTCTTGTACTTAGAAATTTCTTGAAAATTTGTTTTAGCAAATTTATTTATCTATATATAAATAAAATAGTTATCTACATATATTTGTTTTACATAGAAATAAATTTCCTAATTTTTAAATTTTATTTCTATTTGTTGTTTATCTGTTTATTATTAAATTAGAGATACTTGTTATTTGCAAACGCCTCACAAATATTTGTTTTTAAAACTAAATATGAAATATATTTATATCAATTTATATTACCTGAAAAAACTATTTAATGTAACTTGCTATTGAAAAAATCGAATTATTAAAGCGCAAAAAAATGTAACTAGTTGAAAGTGGCATTTTACTCTAAGGCAGGTTGCAAAAACTTTCCAATATATGTAAGAATTGACTTAATCAATTGAAATTGGGATTTCGATATTTCTAGATAAAATGTTCCACTGCGAACTCAACTCAATTAAATTATGATTATAATTATTCATAGAAAAATCATGCATCAGAATGCTCATGTACACAGCTAATTTTAATTGACTCTGAAAAAAATTAGATTATCTTTTACCTAATAACAGAGAATATGTTCTAACAGAATTTTCAATCTTCAAAGTGATAATCATGTTATAAAAATTATTTTTATTGACTCTAATTATGAAAATATTTTCCATGTTCTTCACTGAACATATGAAAGAGCTATTTTAAGGAAATTATCAATTCTTTCTAATCGCAGTGCGTTTAATTTCATCAATTATGAAATATGTGTACATCAGTATAATATACATAGTTAGAATTTTTATATCTAGTTTTTATAGTAATAATACAGTTAA
Source organism: Ctenocephalides felis (assembly GCF_003426905.1). Classification (NCBI taxonomy): domain Eukaryota; kingdom Metazoa; phylum Arthropoda; class Insecta; order Siphonaptera; family Pulicidae; genus Ctenocephalides; species Ctenocephalides felis. Next base: position 29,296 of record NW_020537695.1, on the reverse strand, counting down.
TTAACTCTAATTAATTTGATATACATGTAAAGTAATTTGTTAAGTGGTCCATTATTACGATATAATGACGATGTGTATTATACATAACCGGTGACTAAATTTGGAGTATGCATGTAATTTGAATTTGGATTAGTGTCGAAAAAAACTTCAGATATTATTTTAGAAAAGTATAACAAACCAACCCAAATTAATATTTAAATTGAAAAAAAATATTCACTATTTTTTCTAGTAAAAATCACTAACCAGAAACTAACAAAACAAAACCAGAAAATAAGCCTGATCAAAAGTACTATTTTTTCTTGTTTTATTATTTGTTTGGTTTGAATTTTTTTTATTTTATTTTTTATTTTTTTTAATTTTTTCATTTTTTAGTTTTTTATTTTCTTTTTTTTTTTGGATTCAGCTGTAATTAGTAGAATATTTATTCATTATAATTTATGAAGTGACAAATATGCTGAAAAAAATTAAATTCTCATTTATTTAAAATTCAATAATAAGAATTAGAGATTAAGATAAAATAAATAACTGTTCATTTCTAAACTAAGAATTATACTATTCACTAAAATCATTTCAAATCGTTTTCTAATTGATATTAGTTGATCAAACTTATATCTAATTGTTCTTATTCAATTAATTAATATATTAACATTTATTTCATTCGAATTTCGTAAATGAATCATTTTTATTTTAATTGCTATTTTCCTTTATTTTTTGTATTTATTAGATTTTTTGTAAAAAAAAAACTTTATATTTAATATTTGGAATTCGATTTATTTCGTGGGCTAAAACAATAAAACACCCTTGGTCTTCCTCATGTTTTTAGAGGTATTTAATTTTCATTATTTAATGAACGTTAGCAACTAGATAAAATATAAATAATTGGTCAATTTTAACGTAAATTTGAATATTGAACACAAATGTCAGAATTTATATGAGATATTCTCCTTTTTTGCTTTTTGATATATATTTGCTATTACATTTTCTGGTAAAATGTTTATTACTAAATGATTACATCAAGTTATACAACTTATTTCGCTTATATTATATGAATATAAATATTTTATTCTAAATTAAATAAAATCTTAAGCTCTTCAATCATTGATAAAATAGTTAGTCGAATTACTACTTGCTATATCTTTCCATATAACTCGAAATTGTAGAGCTACCAGAACGTATGTTATAATAGCGCTTAATATCTGAAAATATAGTATTTAGAACAGAAATTATTTAAAAATTGATTATATAAAAATTAGTAGTATGTATGTTTTACCGATCCTAATATTCCAATTGTTAGATTGAAAAGCCCTGAAGCGGAAAACATTGGAGGATTGACGTGAAGTCTTTTGAAAAATAACTCTATCTGGAATAAAAGAAAAAGTCTCAATAAAACTTATAATTTTTAAAAGGCCTTTTACCTTCTAAATTTACAATTTCTAAATGGCATTCTGTACTAGAATACGTGCAAATTATAAAAACATAAAGACACAAAACTGAATTTTGTGTCTCATTATTTTAGCATATAACTTGATTTCTGACAAATGGCATGAAGTTATTCAGTTACGATTTTGGATTAATTCAGTTACACATATCAAATAAAATTCTGAACTTTTCTTTGATTTAATTAACGTGAAATTTGGTTCTAAACTTATTGCTAACTTATTTCACTTCAGGATCTGATATACTTAATATATTGCTACTCTGATAATAGTTTTCTATAACATATATTTGTAAGATGAAAGTAAACTGGACATCCGCAAGGAACATATGAGAATGACTTTATAATATATATTTTTGTAAACAAATATTTTATTTATTACAAATTAATTCACTTCCACATATTATTAACTTCCCGTGAGGCAAGTTATAGTAATCGCAAAAAAATCGAAAATGAAAATTTTTATATATCTTTACGTTTCAAAACCTTCTGAACATTTTGGCATACCTAAGAAAAAATGGATGTATTTGTGTGTGTATGTGCGCGTGTGTGTGTGTGCGGATACAAATTTTCGTCGACGATTTCGGGAACACGGATCAACCGATTTGAATTATTCAAAAAACATTCAATTCGTATTGATAGGGAGACGTGCTGATTAGTTTTTGGTGAAGGCAGGTCTAGCCGTTCTGAAGAAACGGGGCAAAAAGTGCCAGAAATGGTAACTCAGTTTTTTAGAGAACGGAGGGTCCGATTTTAATAATTCAAAAAACATTTTGCTTGTATTGAGAAGATGAAGGATTGATCACATTTTCATGAAGGCAGGTCTAGCTGTTTCGGAGATATAATGAAAAATAGTAAAAAAAAAATGCCATTTGGCGGTCAAAAATGATCATTAGACATATGCACATCAAATTATCAGATATTTTATAGAGATTTTAATAATAAGTATAAATTTTGTTTACATTCCTATGAGTTCAGTACCAATGCTTATCCGTTATACGGCGACGCGGCGCTTACGCGCTTCGATATTTCGTCTTTATGCAGTTAAAACAGTACGATTGCTTTGAAAAAAAGTTCAGAATTTCCAAAATATGTAAATATTTTTTTATAAAAAAAAGTAAATTTGTGTCAAAAATCTAACTTTAAGTACTTTTACTTTAAGTAAAACTTATTCAAAAATGTCAATCGTTTTTAAAAAAATAATAATTTTTTGGTACGGGAAGTTCCAGCAATTTGCTTTAAGGCACGATGCCATGCACCCCACTAGTTTTATTTCTCTGCACTCAACGCATTGAAAAGAACACAAGAGAGAAACATGTTGTTACAAGCAAAATAATCATTGCTCCTGATACTCAGAAAAAACACACAAGCAAGCAAGCGAGCGAGCGAGTATAAGAGGAACGTTCGCACAGTCACTATTATACCTAGAGTGCGCGTGGGCTCCTGTTACTTGAAAAAATCGAAAAATTCGCCAAGTCCAAAATGCATATAATAATAATGTATGTTATTGAAGTTATTTATCATTTTGAAACGCTTAAAAGTGTTTATAATATATTTGTACTGAAAAATGTTTATATTATAGTTTTTTTATTCATATACATAAGTATGCATATACGTAAGTATGTATAAGTCATGATTCTATGTTGAATATTTTCCGAGATACATGCGTTTAACTGTTTCAAAGTTGAAAATTTGAAACTGTTTTTGGGGTATATCTCGCGAACGGCAAGAGGTATCTTAAAACTTTTCATACTGGGTTAAAGATCTTTTGATTTAGAATATTTTATTTATGATGAATCGTTCAAAAGTTATGAGCGCTTAAAGATTTTATGAGTAAAAAATGCTCAAAAATGGACCAAAAAATTTGTTAGTTTTTTTAATTTTTCACAGACTTCCCGGGCACGTAGAAGCTTCAATTAAACGTCAGGTGAATTGTCTTGTGGGCTAGAATAACGCGAAAAAAACTGCATTTTAATATTCTCAACGGTTGCCGAATAAATTAGAAAAAACTGAAATTATAGCATGATGCTAGCATCACGTATTGTATTCCGATTTTGGATGAAAATTTTTTGTTTCCGATTTTGATGATTTTCACAATGTTGATACCTTATGACATAAGGTAAATGCTATTAAAAAATTTCGGTCGCACTTCAAATAGTTTTCGAGAAAAACGCATTTTTAATATGTGACAAGGAGCGATTGGTTTTTAGCGAATATCTCGGGAACGGTTAGAGCTATCACAAAAATTTTTGCACCTACAGATACATATTTTAAATGCGCATATTTCATTCATACACACCATGACCCTATGTTGAATATTTTCCGAGATACATGCGTTTAACTGTTTCAAAGTTGAAAATTTGAAACTGTTTTTGGGGTATATCTCGCGAACGGCAAGAGGTATCTTAAAACTTTTCATACTGGGTTAAAGATCTTTTGATTTAGAATATTTCGCCTGAAAACATCAATATCCTATGATGAATCGTTCAAAAGTTATGAGCGCTTAAAGATTTTATGAGTAAAAAATGCTCAAAAATGGACCAAAAAATTTGTTAGTTTTTTTAATTTTTCACAGACTTCCCGGGCACGTAGAAGCTTCAATTAAACGTCAGGTGAATTGTCTTGTGGGCTAGAATAACGCGAAAAAAACTGCATTTTAATATTCTCAACGGTTGCCGAATAAATTAGAAAAAACTGAAATTATAGCATGATAGCTAGCATCACGTATTGTATTCCGATTTTGGATGAAAATTTTTTGTTTCCGATTTTGATGATTTTCACAATGTTGATACCTTATGACATAAGGTAAATGCTATTAAAAAATTTCGGTCGCACTTCAAATAGTTTTCGAGAAAAACGCATTTTTAATATGTGACAAGGAGCGATTGGTTTTTAGCGAATATCTCGGGAACGGTTAGAGCTATCACAAAAATTTTTGCACCTACAGATACATATTTTAAATGCGCATATTTCATTCATACACACCATGACCCTATGTTGAATATTTTCCGAGATACATGCGTTTAACTGTTTCAAAGTTGAAAATTTAAAACTGTTTTTGGGGTATATCTCGCGAACGGCAAGAGGTATCTTAAAACTTTTCATGGGTCAAAGATCTTTTGATTTAGAATATTTCGCCTGAAAACATCAATATCCTATGATGAATCGTTCAAAAGTTATGAGCGCTTAAAGATTTATGAGTAAAAAATGCTCAAAATGGACCAAAAAATTTGTTAGTTTTTTTAATTTTTCACAGACTTCCCGGGCACGTAGAAGCTTCAATTAAACGTCAGGTGAATTGTCTTGTGGGCTAGAATAACGCGAAAAAAACTGCATTTTAATATTCTCAACGGTTGCCGAATAAATTAGAAAAAACTGAAATTATAGCATGATGCTAGCATCACGTATTGTATTCCGATTTTGGATGAAAATTTTTTGTTTCCGATTTTGATGATTTTCACAATGTTGATACCTTATGACATAAGGTAAATGCTATTAAAAAATTTCGGTCGCACTTCAAATAGTTTTCGAGAAAAACGCATTTTTAATATGTGACAAGGAGCGATTGGTTTTTAGCGAATATCTCGGGAACGGTTAGAGCTATCACAAAAATTTTGCACCTACAGATACATATTTTAAATGCGCATATTTCATTCATACACACCATGACCCTATGTTGAATATTTTCCGAGATACATGCGTTTAACTGTTTCAAAGTTGAAAATTTGAAACTGTTTTTGGGGTATATCTCGCGAACGGCAAGAGGTATCTTAAAACTTTTCATACTGGGTTAAAGATCTTTTGATTTAGAATATTTCGCCTGAAAACATCAATATCCTATGATGAATCGTTCAAAAGTTATGAGCGCTTAAAGATTTTATGAGTAAAAATGCTCAAAAATGGACCAAAAAATTTGTTAGTTTTTTTAATTTTTCACAGACTTCCCGGGCACGTAGAAGCTTCAATTAAACGTCAGGTGAATTGTCTTGTGGGCTAGAATAACGCGAAAAAAACTGCATTTTAATATTCTCAACGGTTGCCGAATAAATTAGAAAAAACTGAAATTATAGCATGATGCTAGCATCACGTATTGTATTCCGATTTTGGATGAAAATTTTTGTTTCCGATTTTGATGATTTTCACAATGTTGATACCTTATGACATAAGGTAAATGCTATTAAAAAATTTCGGTCGCACTTCAAATAGTTTTCGAGAGAAAAACGCATTTTTAATATGTGACAAGGAGCGATTGGTTTTTAGCGAATATCTCGGGAACGGTTAGAGCTATCACAAAAATTTTTGCACCTACAGATACATATTTAAATGCGCATATTTCATTCATACACACCATGACCCTATGTTGAATATTTTCCGAGATACATGCGTTTAACTGTTTCAAAGTTGAAAATTTGAAACTGTTTTTGGGGTATATCTCGCGAACGGCAAGAGGTATCTTAAAACTTTTCATACTGGGTTAAAGATCTTTTGATTTAGAATATTCGCCTGAAAACATCAATATCCTATGATGAATCGTTCAAAAGTTATGAGCGCTTAAAGATTTTATGAGTAAAAAATGCTCAAAAATGGACCAAAAAATTTGTTAGTTTTTTAATTTTTCACAGATTCCCGGGCACGTAGAAGCTTCAATTAAACGTCAGGTGAATTGTTTGTGGGCTAGAATAACGCGAAAAAAAACTGCATTTTAATATTCTCAACGGTTGCGGCGAATAATTTAGAAAAAACTGAAATTGTATTCCGATTTTGGATGAAAATTTTTTGTTTCCGATTTTGATGATTTTCACAATGTTGATACCTTATGACATAAGGTAAATGCTATTAAAAAATTTCGGTCGCACTTCAAATAGTTTTCGAGAAAAACGCATTTTTAATATGTGACAAGGAGCGATTGGTTTTTAGCGAATATCTCGGGAACGGTTAGAGCTATCACAAAATTTTTGCACCTACAGATACATATTAAATGCGCATATTTCATTCATACACACCATGACCCTATGTTGAATATTTTCCGAGATACATGCGTTTAACTTTCAAAATGTTTCAAGTTGAAAATTTGAAACTGTTTTTGGGGTATATCTCGCGAACGGCAAGAGGTATCTTAAAACTTTCATACTGGGTTAAAGATCTTTTGATTTAGAATATTTCGCCTGAAAACATCAATATCCTATGATGAATCGTTCAAAAGTTATGAGCGCTTAAAGATTTTATGAGTAAAAAATGCTCAAAAATGGACCAAAAAATTTGTTAGTTTTTTTAATTTTTCACAGACTTCCCGGGCACGTAGAAGCTTCAATTAAACGTCAGGTGAATTGTTGTGGGCTAGAATAACGCGAAAAAAACTGCATTTTAATATTCTCAACGGTTGCCGAATAAATTAGAAAAAACTGAAATTATAGCACATCACGTATTGTATTCCGATTTTGGATGAAATTTTTTGTTTCCGATTTTGATGATTTTCACAATGTTGATACCTTATGACATAGGTAAATGCTATTAAAAAATTTCGGTCGCACTTCAAATAGTTTTCGAGAAAAACGCATTTTTAATATGTGACAAGGAGCGATTGGTTTTTAGCGAATATCTCGGGAACGGTTAGAGCTATCACAAAAATTTTTGCACCTACATACATATTTTTAAATGCGCATATTTCATTCATACACACCATGACCCATGTTGAATATTTTCCGAGATACTGCGTTTAACTGTTTCAAAGTTGAAAATTTGAAACTGTTTTTGGGGTATATCTCGCGAACGGCAAGAGGTATCTTAAAACTTTTATACTGGGTTAAAGATCTTTTGATTTAGAATATTTCGCCTGAAAACATCAATATCCTATGATGAATCGTTCAAAAGTTATGAGCGCTTAAAGATTTTATGAGTAAAAAATGCCTCAAAAATGGACCAAAAATTTGTTAGTTTTTTTAATTTTTCACAGACTTCCCGGGCACGTAGAAGCTTCAATTAAACGTCAGGTGAATTGTCTTGTGGGCTAGAATAACGCGAAAAAAACTGCATTTTAATATTCTCAACGGTTGCCGAATAAATTAGAAAAAACTGAAATTATAGCATGATGCTAGCATCACGTATTGTATTCCGATTTGGATGAAATTTTTTTGTTTCCGATTTTGATGATTTTCACAATGTTGATACCTTATGACATAAGGTAAATGCTATTAAAAAATTTCGGTCGCACTTCAAATAGTTTTCGAGAAAACGCATTTTTATATGTGACAAGGAGCGATTGGTTTTTAGCGAATATCTCGGGAACGGTTAGAGCTATCACAAAAATTTTTGCACCTACAGATACTATTTTAAATGCGCATATTTCATTCATACACACCATGACCCCTATGTTG
>NW_020537695.1:0-20487 GCF_003426905.1 Ctenocephalides felis | reverse complement strand
AAATATGTATCTGTAGGTGCAAATTTTTGTGATAGCTCTAACCGTTCCCGAGATATTCGCTAAAAACCAAATCGCTCCTTGTCACATATTAACAAATGCGTTTTTCTCGAAAACTATTTGAAGTTCGACCGAAATTTTTAATATTAGCATTTCCTATGTCCATAAGGTATCAACATTGTGAAAATCATCAAATCGGAACAAAAAATTTTGCAATCCAAAATCGTTGAATATAAGTCAAACGTGATGCTAGCATCATGCTATAATTTCAGTTTTTTCTAATTTATTCGGCAACCGTTGAGAATATTAAAATGCAGTTTTTTTCGCGTTATTCTAGCCCACAAGACAATTCACCTGACGTTTAATGAAGCTTCTACGTGCCCGGGAAGTCTGTGAAAAATTAAAAAAACTAACAAATTTTTGGTCCATTTTTGAACATTTTTTACTCATGAAATCTTTAAGCGCTCATAACTTTTGAACGATTCATCATAGGATATTGATGTTTTCAGGCGAAATATTCTAAATCAAAAGATCTTTAACCCAGTATAAAAAGTTTTAAGATACCTCTTGCCGTTCGCGAGATATACCCCAAAAACAGTTTCAAATTTTCAACTTTGAAACAGTTAAACGCATGTATCTCGGAAAATATTCAACATAGGGTCATGGTGTGTATGAATGAAATATGCGCATTTAAAATATGTATCTGTAGGTGCAAAAATTTTTGTGATAGCTCTAACCGTTCCCGAGATATTCGCTAAAAACCAATCGCTCCTTGTCACATATTAAAAATGCGTTTTTCTCGAAAACTATTTGAAGTGCGACCGAAATTTTTTAATAGCATTTACCTTATGTCATAAGGTATCAACATTGTGAAAATCATCAAAATCGGAAACAAAAAATTTTCATCCAAAATCGGAATACAAAACGTGATCTAGCATCATGCTATAATTTCAGTTTTTTCTAATTTATTCGGCAACCGTTGAGAATATTAAAATGCAGTTTTTTTCGCGTTATTCTAGCCCACAAGACAATTCACCTGACGTTTAATTGAAGCTTCTACGTGCCCGGGAAGTCTGTGAAAAATTAAAAAAACTAACAAATTTTTTGGTCCATTTTGAACATTTTTTACTCATGAAATCTTTAAGCGCTCATAACTTTTGAACGATTCATCATAGGATATTGATGTTTTCAGGCGAAATATTCTAAATCAAAAGATCTTTAACCCAGTATAAAAAGTTTTAAGATACCTCTTGCCGTTCGCGAGATATACCCCAAAAACAGTTTCAAATTTTCAACTTTGAAACAGTTAAACGCATGTATCTCGGAAAATATTCAACATAGGGTCATGGTGTGTATGAATGAAATATGCGCATTTAAAATATGTATCTGTAGGTGCAAAAATTTTTGTGATAGCTCTAACCGTTCCCGAGATATTCGCTAAAAACCAATCGCTCCTTGTCACATATTAAAAATGCGTTTTTCTCGAAAACTATTTGAAGTGCGACCGAAATTTTTTAATAGCATTTACCTTATGTCATAAGGTATCAACATTGTGAAAATCATCAAAATCGGAAACAAAAAATTTTCATCCAAAATCGGAATACAAAACATCATGCTATAATTTCAGTTTTTTCTAATTTATTCGGCAACCGTTGAGAATATTAAAATGCAGTTTTTTTCGCGTTATTCTAGCCCACAAGACAATTCACCTGACGTTTAATTGAAGCTTCTACGTGCCCGGGAAGTCTGTGAAAAATTAAAAAAACTAACAAATTTTTTGGTCCATTTTTGAACATTTTTTACTCATGAAATCTTTAAGCGCTCATAACTTTTGAACGATTCATCATAGGATATTGATGTTTTCAGGCGAAATATTCTAAATCAAAAGATCTTTAACCCAGTATAAAAAGTTTTAAGATACCTCTTGCCGTTCGCGAGATATACCCCAAAAACAGTTTCAAATTTTCAACTTTGAAACAGTTAAACGCATGTATCTCGGAAAATATTCAACATAGGGTCATGGTGTGTATGAATGAAATATGCGCATTTAAAATATGTATCTGTAGGTGCAAAAATTTTTGTGATAGCTCTAACCGTTCCCGAGATATTCGCTAAAAACCAATCGCTCCTTGTCACATATTAAAAATGCGTTTTTCTCGAAAACTATTTGAAGTGCGACCGAAATTTTTTAATAGCATTTACCTTATGTCATAAGGTATCAACATTGTGAAAATCATCAAAATCGGAAACAAAAAATTTTCATCCAAAATCGGAATACAAAACGTGATGCTAGCATCATGCTATAATTTCAGTTTTTTCTAATTTATTCGGCAACCGTTGAGAATATTAAAATGCAGTTTTTTTCGCGTTATTCTAGCCCACAAGACAATTCACCTGACGTTTAATTGAAGCTTCTACGTGCCCGGGAAGTCTGTGAAAAATTAAAAAAACTAACAAATTTTTTGGTCCATTTTTGAACATTTTTTACTCATGAAATCTTTAAGCGCTCATAACTTTTGAACGATTCATCATAGGATATTGATGTTTTCAGGCGAAATATTCTAAATCAAAAGATCTTTAACCCAGTATAAAAAGTTTTAAGATACCTCTTGCCGTTCGCGAGATATACCCCAAAAACAGTTTCAAATTTTCAACTTTGAAACAGTTAAACGCCTGTATCTCGGAAAATATTAAATATAATAGAAATTATTATTATTACATAGAATAAAATAGAATATGACATAGAATCATGACTTATACATACTTACGTATATGCATACTTATGTATATGAATAAAAAAACTATACTATAAACATTTTTCAGTACAAATATATTATAAACACTTTTAAGCGTTTCAAAATGATAAATAACTTCAATAACATACATTATTATTATATGCATTTTGGACTTGGCGAATTTTTCGATTTTTTCAAGTATCAGGAACCCACGCGCACTCTAGGTATAATAGTGGCTGTGAGAACGTTCCTCTTATACTCGCTCGCTCGCTTGCTTGCTTGTGTGTTTTTTCTGAGTATCAGGAGCAATGATTATTTTGCTTGTAACAACATGTTTCTCTCTTGTGTTCTTTTCAATGCGTTGAGTGCAGAGAAATAAAACTAGTGGGGTGCATGGCATCGTGCCTTAAAGCAAATTGCTGGAACTTCCCGTACCAAAAAATTATTATTTTTTTAAAAACGATTGACATTTTTGAATAAGTTTTACTTAAAGTAAAAGTACTTAAAGTTAGATTTTTGACACAAATTTACTTTTTTTTATAAAAAAATATTTACATATTTTGGAAATTCTGAACTTTTTTTCAAAGCAATCGTACTGTTTTAACTGCATAAAGACGAAATATCGAAGCGCGTATAACGGATAAGCATTGGTACTGAACTCATAGGAATGTAAACAAAATTTATACTTATTATTAAAATCTCTATAAAATATCTGATAATTTGATGTGCATATGTCTAATGATCATTTTTGACCGCCAAATGGCATTTTTTTTTTACTATTTTTCATTATATCTCCGAAACAGCTAGACCTGCCTTCATGAAAATGTGATCAATCCTTCATCTTCTCAATACAAGCAAAATGTTTTTTGAATTATTAAAATCGGACCCTCCGTTCTCTAAAAAACGGAGTTACCATTTCTGGCACTTTTTGCCCCGTTTCTTCGGAACGGCTAGACCTGCCTTCACCAAAAACTAATCAGCACGTCTCCCTATCAATACGAATTGAATGTTTTTTGAATAATTCAAATCGGTTGATCCGTGTTCCCGAAATCGTCGACGAAAATTTGTATCCGCACACACACACACGCGCACATACACACACAAATACATCCATTTTTTCTTAGGTATGCCAAAATGTTCCGAAGGTTTTGAAACGTAAAGATATATAAAAATTTTCATTTTCGATTTTTTTGCGATTACTATAACTTGCCTCACGGGAAGTTAATAATATGTGGAAGTGAATTAATTTGTAATAAATAAAATATTTGTTTACAAAAATATATATTATAAAGTCATTCTCATATGTTCCTTGCGGATGTCCAGTTTACTTTCATCTTACAAATATATGTTATAGAAAACTATTATCAGAGTAGCAATATATTAAGTATATCAGATCCTGAAGTGAAATAAGTTAGCAATAAGTTTAGAACCAAATTTCACGTTAATTAAATCAAAGAAAAGTTCAGAATTTTATTTGATATGTGTAACTGAATTAATCCAAAATCGTAACTGAATAACTTCATGCCATTTGTCAGAAATCAAGTTATATGCTAAAATAATGAGACACAAAATTCAGTTTTGTGTCTTTATGTTTTTATAATTTGCACGTATTCTAGTACAGAATGCCATTTAGAAATTGTAAATTTAGAAGGTAAAAGGCCTTTTAAAAATTATAAGTTTTATTGAGACTTTTTCTTTTATTCCAGATAGAGTTATTTTTCAAAAGACTTCACGTCAATCCTCCAATGTTTTCCGCTTCAGGGCTTTTCAATCTACAATTGGAATATTAGGATCGGTAAAACATACATACTACTAATTTTTATATAATCAATTTTTAAATAATTTCTGTTCTAAATACTATATTTTCAGATATTAAGCGCTATTATAACATACGTTCTGGTAGCTCTACAATTTCGAGTTATATGGAAAGATATAGCAAGTAGTAATTCGACTAACTATTTTATCAATGATTGAAGAGCTTAAGATTTTATTTAATTTAGAATAAAATATTTATATTCATATAATTAAGCGAAATAAGTTGTATAACTTGATGTAATCATTTAGTAATAAACATTTTACCAGAAAATGTAATAGCAAATATATATCAAAAAGCAAAAAAGGAGAATATCTCATATAAATTCTGACATTTGTGTTCAATATTCAAATTTACGTTAAAATTGACCAATTATTTATATTTTATCTAGTTGCTAACGTTCATTAAATAATGAAAATTAAATACCTCTAAAAACATGAGGAAGACCAAGGGTGTTTTATTGTTTTAGCCCACGAAATAAATCGAATTCCAAATATTAAATATAAAGTTTTTTTTTTACAAAAAATCTAATAAATACAAAAAATAAAGGAAAATAGCAATTAAAATAAAAATGATTCATTTACGAAATTCGAATGAAATAAATGTTAATATATTAATTAATTGAATAAGAACAATTAGATAAAAGTTTGATCAACTAATATCAATTAGAAAACGATTTGAAATGATTTTAGTGAATAGTATAATTCTTAGTTTAGAAATGAACAGTTATTTATTTTATCTTAATCTCTAATTCTTATTATTGAATTTTAAATAAATGAGAATTTAATTTTTTTCAGCATATTTGTCACTTCATAAATTATAATGAATAAATATTCTACTAATTACAGCTGAATCCAAAAAAAAAGAAAATAAAAAACTATAAAATGAAAAAATTAAAAAAAATAAAAAATAAAATAAAAAAAATTCAAACCAAACAAATAATAAAACAAGAAAAAATAGTACTTTTGATCAGGCTTATTTTCTGGTTTTGTTTTGTTAGTTTCTGGTTAGTGATTTTTACTAGAAAAAATAGTGAATATTTTTTTTCAATTTAAATATTAATTTGGGTTGGTTTGTTATACTTTTCTAAAATAATATCTGAAGTTTCTTTCGACACTAATCCAAATTCAAATTACATGCATACTCCAAATTTAGTCACCGGTTATGTATAATACACATCGTCATTATATCGTAATAATGGACCACTTAACAAATTACTTTACATGTATATCAAATTAATTAGAGTTAATTAACTGTATTATTACTATAAAAACTAGATATAAAAATTCTAACTATGTATATTATACTGATGTACACATATTTCATAATTGATGAAATTAAACGCACTGCGATTAGAAAGAATTGATAATTTCCTCAAAATAGCTCTTTCATATGTTCAGTGAAGAACATGGAAAATATTTTCATAATTAGAGTCAATAAAAATAATTTTTATAACATGATTATCACTTTGAAGATTGAAAATTCTGTTAGAACATATTCTCTGTTATTAGGTAAAAGATAATCTAATTTTTTTCAGAGTCAATTAAAATTAGCTGTGTACATGAGCATTCTGATGCATGATTTTTCTATGAATAATTATTAATCATAATTTAATTGAGTTGATTTCGCAGTGGAACATTTTATCTAGAAATATCGAAATCCCAATTTCAATTGATTAAGTCAATTCTTACATATATTGGAAAGTTTTTGCAACCTGCCTTAGAGTAAAATGCCACTTTCAACTAGTTACATTTTTTTGCGCTTTAATAATTCGATTTTTTCAATAGCAAGTTACATTAAATAGTTTTTTCAGGTAATATAAATTGATATAAATATATTTCATATTTAGTTTTAAAAACAAATATTTGTGAGGCGTTTGCAAATAACAAGTATCTCTAATTTAATAATAAACAGATAAACAACAAATAGAAATAAAATTTAAAAATTAGGAAATTTATTTCTATGTAAAACAAATATATGTAGATAACTATTTTATTTATATATAGATAAATAAATTTGCTAAAACAAATTTTCAAGAAATTTCTAAGTACAAGAATATGAAGCATCTTACTAATCATAAGTAGACTATCAGAAATTTTAATCTCTTTAAACAATATTCTAAACTTTAGAAACTGACAAACAGATTTTTTAGGAAGGTAGTTCCAGCGGTTTAGGAGATCCAATAAAAAAGTAACAAAAAGCGCCAATTAGCGGTCAAAAATTATCATTAGACATATGCATTTCATAAGATTCTTGAAATATCAAAATTACATAAACACAAGCTAAAAAATAAGTTATGGCAAGGCTATGTTATGTGACAGTTTTCAAGCAAAATCGTACTAAATACACGATTTCGGACACACGGACCAACCGATTTTGATAATTTAAAAAACATTCCATTCCTATTAATAAAGAGACACGCTGATTAGTTTTTCGCAAAGGCAAGTCTAGTCGTTTTGAAGGTACGTGGTAAAAAGTGCTAAAAACGGCAAATCAGTTTTTGAGAAAACGGAGCGTCCGATTTGAATGATTCAAAAAACATTTTATTTCTATTAGCAAAATGACGAATATATTTTTTGGGAAGGTAGATCTTGCGGTTTAGGAGATCCAATAAAAATGTGACAAAAATCGCCATTTGGCGTTCAAAAATTATCATTAGACATAGACATATCAAATTATCAGATATTTTATGGAGATTTTTAATAATACGTATAAATTTTATATACATTTACATGGGTTCCCTAACCTCGTTTGTTCGTTAGACGGCGGTGCGGCGCTCACGCGCTTCTATATTTTGTCTCTTTGCAGTTAAACCAGTACGATTGCTTTAAAAAAAATTCTGAATTTTCAAAATATTTCAAACTAAAGAAAATACTATATTTCAAAAAGTCTTTTTTCGGCAAGAAGTAAATTTTTGTCAAATATTTAATTTTTTCAAAGTAAATTTTTTTGAAAAATGTTAATCTTTGAAATAAAAATTAGTACGGGAAGTTTCAGCAATTTGCCTTAAGACACGGTGCCATGCACCACTAGTTAATTCTTTATACTCTATTTTGTAAAATCAGTAAATATAAAAAAGTATCTTTGAATAAGATGAAAATATATATTATATATAACTACAAAAAAAGAAATTTATGGTTTATTACACCGCATAATAAAAATTCAGAAATATCTATTACTATTCGATCTATTCTCGTTTATAATTCTATGACATGTGCATATAATAATAAATTTCTCACGATATTAAAATGAAATTATGCGACTTTGACTATCAATGTTCCAGATACATACTTCTAGTTCATCATATCAGTTACATACATCGAATCCATTTAGTAATTAAAATTCACAAACGTTTATGAAAGCTTCAACAACCCTTTATTGTGGCTATTAATTCATTTTAGAAATTAGAAATTGTCACACATCAATGTACGATAATTACAAGCACGTGCCATTGTTAAATTAAAAATATTAATAATAAATAAAAGTGACAACATTGTTCTTTAAACAAAAATAGATGTTAATTGCTATCGTTGCTCATGAAAATGCTAATTACATTAATCACGTTTTTGAGGAAATTTTGTAGTTAACATATTAATTTATTATTTTTTCTAAAATGTTTTGTGATGATTTTTGCTGCACAATGAGAGCCGTTATCTGGCTAGAAAAAGCTTTTGGATTTTCATGTATCAAAATCAAATGTCCTGTAAATTTTCAAGTGTGCTTTGCATCGATTTTTGCATCATTTTTCATAGCGATGGTGTTGACTTTTGCATTTCTGTGCAATCTTTTGGTAAGAAATTTTAAATATGTATATCATTAGTATTAAGTTGATAGCTCACTTTTTACTTCCCAAACTTTTGCTTGTATGCTACCAACTACCAAGTCATGTGACTCGCTTTTTGATGTATATTTAAACTTTTTGCTGAAGTTGATTATCAAATGCATTTTTTTCATCTTAGATCATAAGTTTTTTTTATTTTATCCTCGATGATGTGCAAAAAGCACATTTTCCGATATATAACCGATCCATTTTCCTTTTTTTGCAATCTTTCTGTAAAGATTCAGCAATACAATATTTTGTTAAGAAAGTTCTAATATTTAATGTTATATTTGTAGTTTATATTACGTGTTATGTACATATACAAAGCTATCTATGAACTCCTAATACTCAAATTTTCTCATACTACCTTTAGTTTATAATTCTGTCTAGTATTATTGCCTTAAGCTGCAAATAAATAAATAAATAAATAAATAAATTATTATTGGTGCTCTGCCTAAAGATATTTTTCCTTTCCTGATTATAGTTCACTTTTCCACTTTTCAAACTTCTGCTTCTATGCTTCTATATCTTATGCTTCCACTGTCAACTCCTTTTCCTAATCTTTTTTTTTGAAGTTGTCCACCACATGCATTTTTTTCATCCTAGTTTTTTCAGTACTTTTATGATATCTTCGATCATGTGCAGAAAACTCTCTACTTCCAATATATGGGTGCAATCCAGTCTTCTAGTGGTGATGGCGTTTATAGTCAAAACGATTCCCTTCAATTATAGGCCTATAAAAAATGGCTTGAAAAAAAGATTTGCGCTATTGGAACTTGTAAAACTGATCGTAAAAATTAGGAATAGTGTGAATTCATTTATAGATACAATTTTTTGTCGACGTTTTCGGTACAGTCGCTAAACCAATTTGAATTATTCAAAAAACATTCAATTCCTACTGATGGAGAGATATGTTGATTAGTTTTTGGCAAAGGCAGGTCCACCCCTTCGGAACATACAGAGCGAAAGTTGCAATTCTGTTTGTGAGAGAACTGATTTAAATTATTCAAAAAACACCTCTTGTTTTAACAAAATAAAGAAATGGTTAAATTCTTGGAAAAACAAGTCCAGCAGTTTTGGAGATAATAATAAAAAAATGTTGAAAAAAATTCTATTAAGTGGTGAAAAACAATCATTATACATATGCACATCAAAATATCAGAAATATTATGGAGTATTTAATTAGTAAGTTTTGTTTTATTTTTTTGAGTTCCGTACCAAGATTTTTAGTTTTTAAAGTTTACTTGTATAGTTCAAATTTATATCCTCGACATTTTGGACAGTTCTGGCGATAAGAGGAAAAAATGAAGTTCTTAGTTCGAAAATTAATGTCATAAATTATAATAATAGCCATCAAGAAAAACTCTAACTCATTAAATTTATTTGTTTATTGTCGTTCAAAGTAAACTTACATATGTACATAGTGCCTAAGGTTATCAACTTTTATTAAACAATTAAGAAATTTTGACAATATATTAAATTAAAAATGATAATTATTGGCTCTCTAATAGTGTAATTACTTAACACAATACAAAGAAAATAATTAGTTTTGTTCTAATTTAAGGTTATGTGAAATTTTAAAACAATTGTTTCTTATAAAAAATAACTTTTTTTAAATATTTAGGATATTTCAAATGGAGGCGAAGCTAGTCGTGTCCTGATGGTGTTCTACATAATTGATACTTTAAATTTAATATCAGGTGCTGTATTTGTAATTATCGGATTATTTAAAACTACAAAAATTCTGCTGTTCTATAAAACTATTAAAGAAACTGCCAATGAGAAGATTGAATATGGACTGGTACGTAAACTATATAAAAATTGATATTTAACCTTACAATTGTAAAAATTCCCTTTATCTTTTTAAAATGAATACCTAAAAACTGTACCTGTATCGACAGATGTTAATCTGCAGGTAATTTTGATTTTGAATTAAAGTTTGAGTAGGTACAAACAACAATAACTTCAGTTTATATTATAAATTAATAACTACTAACAATAAGTATGACTAACAAATACTCATTACTCATATGGTTTGTCATAAAAATAAAGTCGATTATAATTATTCCAGTTGCTTCAAAAAGTAAGGTTGCTTAAATCGTACCACCTAAGGAATTAATGGTTGGTTGTATTAATGAAATGAAATTAAATTAAAATCTTTGGCTTTTCTTGAAACTTCATTTAGTGACTTATGACTAACAATTATTCAAATTTGATTTTTTCATGAAACCAGATATTTTTAGTTTTTCAGCAATGTATTTTCGGTACCAAAATTTTAATAAATAGATAATTTTCCATCTCGTAGAGAAATTAGACATTACGCTAATTTATACTAACAAAAATTATATGAATTTACAAAAATGATATGAAAAAAAATGTACAATTTTCGAAACCAACTTTGTTGTATAAATTCATAGCAGATTTTTTTTATTACAGGATTCAATATTTCGTGCCGAAGACTTGAAAACTATCAAGAAAAGGTCTTATTGGCATATATTAGTTGTTTTTGCAATCATGTTTATTCAAGCATAATATATTTTCCAGGTTAGTTCGTTTTTGTAAAATATTTTGAATTTCTTGAATATTTTCAATTTGATTAATTAATGATATATAAAGAGATATGAGAACAACGAGTTGTGTTATTTATAAAACAAAAAGATTATAATAAGGCGTGGAATTTTGTTATGGAAATTAAAACAATAGGCGATAGAAATTTGTTGTTAGTTAGCTCGTATTGTTGTTTTAAGACTTATCTTTATAAACAAAGCTTTAATAACAATTGACAGTTCGAAGGAATTTTTGATCTATCATTTTCGAGTTGAGCGATATTTCAATTTACAATAATTAAGAACTCAAATAAGATACGAACCATGATAAGATAAATTAAAATGTTAAAAGTTGTCTGTTTTGAATATTTTTGATTTAAAAAAACTGCATTAACATAATATTCTTTTCTGCATATTTATTCATTATATTTATATTTATCAGACGAGTTGTTAAGTTTACAGACGAGTTGCTAAGTTTACAGACGAGTTGCTAAGTTTACAGACGAGTTGCTAAGTTTACAGACGAGTTGCTAAGTTTACAGACGAGTTGCTAAGTTTACAGACGAGTTGCTAAGTTTACAGGCGAGTTGCTAAGTTTGAGAACGACTTGCTAAGTTTGAGAACGACTTGCTAAGTTTGAGAACGACTTGCTAAGTTTGAGGACGACTTGCTAAGTTTGAGGACGACTTGCTAAGTTTGAGGACGACTTGCTAAGTTTGAGGACGACTTGCTAAGTTTTACGGACGACTTGCTAAGTTTACGGACGACTTGCTAAAATTTACGGACGACTTGCTAAGTTTTACGGACGACTTGCTAAGTTTTACGGACGACTTGCTAAGTTTTACGGACGACTTGCTAAGTTTTACGGACGACTTGCTAAATTTTACGGACGACTTGCTAAATTTTACGGACGACTTGCTGAATTTACAGACGACTTGCTGAATTTACAGACGACTTGCTGAATTTACAGACGACTTGCTGAATTTACAGACGATTTGCTGAATTTACAGACGACTTGCTGAATTTACAGACGACTTGCTGAATTTACAGACGACTCGCTGAATTTACAGACGACTCGCTGAATTTACAGACGACTCGCTGAATTTACAGACGACTCGCTAAGTTTACAGACGACTCGCTAAGTTTACAGACGACTCGGGACGTATACAGACGACTCGGGACGTATACAGACGACTCGGGACGTATACAGACGACTCGGGACGTATACAGACGACTCGGGACGTATACAGACGACTCGGGACGTTTACATACGACTCGGGACGTTTACAGACGACTCGGGAACGCTACAGACGACTTGAGGCGTTTACAGACGACTTGAGGCGTTTACAGACGACTTGAGGCGTTTACAGACGACTTGAGGCGTTTACAGACGACTTGAGCGTTTACAGACGACTTGAGGCGTTTACAGACGACTTGAGGCGTTTACAGACGACTTGAGGCGTTTACAGACGACTTGAGGCGTTTACAGACGACTTGAGGCGTTTACAGACGACTTGAGGCGTTTACAGACGACTTGAGGCGTTTACAGACGACTTGAGGCGTTTACAGACGACTTGAGGCGTTTACAGACGACTTGAGGCGTTTACAGACGACTTGAGGCGTTTACAGACGACTTGAGGCGTTTACAGACGACTTGAGGCGTTTACAGACGATTTGAGGCGTTTACAGACGATTTGAGGCGTTTACAGACGACTTGAGGTGTTTACAGACGACTTGAGGCGTTTACAGACGACTTGACACGTTTACAGACGACTTGAGACGTTTACAGACGATTTTCCAACATTTTTGGACCAACCTAAAATATTTTCTGACTATTTAGAACATTTTCGGATTAATTAGTATAATTTTCGAATACCTAAAACAGTATCGGGCTACCTACGATATTTTTATACTATCCCGAATATTTTCAGACAATCAAATACATTCCCTTACTATAACTATATGATTTTTGATCTATCTAGAATACATTCAGACAATCTAGAGAATTTTGACTATCTAGAACGTTTACAGGCTAATCTCGCCTGCCATACTTCCATTTGTCATACTTCCTCCATGATAAAAATTTGTCTTAGAGTTAATTAATTGACTCTACATTGCATTACAAGTTTTACTACAAATAACAAAACATTTTTTCGGTCTCTATTCGAATGACCATTTTAAATGACAAAAGTGATTGTTTCCCTGGTGTTATATTTCTATATGATGTGTGTCAGACATTTAATGCAACTTTTTCTAAGTCGTAAGCATCGGATAGTACCTTTATTAGCTTGTTAGAAATACATCAATATTGAATAAACTAGTTTTTAACAATATTTTCAGTATTTATGGTACCTTCGACCTCCACCATCAATAATGAAATTGTGTGTATATTTTACACGTGGAATGATTTCAATGTTGAGCGACATTGTCGTCATAGTATTTTGTTTGCAATTTTCGCAAAACAGCCTATTGCTAACATCTATGATGGAAAGGATTTATGAAGAACTGCAAGCTGGCATGGAAGCTAAATTAATTATTTTTAAGGAAGATGCCATGGAGGAAAAAAGTTTGAAATCTGAGGAAAAACTGATAGCTAATAGTAAATGCCAACCAGCAACTGATATTGAACAAAACCATAAATATTCAGAGCACACAAATAGCAATGCTTTTATAGTCGATTATAACTTGGAAAGTAGAACATCCAACAAATTACTAAAACCAGGGAATCGAATCGGTTTATCACATAAAACTATAGGAAAAAAATTGGCTTAAGAGAAACGTCCAATGCAAAATTAGGAACATTTAAAAAATGTAGTCAAAAAAGGCTTAAAGAAAGAATTACTTCCATATCGATAATAGATTCTGATATGGGATCTATAAATGAAGATGTTTTAGAAGCTCCTGTCTTAAATAATCAGATTGAATCAAACAGCTCGTCAAAGTATATTAGTTATAGCCAATTTAGTGAAGCTAATGAAACATCCCATAAACCACATTCAAACTTCAAAACCAACTTAACAAGTACCATAAAATCACTAAATGCAAGAATAACAAGTCCTTTACCACGTTCGACTTCTGTGATCAATGTGACTCCATCAAAACTGAATCCGCAATTATTTTTCCAAGACCCAAAAATGTTGATAAAAATTATTTGCAAAATGAGAAAATTTTATGGAGGCCTACTGAAGTCTTTGAAAATTTTAAATGAAGCTTTAAATCCATTACTGCTGCTACAAATGACGGTTTTGATAATATGTTTGGTGCTGAATGCTTATCTGGTGGTTCAATTTCTGATATCAAGTGAGGAAAATGCTATGTTGTTTTTGTCTTTAACAAAACTTGTGGTACATGCCTTGTCTGTGCTGTATTTGCTGATGTATTCGGAACATTTATATCGAACGGTTAGTATCTACAAGTATAATTGAAATAGATGTTTTCTTAATATTCGCATTTGAATACGCAAACGAAATAACGACTAAAAAAGTATCAAAATTTTTGTTACTCCGTTTTTCAAAATTTGCGAAACGTCTGGACCGATCTTGACGAATTTTTTTTGGCGAATATCTAATGTAGTTGGGCGTAACTTATACTACTTTTATTCTAAAGAAAAAAAAGATATCTTACCTTATCTTATGTTATCTTATTTGCATCCAGCTGTATCCAAGAATTCGTCTGCCTAAAATGAAAAAAATAATTAGTTTAATTTTTGCATTTTATTTCATCATATTTTAATTCAAAATATTTTAATAATATTATATACATTCTTACAACTTTTAAATCTCATCTTATTTTATTTCAAACTATATAGTTACATTTTTACTATATTTTTTACATTTAATTAAATTCCCATTGGGTAAGTTATTGTAATCATCCAAAAATGAAATTTTTTGCATATCTCGACGTTTCAGAGGTTTTTGAACATTTTGGCACACTTTAGAAACATGAATGTATGTGTGTATGTATGTATGTATGTTTAGATACAATTTTTCGTACACGATTTCGGGCGCACAGGTCAACCGATCTGAATTAAAACCTACGGTGCCAAAGCCATCAAAATCGAACGCAATTTTTTTTACCCTCATCGGAACACAATACGTGACCTTAGCATCATGCTATGATTTCAGTTTTTTCTTATTTATTCGGCAACCGTTGAGAATATCAAAATGCCGTTATTTTCACGTTATTCTAGCCCACAAGACAATTCGCCTGACGTTTAATTGAAGCTTCTACGTGCCCGGGAAGTCTGTGAAAAATTAAAAAAACTAACAAATTTTTTGGTCCATTTTTGAGCATTTTTTACTCATGAAATCTTTAAGCGCTCATAACTTTTGAACGATTCATCATAGGATATTGATGTTTTCAGGCGAAATATTCTAAATCAAAAGATCTTTAACCCAGTATGAAAAGTTTTAAGATACCTCTTGCCGTTCGCGAGATATACCCCAAAAACAGTTTCAAATTTTCAACTTTGAAACAGTTAAACGCCTGTATCTCGGAAAATATTCAACATAGGGTAATGGTGTGTATGAATGAAATATGCGCATTTAAAATATGTATCTGTAGGTGCAAAAATTTTTGTGATAGCTCTAACCGTTCCTGAGATATTCGCTAAAAACCAATCGCTCCTTGTCACATATTAAAAATGCGTTTTTCTCGAAAACTATTTCAAGTGCAACCGAAATTTTTTAATAGCATTTACCTTATGTCATAAGGTATCAACATTGTGAAAATCATCAAAATCGGAAACAAAAAATTTTCATCCAAAATCGAATACAATACGTGATGAGCATCATGCTATAATTTCAGTTTTTTCTAATTTATTCGGCAACCGTTGAGAATATTAAAATGCAGTTTTTTTCGCGTTATTCTAGCCCACAAGACAATTCACCTGACGTTTAATTGAAGCTTCTACGTGCCCGGGAAGTCTGTGAAAAATTAAAAAAACTAACAAATTTTTTGGTCCATTTTTGAGCATTTTTTACTCATAAAATCTTTAAGCGCTCATAACTTTTGAACGATTCATCATAGGATATTGATGTTTTCAGGCGAAATATTCTAAATCAAAAGATCTTTAACCCAGTATAAAAAGTTTTAAGATACCTCTTGCCGTTCGCGAGATATACCCCAAAAACAGTTTCAAATTTTCAACTTTGAAACAGTTAAACGCATGTATCTCGGAAAATATTCAACATAGGGTCATGGTGTGTATGAATGAAATATGCGCATTTAAAATATGTATCTGTAGGTGCAAAAATTTTTGTGATAGCTCTAACCGTTCCCGAGATATTCGCTAAAAACCAATCGCTCCTTGTCACATATTAAAAATGCGTTTTTCTCGAAAACTATTTGAAGTGCGACCGAAATTTTTTAATAGCATTTACCTTATGTCATAAGGTATCAACATTGTGAAAATCATCAAAATCGGAAACAAAAAATTTTCATCCAAAATCAGAATACAATACGTGATGCTAGGCATCATGCTATAATTTCAGTTTTTTCTAATTTATTCGGCAACCGTTGAGAATATTAAAATGCAGTTTTTTTCGCGTTATTCTAGCCCACAAGACAATTCACCTGACGTTTAATTGAAGCTTCTACGTGCCCGGGAAGTCTGTGAAAAATTAAAAAAACTAACAAATTTTTTGGTCCATTTTTGAGCATTTTTTACTCATAAAATCTTTAAGCGCTCATAACTTTTGAACGATTCATCATAGGATATTGATGTTTTCAGGCGAAATATTCTAAATCAAAAGATCTTTAACCCAGTATGAAAAGTTTTAAGATACCTCTTGCCGTTCGCGAGATATACCCCAAAAACAGTTTCAAATTTTCAACTTTGAAACAGTTAAACGCATGTATCTCGGAAAATATTCAACATAGGGTCATGGTGTGTATGAATGAAATATGCGCATTTAAAATATGTATCTGTAGGTGCAAAAATTTTTGTGATAGCTCTAACCGTTCCCGAGATATTCGCTAAAAACCAATCGCTCCTTGTCACATATTAAAAATGCGTTTTTCTCGAAAACTATTTGAAGTGCGACCGAAATTTTTTAATAGCATTTACCTTATGTCATAAGGTATCAACATTGTGAAAATCATCAAAATCGGAAACAAAAAATTTTCATCCAAAATCAGAATACAATACGTGATGCTAGCATCATGCTATAATTTCAGTTTTTTCTAATTTATTCGGCAACCGTTGAGAATATTAAAATGCAGTTTTTTTCGCGTTATTCTAGCCCACAAGACAATTCACCTGACGTTTAATTGAAGCTTCTACGTGCCCGGGAAGTCTGTGAAAAATTAAAAAAACTAACAAATTTTTTGGTCCATTTTTGAGCATTTTTTACTCATAAAATCTTTAAGCGCTCATAACTTTTGAACGATTCATCATAGGATATTGATGTTTTCAGGCGAAATATTCTAAATCAAAAGATCTTTAACCCAGTATGAAAAGTTTTAAGATACCTCTTGCCGTTCGCGAGATATACCCCAAAAACAGTTTCAAATTTTCAACTTTGAAACAGTTAAACGCATGTATCTCGGAAAATATTCAACATAGGGTCATGGTGTGTATGAATGAAATATGCGCATTTAAAATATGTATCTGTAGGTGCAAAAATTTTTGTGATAGCTCTAACCGTTCCCGAGATATTCGCTAAAAACCAATCGCTCCTTGTCACATATTAAAAATGCGTTTTTCTCGAAAACTATTTGAAGTGCGACCGAAATTTTTTAATAGCATTTACCTTATGTCATAAGGTATCAACATTGTGAAAATCATCAAAATCGGAAACAAAAAATTTTCATCCAAAATCGGAATACAATACGTGATGCTAGCATCATGCTATAATTTCAGTTTTTCTAATTTATTCGGCAACCGTTGAGAATATTAAAATGCAGTTTTTTTCGCGTTATTCTAGCCCACAAGACAATTCACCTGACGTTTAATTGAAGCTTCTACGTGCCCGGGAAGTCTGTGAAAAATTAAAAAAACTAACAAATTTTTTGGTCCATTTTTGAGCATTTTTTACTCATAAAATCTTTAAGCGCTCATAACTTTTGAACGATTCATCATAGGATATTGATGTTTTCAGGCGAAATATTCTAAATCAAAAGATCTTTAACCCAGTATGAAAAGTTTTAAGATACCTCTTGCCGTTCGCGAGATATACCCCAAAAACAGTTTCAAATTTTCAACTTTGAAACAGTTAAACGCATGTATCTCGGAAAATATTCAACATAGGGTCATGGTGTGTATGAATGAAATATGCGCATTTAAAATATGTATCTGTAGGTGCAAAAATTTTTGTGATAGCTCTAACCGTTCCCGAGATATTCGCTAAAAACCAATCGCTCCTTGTCACATATTAAAAATGCGTTTTTCTCGAAAACTATTTGAAGTGCGACCGAAATTTTTTAATAGCATTTACCTTATGTCATAAGGTATCAACATTGTGAAAATCATCAAAATCGGAAACAAAAAATTTTCATCCAAAATCGGAATACAATACGTGATGCTAGCATCATGCTATAATTTCAGTTTTTTCTAATTTATTCGGCAACCGTTGAGAATATTAAAATGCAGTTTTTTTCGCGTTATTCTAGCCCACAAGACAATTCACCTGACGTTTAATTGAAGCTTCTACGTGCCCGGGAAGTCTGTGAAAAATTAAAAAAACTAACAAATTTTTTGGTCCATTTTTGAGCATTTTTTACTCATAAAATCTTTAAGCGCTCATAACTTTTGAACGATTCATCATAGGATATTGATGTTTTCAGGCGAAATATTCTAAATCAAAAGATCTTTAACCCAGTATGAAAAGTTTTAAGATACCTCTTGCCGTTCGCGAGATATACCCCAAAAACAGTTTCAAATTTTCAACTTTGAAACAGTTAAACGCATGTATCTCGGAAAATATTCAACATAGGGTCATGGTGTGTATGAATGAAATATGCGCATTTAAAATATGTATCTGTAGGTGCAAAAATTTTTGTGATAGCTCTAACCGTTCCCGAGATATTCGCTAAAAACCAATCGCTCCTTGTCACATATTAAAAATGCGTTTTTCTCGAAAACTATTTGAAGTGCGACCGAAATTTTTTAATAGCATTTACCTTATGTCATAAGGTATCAACATTGTGAAAATCATCAAAATCGGAAACAAAAAATTTCATCCAAAATCGGAATACAATACGTGATGCTAGCATCATGCTATAATTTCAGTTTTTTCTAATTTATTCGGCAACCGTTGAGAATATTAAAATGCAGTTTTTTTCGCGTTATTCTAGCCCACAAGACAATTCACCTGACGTTTAATTGAAGCTTCTACGTGCCCGGGAAGTCTGTGAAAAATTAAAAAAACTAACAAATTTTTTGGTCCATTTTTGAGCATTTTTTACTCATAAAATCTTTAAGCGCTCATAACTTTTGAACGATTCATCATAGGATATTGATGTTTTCAGGCGAAATATTCTAAATCAAAAGATCTTTAACCAGTATGAAAAGTTTTAAGATACCTCTTGCCGTTCGCGAGATATACCCCAAAAACAGTTTCAAATTTTCAACTTTGAAACAGTTAAACGCATGTATCTCGGAAAATATTCAACATAGGGTCATGGTGTGTATGAATGAAATATGCGCATTTAAAATATGTATCTGTAGGTGCATCATGCTATAATTTCAGTTTTTTTCTAATTTATTCGGCAACCGTTGAGAATATTAAAATGCAGTTTTTTTCGCGTTATTCTAGCCCACAAGACAATTCACCTGACGTTTAATTGAAGCTTCTACGTGCCCGGGAAGTCTGTGAAAAATTAAAAAAACTAACAAATTTTTGGTCCATTTTTGAGCATTTTTTACTCATAAAATTTTTAAGCGCTCATAACTTTTGAACGATTCATCATAGGATATTGATGTTTTCAGGCGAAATATTCTAAATCAAAAGATCTTTAACCCAGTATGAAAAGTTTTAAGATACCTCTTGCCGTTCGCGAGATATACCCCAAAAACAGTTTCAAATTTTCAACTTTGAAACAGTTAAACGCATGTATCTCGGAAAATATTCAACATAGGGTCATGGTGTGTATGAATGAAATATGCGCATTTAAAATATGTATCTGTAGGTGCAAAAATTTTGTGATAGCTCTAACCGTTCCCGAGATATTCGCTAAAAACCAATCGCTCCTTGTCACATATTAAAAATGCGTTTTTCTCGAAAACTATTTGAAGTGCGACCGAAATTTTTTAATAGCATTTACCTTATGTCATAAGGTATCAACATTGTGAAAATCATCAAATCGGAAACAAAAAATTTTCATCCAAAATCGGATACAAACGTGATGCATACATAGAAAAAATAGAATATGACATAGAATCATGACTTATACATACTTCGTATATGCATACTTATGTATATGAATAAAAAAACTATACTATAAACATTTTTCAGTACAAATATATTATAAACACTTTTAAGCGTTTCAAAATGATAAATAACTTAAAAACATACATATTATTATATGCATTTTGGAATAAAACAAGAAAAAATAGTACGTTTGATCAGGCTTATT
>NW_020537694.1:7500-52076 GCF_003426905.1 Ctenocephalides felis | reverse complement strand
TTTAAAAAATACTTTTAATAATAATTTAAATATGCACAATAAGCATTTAAATATGTATTTTAAAATATCATATTTTAAAAATCAAAAATCCCTAAAAAGCGATCACGTGATTAATGGACGTAACCTAACGTGAATGTATTATTAGGGTGGTCCTTAATATGGATAGTTTCGAATTTCCTTGCTCTCAAGGGTCCCAAATGCTTTGATAAAAAATTGATAAAACTAGTGGTGTATGGCATCGTGCCTTAAAGCAAATTGCTGGAACTTCCCTTACCGTAATAAAATTTTCGAGAAATTTTAAACGTTTTCAAATATATTATTACAAATACTCTAACTTTCATTATTTTTACATTATCTTGTTATATCTGAGCAAATCAAATGTAAATCATAAATCAATTTATCTCTAGAACATTAACAATCGCCATTTCATTTCGAATTCAATTTCAAAAAAAAAAATAGTTGCCTAATTACACAAAATTTAAAAAGTGCACAGTCTAAACGCATTTGCAAATAATGTTGTGCGACATGTTCACTTATACTGTGCTTAGCTTGGCGGCATTTTCACATTTTCATTCAATAGTTTCACAAAATTGGAAAAGTGCTCCGGCATAAACAGTCTAAACGCACTTGGGTAAACATTTGTACCGGAGTGGTGCTTGACTGTGCTTAGCCTGGGTAATTTTTTGAATTTTAATCCAAAATTACAAAAATATTTTATGAAAAATAAAAAAGATGTAATAATTTTTATCCTCAAAAACAATTGTTTTGTCAATACAAGCAGAAAGTTCTTTAAATCATCTAAATCGGACGCTTAGTTCACTCAAAAACTGACATTTTTTGCAAATTTAGCTCTGTATCTCCGAAACGGCTAGACCTGCCTTTGCCAAAAATTACTCACCACTTCTCCCCGTTTATTACAAATTAAATGTGTTTTAGATCATTCAAATCGGATACTTCGTTCTTTCAAAAACTCGATTTGTATTTTCTGCACTCTTGCTCCGTATCTCCGTAACGGCTGGACCTGCCTTTGCCAAATACTAATCAGCACGACTCCTTATAAATAGGAATCGAATGGTAAATGAATTATTCAATCCATTGATCCGTAAAACGTGGACGAAAAATTGTATCCATACATACATACACACTTCCTTTAAAGATTCTATCAATTTCTGCTTACATCCCTGCGCAAAAGTCTATGTTCGCTCCTCGTACGAAACGCATTATTTGTGGTACGATATGCAACAAATTTTACAAAACTGAGCAAAAACTTTTCACGATTATTATATATATTTTATATATTAAATGTTAAATATGAACAATACAACACTCAGATTTTTAACACACACTTTATTTAATAATTACAGACGTTTCGAGACCATTGTATGCCTCATCTTCAGTGTAATTTCAAAAATAGTTATTAATATACTACACATTCTTTAATATTTTATTTAAATTACATTTAATTTTTGATGATACATAAAACCCCAACTATCATTTACAGAGCTTGACACAGTACTAAAACATGTGAATAGATACAGAAATATTAACAATAATAATAAATATTAACAAATATTAAGGGGCACAACTAGTGTGAAATTTTCAAAATAATTGAATTTTTAATTTTTCCATATTTCGATAGGTTATACCTTTAAAAATAACATACCAAAATCAAATTTAAATCAATTTTTTTTACATGTTCTATATATAGTTCTCCGTAAAATGAACTATCGATTTTTTGATCGGATCAAAAATCGAATTTTGGCAGGCCAAAAATGATCAAAATTTTGGGTAAAATTCGACTTTTTTAACTTCCCGAAGGAGAAGTTTATGTTTTCATCAAAAAATCCGAATCGCTAATTTTATGTTTTCTGGACGTTTCAAGCCATTCTGAATCGAATGAGACCAAATTTGGAAAAAAAAGTATGTGTGTGTGTGGTGTGTGTGTGTGTGTATGTGTGTGTGTGTGTGTGTGTGAACAGATTTTTTGCCGTAAATCGACGTTTTCTCCAAAACGGCTGGACCGATTTCAAAAATTTAAAAGCCATTTGATGTATCTCGATGAGGACTATCGTCTCTGAGTTTTGTGCGGCGATCGGCCGGGCCGTTTCTTTGTAAATTGCAGAAAAGTGAAAAATTTTTCGTCCACGTTTTAGCCCGCAATTCTGAATCGATTCTGAAAATTCAAAAACCATTCGATAGATATTGGTTGGGAATCGTGCTGATTAGTTTTTGGTAAAGATCGGCCGGGCCGTTTTCTTGTAATAAAGTTTTTTAAAAAAAAAATTCGACGATTTTTATGATTATTTTTTTGACGATAGATACCATAGTTTCTAGGTCATACTAAAATATTACGGCCCTACGACAACTGGTTTAGCTTTAAAAATTCGTCAAAGTTTGCAAAAATCAGTATGGTCTTTTTGGCATTTGTCAAAATTAGACTTTTGGTCGACGTTTTCTCAAAAACGCCTGAACCGATTTTAGAAATTTAAAAGCTATTTGATGTATTTCGGTGAGGACTATCGTTTGTCAGTTTTTGTGCAACGATCTGCCAAGCCGATTCTTTGTAATTTGAAAAAAAGTGTTAAACTTTTCGTCCACATTTAAGCTCATCCTACCGAACCGATTTTAAAAAATCAAAAACTGTTCGAAAGATTAGTGGGAATGATGCTGATTAATTTTAGGTGAAAATCTACCGAGCCGTTTTCTTGTAATTAACTGTTGAAAAAAAGTGTTAAATTTTCGTCCACATTCAAGCTCATCCTACCGAACCGATTTTAAAAAATCAAAAACTGTTCGAAAGATATCATTGGGAATGATGCTGATTAATTTTAGGTGAAAATCTACCGAGCCGTTTTCTTGTAATTAACTGTTGAAAAAAAAGTGTTAAATTTTCGTCCACATTTAAGCTCATCCTACCGAACCGATTTTGAAAAATCAAAAACTGTTCCAAAGATATCATTTGGGAATGATGCTGATTAATTTTAGGTGAAAATCTACCGAGCCGTTTTCTTGTAATTAAATGTTGAAAAAAAGTGTTAAATTTTCGTCCACATTCAAGCTCATCCTACCGAACCGATTTTAAAAAATCAAAAACTGTTCGAAAGATATCATTTGGGAATGATGCTGATTAATTTTAGGTGAAAATCTACCGAGCCGTTTTCTTGTAATTAACTGTTGAAAAAAAGTGTTAAATTTTCGTCCACAATTAAGCTCATCCTACCGAACCGATTTTGAAAAATCAAAAACTGTTCCAAAGATATCATTTGGGAATGATGCTGATTAATTTTAGGTGAAAATCTACCGAGCCGTTTTCTTGTAATTAAATGTTGAAAAAAAGTGTTAAATTTTCGTCCACATTTAAGCTCATCCTACCGAACCGATTTTGAAAAATCAAAAACTGTTCGAAAGATATCATTTGGGAATGATGCTGATTAATTTTAGGTGAAAATCTACCGAGCCGTTTTCTTGTAATTAAATGTTGAAAAAAAGTGTTAAATTTTCGTCCACATTTAAGCTCATCCTACCGAACCGATTTTAAAAAATCAAAAACTGTTCGAAAGATATTAGTTAGGAATGGTACTGATTAATTTTAGGTGAAAATCTACCGAGCCGTTTTCTTGTAATTAACTGTTGAAAAAAGTGTTAAATTTTCGTCCATATTTAAGCTCATCCTACCGAACCGATTTTGAAAAATCAAAAACTGTTCGAAAAATATTAGTTAGGAATGGTACTGATTAATTTTAGGTGAAAATCTACCGAGCCGTTTTCTTGTAATTAACTGTTGAAAAAAAGTGTTAAATTTTCGTCCACATTTAAGCTCATCCTACCGAACCGATTTTGAAAAATCAAAAACTGTTCGAAAGATATTAGTTAGGAATGGTACTGATTAATTTTAAGTGAAAATCTACCGAGCCGTTTTCTTGTAATTAGCTGTTGAAAAAAAGTGTTAAATTTTCGTCCACATTTAAGCTCATCCTACCGAACCGATTTTGAAAAATCGAAAACTGTTCGAAAGATATTAGTTAGGAATGGTACTGATTAATTTTAGGTGAAAATCTACCGAGCCGTTTTCTTGTAATTAACTGTTGAAAAAAAGTGTTAAATTTTCGTCCACATTTAAGCTCATCCTACCGAACCGATTTTGAAAAATCAAAAACATATGAAGCCTCTGCCTAGAAAATATACTTCGTCTCCAAGGTCGTGAAATGACCAAGAAATTCTTTACTTTAATCAAGTTATAATAATTATCATCGTTTTCTACAATTTGGAAAAATAATCGTATGCGTCGATACAATTTTGTCACAATGAGAACCACTTATGTATTCAGATTATTATATTAAAAATAATAAAAAAGAATAAAAAATATTTTTTTTTATAATCAATGATAGTGATAAATATAAATTTCTTAATAATTATAAAATAAAAAATATTGTTAAAGGCAGATCAAGTTGCTTATTCTAAAATTGGATCGATTAAGTATATTATTTACACATTTCGGGAAGTTCATGCAACTTGCTTTCAGGCTAAATGCACCTTCAACTAGTTTGAAAAAAAAAAAACGCCGTCATTTTATCAATTTTTAACTTCCCGAAGGAGAAGTTTATGTTTTCATCAAAAAATCCGATTCGCTAATTTTATGTTTTCTCGACGTTTCAAGCCATTCTGAATCGAATGAGATCAAATTTGGAAAAAGTATGTGTGTGTGTGTGTGTGTGTGTGTGTGTGTGTATGTGAACAGATTTTTTGCCGTAAATCGACGTTTTCTCGAAAACGGCTGGGTCGATTTCAAAAATTTAAAAGCCATTCGATGTATCTCGACGAGAACTATTGTTTGTCAGTTTTGTGCGACGATCGGCCAAGCCGTTTCTTTATAAATGGCAGAAAAGTGAAAAAATTTTCGTCTACGTTTTAGCCCGCAATTCTGAATCAATTTTGAAAATTCAAAAACCGTTCGAAAGATATTGGTTGGGAATCGTGCTGATTAGTTTTTGGTAGAGATCGGCCGGGCCGTTTTCTTGTAATAAAGTTTAAAAAAAAAAAAATTCGACGATTTTTATGATTATTTTTTTGACGATAGATACCATAGTCTTCTAGATCATACTAAAATATTACGGCCCTACGATGACTGGTTCAGCTTTAAAAATTCGTCAAAGTTTGCAAAAAGCAGTATGGTCTTTTTGGCATTTGTCAAAATAAGACTTTTGATCGACGTTTTCTCAAAAACGCCTGAACCGATTTTAGAAATTTAAAAGCCATTTGATGTATTTCGATGAGGACTATCGTTTGTCAGTTTTGTGCAACGATCTGCCAAGCCGTTTCTTTGTAATTTGAAAAAAACTTTTCGTCGACATTTAAGCTCATCCTACCGAACGATTTTAAAAAATCAAAAACTGTTCGAAAGATGTTAGTTGGGAATGATACTGATTAATTTTAGGTGAAAATCTACCGAGCCGTTTTCTTGTAATTAACTGTTGAAAAAAAGTGTTAAATTTTCGTCGACATTTAAGCTCATCCTACCGAACCGATTTTAAACAATCAAAAACTGTTCGAAAGATATCATTTGGGAATGATGCTGATAAATTTTAGGTGAAAATCTACCGAGCCGTTTTCTTGCAATTAACTGTTAAAAAAAAAGTGTTAAATTTTCGTCGACATTTAAGCTCATCCTACCGAACCGATTTTAAACAATCAAAAACTGTTCGAAAGATATCATTTGGGAATGATGCTGATAAATTTTAGGTGAAAATCTACCGAGCCGTTTTCTTGTAATTAACTGTTGAAAAAAAGTGTTAAATTTTCGTCGACATTTAAGCTCATTCTACCGAACCGATTTTAAAAAATCAAAAACTGTTCGAAAGATATCATTTGGGAATGATGCTGATTAATTTTAGGTGAAAATCTACCGAGCCGTTTTCTTGTAATTTATTGTTGAAAAAAATTTAAGCCGATTTTCATGGCACTTTTTTTGGCGATATACATCATGGTCTTATAGAACTTACTGTAATATTATGGCCTTACGACAAGTAGTTTAATTTTACAAATTCGTCAAAGTTTGCTAAAATTATTATCGTTTTTTTTCAAAGCAGGATTGATAAAGAATATTATTTACACTTTTTTTTATTAAGTCGATTATTTACACATATCGGGAAGTTCATGTAACTTGCCTCAAGGCTAAATACCAAACCAACTAGTTGATTTTTTTTCTTTATCGTAGTTCATTTTACAGACAATATTATCTAGTTTGACGATAATTTATCTTTTTAAAATTTCATCCACGTAGAAGGCCGGATTCACTGCAGCAGTGAAGGGCCTTTTTTTTTGTCGCGCCGTTGGAGATCGACGATAACTTGAAAAATATTCAATTTTTTTCTTCAAAAATTTTATTATGTATTCTTAAAACATGTATAAATATATTTCTAAAATTTTTAAATGATTGATAAAGTAGTTTTTTTTATATAAATTCCCAAAAATCACCTTTCTTTTAGGCGGTTACACTAGTTGTGCTCCTTAACAAATCTTAAGTATCGAGATTAAGAGACAGGGTGGGTATTATTATAATGTTTTAATATAATAATATTTTATAAATGTATATTTCTGAAACATCTTTTGGATATTTATATTTCGGATACAGGATTAGATTTACTTATTAAGTAAAATACAAAGCTAGAATTATATAATATTAACACGATAATATCTGAAGAATTTCTTCGTGAGCTAATATAACTTTTGTTAAGTCTAGTCTTACGCTGAGGATAAATATAAATCATATATCAATTTCTTAGCGATTTTTTCAGATATATATATTATATATATATATATATATATATATATATATATATATATATATCTTGATAGTTTTTTCGACGTTGAAACATATTTCAAAGTAACTAGCAGCCCATTCGTCGAAATAAAAAAGGTATAAAGTATAAAAACTTTTATTTATACGTTTCGACACAAGATGCGTGTCATCATTCAGCAACACAGGAAAAAACACTCAACAAAATTTATTTTAAAAAATTAAACTTAATAACATATTATAGAAAAACATTTTTTAGAAAAAATTATGAATAACTAAAAGATTTGAATACTAATTTGACTAAAAGTTATGAAATGCATATTGTGAAGCGAGAAACACGCCCATACCGAGCATCCAGACTCGCCAATCGCGCAATATATATATATATATATATATATATATATATATATATATATCTTCTATATAAAAATAAGTCGGGTTTTCCTTCCTGACGAAATAACTCCAGAACGCATGAACCGATTTCGACAATTTTGCATTCGTTGGAAAGGTCTCGGGCTCTGCAAGGTTTATATCTAAGAAAATTAGTGGTGCATGGCATCGTGCCCTAATGCAAATTGCTGAAACTTCATGCACCGTAATTAAAAATTGGAGTAATAAAAATAATCAACAATTGTTTTAAATAATTTCAAACAGATTATCTTCTTCTTCTGTATATGTAAAAATAAGTCGGGTTTTCCTTAATGATCAAATTTTTCCTTAATATAAAACAAACAAAAAATTTCTTCATCTTTCTCACGAAACCATCTGGTGGCGAAACGGAGTTCGTCGGGTTTGATAGTATATATATATATATATATATATATATTTATATATATATTTATATATATATATATATATATATATATAAATATATATATGGGTTCAGTTTAGTTTTTAGTAGTTGACTCTGGTTTTGTCCTCTCGTGTTATGGGCCTGATAAGATTTTATAGGGCACAAATAGTTTTATATATATATATATATATATATATATATATATATATATTAGGGAGGGCCAATTCATTATAGAAGTAAAATTAAGCGATATGGGCACCTTTTTATATGAAATATATGTGTTATTTAAATGAATTTTGACTGCAAAACCATATATCGCAAATAACTTTTTAGCCAGCGAAATTTTCAATAAAATACTGTTTTTAATAAGTAAATGTATTAATTTAGGCATGTGAATAATTCAAATTGTGAATTTTATTTTTATTAAGATTATGTGCGGGGGTTTTTAAATCGGGTTTAGTTTGTTGTTATTTATTTCCATCAGAGTGCGCTAGTATTTTTTTATTATACAATTAATTCTAGAATGTAATTCTAGACATTTCGAAAATAGTATATTAATGTGACAATTCCGCATAAATTTTAATTCAGTTCGTCACTAGGGCGTCAAGTATCAATGGCGAGTTCTTATTTAAATTCAGGCGCAAGTGCCAGTAATTTGAATCATATGCCCTCGCATGATCAAATTACATTTGGACCAGCAGAAGAATTTACAGGAGTGAATCTTCCGACAATTATGGAAGTTATCAGGTATTATTTTTATTTGGCGGAAAACTCAAAAAAACAAAATAAAATGTTCTCATATAAAACATGGATTTGCATGGGTGATCATGAAAAAACAAGTGCATGTCAGATTGAATTTTATGGTTTATTAAAATTGCATGAAAAGCTTACAAAAGTGTACAGATAATTAAATAATTGCTTACAAAAAACCATACATAATCGAGACTCTAATGTGCGTTTGTGGAATCAAAAAAATGTCTTACATTTCAATCAAGATATAGAAGCGAATATGGAATCGGACAGTAAACCATCAGAAATCCCAAAACTACGAAAGACCGTTATTGGATCCAGCAAATACAGCAAGATACCTCGCGAAGAAGGTCGGACCAATATGTTTACATCGGAAAAGGTCTCGCTGCGTTCAACTTCATCAGTTTCTGACTCAAGACAAGAAGTAATATCATCTAGTAATAGTGCATCTACAAGCCTCACTCAACCACATTCTGATGTCAAGAAACCTCCTAATTCATGGCAAGTAGTCAATTTCAAAAAAAGAAAAACTTCATTTGAACCATTAGGAATAGATGTCAAAATTCAAAACCGATTTTCGGCCCTTTCAACAATAGAAACAGCTAATGATGACAACTCAGTTAAACCGACTCCAGTCAGTAAGCCCCCTCCAATATTTATTTACGGAGTTGACGATATTAATGATATGTCTAATCAATTAAATGAAATAATTCCGCACGATCAATATTTCCTGAGAAGTTTAGCTAACAATACATTTAAAATTCTATGTAATTCTGTCGACCATTTTCGAACTTTATCCAGACATCTAAAAGAAACTAATGCCGTATATCATACATATCAATTAAAAGAAGAGAAGGCTTATAGGGTTGTTCTTAGAAATGTACACTTTTCAACAAGCACAGATGCAATTAAATTAGAACTATTAAAACAGGGTCATGTCGTACGTAATATCCTAAATATTAGACATAGAATAACAAAAGAACCTCTTAATATGTTTTTTGTTGATCTGGAACCAAATAGAAATAACAAAAATATTTATAACATTTATAAATTATTCAACTGCATAATACGCGTCGAACCACCGAGAAAGTCCAACAACATAATACAATGCACTCGCTGTCAACTCTTTAATCACACCAAAAAATACTGCAATAGACCATTTGCTTGCCTAAAATGCGGTGACAATCATAATACTATAGCTTGTACCAAAGATCCGAATGCTCCGGCATGTTGTTATTTTTGCGACGGTGCTCATCCAGCTAATTATCGCGGTTGCTCATACTTCCAAAAAATTAAAGAACAAAGAAACAAAACTCCAGTAAATCAATCAGTCATAAATCCAAATCCAAATAACCAAAATTTTAAAAATTCTAATAATTCTAATTCTAATAATAAAATAAACAACATTTCTCCGGCCTTAAATCCAACAATTCAAAATTCATCCTATGCAGACATTGCAAAAAACAATTACTCTGCTTCTAATCATTCACCTTCAAATCCTGATTCTGATTCTCTAGCAACACTTATTTTAGAATTTAAAAATATCTTCAATCAGCTTTTGCAACAGAACACCATAATAATAAATATGTTATCCACGTTAGTCAACAACAAAAGCAATGGCAAAAATAATTAAAATTGCTGAATGGAATGCCAACGGTTTAATACCTCACAAAAATGAAGTAGAATGTTTTTTAAAGTTAAACTTAATAGATATCTTATTAATCTCAGAAACTCACTTCACTGAAAAAAACTACTTCAAAATTTATAACTACACTACTTATAATTCAAATCACCCAAGTGGCAGGGCTCGCGGCGGTTCGGCTATATTAATCAAAAATAATATAAAGCATTTTGTTCTACCAAATATTTCTGATGATTTTCTACAAGCAACTCAAATTTCTGTTGAAACAAATTTATATAATTTTTGTGTTTCTGCTGTTTATTGTCCACCAAGATTCAAAATTTCTTGTGCTCAGTTTTCTTCATTTTTCTCTCAATTAGGTAATAAATTTATCATTGGTGGTG
Organism: Ctenocephalides felis; assembly: GCF_003426905.1. Classification (NCBI taxonomy): domain Eukaryota; kingdom Metazoa; phylum Arthropoda; class Insecta; order Siphonaptera; family Pulicidae; genus Ctenocephalides; species Ctenocephalides felis. The sequence continues at coordinate 41,712 of NW_020537694.1, read as the reverse complement.
ACTTTAATTGTAAACATATTGCCTGGGGTTCTAGACTGACTACAGCCAAAGGAAAGATTCTTCATGCAGCCATAGGGCAAAATAACCTCTCCTTTATTTCAACTTGCAGTCCAACTTATTGGCCTTCTGACCCTACTAAAGTTCCAGACCTTTTAGATTTTTTTATTGTGAAAGGTATTGATCTTTCAAATCTCAATATTGAATCTAGTTACGATCTCTCTTCAGATCATTCTCCAATACTTGTGACGTTTAGCACATTTCCTACTCCAGTTATCAACAATCATATTCTACACAACAATCTTTCTAACTGGATTCAATTCAAATCCATACTTGATTCAAAATTATTTCCAAAATCTAGGCCTACAAGCGTTATTGATATAGAAAATAATATAGATTATTTTTCTGAGATTGTACGTGAAACAACCAAGCAGATCACCCCGAACATTAATCCAAGAAATGATAATCTAATAATTCCGCAAGAGATTAAGAAGCTAATTGCACAGAAACGAAGAGCAAGACGAACCTGGCAACATTCTCATCTACCAACGGATAAGACATCGCTTAATCATCTCAATAACACGCTGAGGAAAAAAATGAAAGAATGGAAGAATTGTACATTCAGGTCGTATATATTGCAGTTAAATAGGTACGATAATTCCATATGGAAACCAATCAGAAACAAAAGTAAACCCCTACAACAAAACCCTCCTCTGAAAATAACCAACCAAAACGGATTCATTTGGGCAAAAAGCAACGAAGAAAAAGCGGAGGCATTTGCTGATCATCTAAGTAGCATTTTTAGCGCTCGAAATATTTCCCAGAATAATTTAATTAACAATTTCGTAAATCAACCCATACATTCTACACCGTTAGGACATTTTTCACCAAATGATGTCTTATGTGAAATAAAAAGGATAAAAAATAGATCTTCGCCAGGTATGGATAAAATTACTCCAAAGATGTTAAAAGAATTGCCTACAAAAGGTATCTTATATATAACAAATATTTTCAACGCCATACTTCAATACAATTATTGGCCCACAGCGTGGAAGACTGCAGAAATTATTATGATCGCTAAACCAAACAAAAACCATCACACTGCTAGTTCATACCGTCCTATCAGTCTTTTATCGATATTATCGAAAATTTTAGAGAGACTTTTGTTGCAGAGATTGTCAGAAGATCATCCGAATGATAGTTGGATTCCTCACCATCAGTTTGGCTTCAGAAAAAATCACTCTACAATTCAACAATGCAACAGAACGGTGTCTCGTATTCTTGAAGCCATGAATAGAAAGGAACACAGTGTAGCCGTATTCTTAGATGTCAGTCAGGCTTTCGATAAGGTTTGGCACTCAGGACTCCTATATAAAATCAAAACAACTTTTCCAAACTACTTCAATATCTTAAGCTCATATTTGCTTAATAGAAAATTTAGAATCAAAATTAAAGATGTGACTTCGAGCATCAGAAATATAGAATGCGGGGTACCACAGGGCAGTGTGCTAAGCCCTGTACTTTATCTTCTTTTCACAAACGATATGCCCACAGATGATCTTCTAACCATATGCACTTACGCCGATGACATAGCAATTATTTCATGCAATTCCGATATTAGAACAGCAACTTGTCAGTTACAAAATTATTTATCTAGTCTCGAAAAATGGTTTTTAGATTGGAATATCAAAATCAATATCGAAAAATCTCAGCACATAATTGTTTCTCTAAAACATCACAACAGTCCACCTATCATCATGAACAATTCAATAATTCCACTATGCAATTCTGTTAAATATTTAGGCATGCACATTGATTCGAAATTGACATGGAGAACGCACATTGAATATAAAAAGAAACAAATCCAACTGAAAATAAAAGATTTTTACTGGCTTTTTGGGAGGAAATCTGAAATCTCTCTCGATAACAAGGTACTTTTGTATAAAACTATCATAGTGCCCATTTGGACTTATGGAATCGAACTATGGGGTTGCTCATGCAAATCTAACATAAACATCATTCAAAGGTGCCAGAATAAAATTCTGCGTATCCTTACTAATGCGCCTTGGTATATTTCGAATTTTTGCCTACATAAGGATTTGAAAATCTCAACAGTCAACGAAATGATCAAGATTAGAAGTTCATCTTTTAACAACAAATTAATCCAGCATACAAATCCTACAATTCAAGCGATTCAGAGACCGATAAGAAGATTGAGCAAGAAATGGCCTTCCGATCTACCAAACACCTAGCCCAATGTCTGCACGCGTCCTGACGTAGTACGCGGCATACATCATCCCGTCATAGTTCATTTATGTTATTATTTTTGTATTACTGTTTTAATTTAATTTTTTTTCAACTTTTTTCATTTTATATTCAATGTATTGCATTTTTTGTTTTTTTTGTATTTTTTTTTTTGCTCATATCAATTTTGTAAATAAGACATTAAATTCTTGATTAACAAAAATAAATTGTAACAAAAAAAATATAAAACATTTACTCCAAATGTGGTAACGAAATTGATTTAGACGTGGGAAAAAATTGATATTCCAATTATGGAGAAACGAAGTATCGCTAGAAAATTGAACCGATTGATTGATAAATATAAAAGTACAAATAAAAGCAAGTCTACCCAAGCATCATTTCAGGAGTTTGTAGAATCCACGAAAGAATTATTTTATATTGGAAAATGCAAATGCGATTTGCGAAGAATGCTGTGTTCCTGCGGACTGATTCCAGAACATTTAAAAGCATTTATGATGGATCAACATAATGAGAGGAAATCTACGATACCAGAATATATTATAAAAATTGAAGATGAAGTATCAGAATCTACAATAACTAGCAATATTACTCCAGGTGGGACATATACTCCAGATGTTGATTTTGATTTTAAAAACAGTTCGGAAAGTTCACAAAATACTTCTCTTATAAAACGTGGTCAAAAAAACAAAAGTTTGTCATTATAGAAAAAGCGAAAATAAATTTTGAAAAATAAATACAGTAAATATCATTAATTTTAACTGTAAATAGTGCATAAGCTATTGCATAAGTGATTGGACATTTATCGAAAGTTTCCCAATGGGGAAAATAATACCAAAAGCCATCAATCTAATGAAACGTCAATAATGGACTGGGAAAAAATGGATTTAGAAATTCGCCAAATTAAGTCAAGGAAGGTAACAAAAAATAAGAGACCAATTACCGAATCACTTCCACAAGCTTCTTCCGAACCTGTAATCAATTTAGAAAATCAATCTGATTTGAATGAAAACACCAGTAAGGATTCAGACTGGATTCAAATAAAAAATAAAAAACTCAAACGCACCCAAAACGATGATCCACAACCGATAAAAACGACAACCTCAGACTATTGGCTAAACCCAACACCAACAAGAAACTTTTATGAAGTTTTAGCCAGTCCTGATACTGAGGAAGTGACCGAAACGAAAGCTGTGCACAGTAGACCGCCGCCTATATTTATACACGATGTACGAGACATAAAACCATTATCAGTACTTTTGGAAAGCGAAGCAAAAAATTTGTATAAATTGAAAGTTATTGATGATACAAAAGTGAGAATAAATCTTGATAACCCACAACTATATAATAAAATTATTAAATTATTGAAAGAAAGAGACACACAAATGCATTCTTTTCAAGATAAAAGAAATCGGACTTTTAAAATTGTTGTCAAAAATTTGCATCACAGTACCGATGTCAATATTCTACAAGAGAAAATTCAGGCTCTAGGCCACAAGGTAGTTCGCATCGCAAACCTCAAGAACAGGCTTACAAAACATCCATTAAATATGTTCATTGTTGAGCTGGAACAACAACCAAATAATAAAGATTTTTACAAAATCGAATTTTTGTACAAAACCAAAGTAGCGATCGAGGCTAAGCGATATACTAAGGAAATCGTCCAGTGCACACGGCCATACGCGGAACTATTGTCACATTACCCCGAGGTGTGTGAAGTGCGCACAAAATCACCTGACAGAGAAGTGTTCATGGGAAGACAAGATCAATGACCAAGTGAAGTGTGTTCTATGAGGTCTTAACCATCCTGCCAACTACAAGGGATGCAAAATCTATAAGGAACAATTTGAGAAAAAATTTCCATCACCAAGACAGAGAACAACACCAATTCATGGATCAACCTCAAGTGTTAAACCAGGTACCTCATACTCATATGTAACACGTAAAAATACTGTACTGCCTAAATATCAGGACATTCCATCAACTACTAATCAGAGTTCGACAAACATTAATAATATCAATGATCTGTCAGAATTGAAAGAAATGATAAAAACACTTACTGAACAAATGAGCACTATGCTTAATTTACTCACAACCATTCTAGCAAACAAATCATGTATTTCAAATTAACAATTTGTTTATGGAATGCAAATGGCTTGTGTAACCACACTCAAGACCTTAAATATTTTTTAACAATCAACGATATAGATATCATGCTTATATCGGAATCACATTTCACTAACAATAGTTCCGTACGTATACCAAATTATATAGTTTATAATACTCCGCACCCAAGTGGAAGACCTCATGGAGGAACTGCCGTTATTATAAAAGCTAACATAAATCATCATGAGGCTGAACCATTCCAGAAGGACTTTCTTCAAGCAACATCAATTTCAGTTACTATACCATTGCATAACCAGCTAGTATTATCAGCCATTTACTGTCCGCCTAAACACAGGATTACCGAAGATCAGTTTATAAATTTTTTTAATACGCTGGGCAGTTCATTTATAGCGGGAGGAGATTATAATGCTAAGCACACATTCTGGGGTTCTAGACTGATCACTCCTAGGGGTCGAGAACTTTATAAATCGATGGAAAAAAACAATCTTAAGCCAATATCCACCGGCGAGCCTACTTATTGGCCAACAGATCTTAACAAAATCCCCGATCTAATAGATTTTTTCATAACTAAAGGCGTTAACAATAATTGTTCAGATATCAAATCAAATTTAGATTTAAATTCTGATCATTCGCCAATTATTCTGCAATATTCTACAACTACAGAAGTAAATCAAAATTCATATTTTCTCACAAATAGATTTACTAATTGGTCATTATTCCAAGAGATAATTGATGAAAAAATTTCTTGCAACATACCTCTTAAAAATGAACAGGATTTAAACTTGGCGATAACAAACTTCACAATTCTACTGTTATCAGCAGCTCAAAAATCTACTATACATTCAAATGCATGTAGCAAACCTAATTATCCTATTAAAATTAAAAAAATTATAGCTCAAAAACGCAAATTGCGAAAAATATGGCAAACCACAAGATCACCGACCGATAAAAACAAATTTAACTGTGCCTGCAGGAATCTTAAGTCTTTATTATATGAATATAAAAATGAATGCCTTAAAAATTATTTAACTAATCTTTCATCCACTAAAGACACAAATTATTCTCTTTGGAAGGCAACGAAGAGATTAAAAAGGCCGATAGTACATATACCTCCAGTGCGTAAACTTGATGGTTCCTGGGCAAGAAGTTCAGAAGAAAAATCGGAAGAATTTTCAGAACACTTGAAAAATACATTCCAGCCTCATCCCCGCAATTGCAATGTAAATGATGAAGATTTTATTCATAATTATTTACAGAATGAATCTATACCAGGCCAAATAGTAAATGATAAAAGAACTGCCAGAAAAGGGATTTAGATTATTAACAATAATATTCAATTCAATTCTTAGATTAAAAGTGTTCCCTCAAGCTTGGAAAATAGCTAAAATAATTCTTATACCTAAACCTGGGAAAGATCCTCATTTATTGTCTTCCTATAGACCAATAAGCCTACTTCCTTGTGTTTCGAAGATATTTGAAAAATTATTACTCCAACGCATTAAGTCAGAATTGTTGAATCAAAACCTAATTCCAAATCACCAATTCGGCTTTAGAGAACAACACTCAACCATAGAACAGGTACATCGCCTAGTAAATATAATTAACGAATCGTTCCATGCAAAAAAATATTGTTCGGCTGTGTTTTTAGACGTTGCGCAAGCATTTGACAAAGTATGGCACACTGGTTTGTTGTACAAACTAAAACTCTGTTTATCAGAACCGATATTTTCAATAATAAAATCGTTCCTTGAAAATAGGGAATTTTTCGTCAACATTAACAACGAGGAGTCGACCAGAAGAAAGATCCTTTCTGGGGTGCCCCAGGGAAGCGTCCTTTCTCCAACTCTATTTCTTATATACACAGCGGATTTTCCTTTATACTCCGGAACAAGCGTGTCGACATTTGCTGACGATACATGTATCATTGCCTCCAATAAAGATCCCGCAATAGCTTCGCAACTATTACAAGAACATTTAGATATTGCTACAAAATGGCTTTCTTTATGGAGAATTATGACAAACGGCTCAAAATCTACGCATATCACTTTCACGCTGCGTACTGGTATATGCCCTACAATTAAGTTAAATGGACAGGAAATCCCAGTAAAAGATAGCGTAAAATATCTCAGAATACACCTAGATACAAAATTGAACTGGAGAGTTCACATTAACAAGAAAAAACAGCAGATTGATGAACTATTCAAGTTCAAAAAACATTACTGGCTACTAAATAAACGTTCCGTACTATCGACGAATAACAAGTTAATTATTTATAAATGTATTTTTAAACCAGTGTGGTCTTATGGGATTCAACTATGGGGCACCGCCAAAAAAACAATCTACAGATTATTCAGCGAGTGCAGAACAAGATCATAAGGCAGGCACTGAATGCACCGAGGTACGTTCCCAACTGGCTGATTCACCAGGACAGCAACTTAATGACAGTAAATGAAGAAATTCAACAAAAAACAAACAACTACAAAAAAGAATAGACGAGCATCCAAATTACTTAGCCAACAAAGTATACTCTGAAGCGCGCCCAACAAGACTAAAACAAAAAATTCCAAACGATCATATAAATTTGTAAACTAGTTGGTTTGGTATTTAGCCTTGAGGCAAGTTACATGAACTTCCCGATATGTGTAAATAATCGACTTAATAAAAAAAAAGTGTAAATAATATTCTTTATCAATCCTGCTTTGAAAAAAACGATAATAATTTTAGCAAACTTTGACGAATTTGTAAAATTAAACTACTTGTCGTAAGGCCATAATATTACAGTAAGTTCTATAAGACCATGATGTATATCGCCAAAAAAGTGCCATGAAAATCGGCTTAAATTTTTTTTCAACAATAAATTACAAGAAAACGGCTCGGTAGATTTTCACCTAAAATTAATCAGCATCATTCCCAAATGATATCTTTCGAACAGTTTTTGATTTTTTAAAATCGGTTCGGTAGGATGAGCTTAAATGTCGACGAAAATTTAACACTTTTTTTCAACAGTTAATTACAAGAACACGGCTCGGTAGATTTTCACCTAAAATTTATCAGCATCATTCCCAAATGATATCTTTCGAACAGTTTTTGATTGTTTAAAATCGGTTCGGTAGGATGAGCTTAAATGTCGACGAAAATTTAACACTTTTTTAACAGTTAATTGCAAGAAAACGGCTCGGTAGATTTTCACCTAAAATTTATCAGCATCATTCCCAAATGATATCTTTCGAACAGTTTTTGCTTGTTTAAAATCGGTTCGGTAGGATGAGCTTAAATGTCGACGAAAATTTAACACTTTTTTTCAACAGTTAATTACAAGAAAACGGCTCGGTAGATTTTCACCTAAAATTAATCAGTATCATTCCCAACTAATATCTTTCGAACAGTTTTTGATTTTTTAAAATTGTTCGGTAGGATGAGCTTAAATGTCGACGAAAAGTTTTTTTCAAATTACAAAGAAACGGCTTGGCAGATCGTTGCACAAAACTGACAAACGATAGTCCTCATCGAAATACATCAAATGGCTTTTAAATTTCTAAAATCGGTTCAGGCGTTTTGAGAAAACGTCGATCAAAAGTCTTATTTTGACAAATGCCAAAAAGACCATACTGCTTTTTGCAAACTTTGACGAATTTTTAAAGCTGAACCAGTCATCGTAGGCCGTAATATTTTAGTATGATCTAGAAGACTATGGTATCTATCGTCAAAAAAATAATCATAAAAATCGTCGATTTTTTTTTTTTTTAAACTTTATTACAAGAAAACGGCCCGGCCGATCTCTACCAAAAACTAATCAGCACGATTCCCAACCAATATCTTTCGAACGGTTTTTGAATTTTCAAAATTGATTCAGAATTGCGGGCTAAACGTAGACGAAAATTTTTTCACTTTTCTGCCATTTATAAAGAAACGGCTTGGCCGATCGTCGCACAAAACTGACAAACAATAGTTCTCGTCGAGATACATCGAATGGCTTTTAAATTTTTGAAATCGACCCAGCCGTTTTCGAGAAAACGTCGATTTACGGCAAAAAATCTGTTCACATACACACACACACACACACACACACACACACACACACACACATACTTTTTCCAAATTTGATCTCATTCGATTCAGAATGGCTTGAAACGTCGAGAAAACATAAAATTAGCGAATCGGATTTTTTGATTAAAACATAAACTTCTCCTTCGGGAAGTTAATTATTATTATTATTATTATTATTATTTTTATTGTTATTATTATTGTTATTATTATTATTATTATTGTTATTATTATTGTTATTATTATTATTATTATTACTATTATTATTTTTATTATTATTATTGAAGTAAAACTTCTTTAGGCGCGATATGGGTGTAAAAATTTCTTAAGGCTACACGGGTGTAAATCCGTACAAATGCAACGAAAACGCCAATGTGAAGTTGAACACTACGACGCCGTAAGCGCTGATGTCGCGAGTCGCGATCCACTCCCGTCATGTCATGCGTAAGTCGAACGCTAAACCCGCTAAACCCTATATGAACTTGCATTAATTGAATCACGTTTTTTTACAAAAGAAGAGGTTGCTGTATTATGTCCTCATGGAATAAGACTTTTCTTAGAGAATAAATGTATCATGGAATATAATAAATTTATACTGAATCTCGTTGAAGACAAAATAATATCTACTGCCACGGATATTTGTGTAGGTTGCCATGCGACATATCAACAATCATACATACGTCAACAGTTTCACAAAAATCGGTTATTGATACCGGGGGTTTGCCGTATGAAATAATTTTAGTTCTGAATAAATTTTACATAATAACAACTAATATTGATGTAAGTGATGGCTTAGCTAATGGTTGTGTAGGAAAATTAGTGTACATAGAACGTGGCGATAATGATGAACTTCTACGTTTATGGTTTGAATTTCCTGGTAAGATAGGTAACAAAATAAGAAGAAAGCTGCACATCATATTCAAACTCTTAATATCAGTAGGACAGCTGTGCCGATTCTCAGGAAATCTTCATCTATTCCAATGAATAGAAATAAAATCATATTTGTCAAAAGAAATCATTTTCCTTTAGTGTCTGCTTGTGCACTCACAATACACAAATCACAAGGTGGTACTTTTGATAAAATTGTATATGAATACAATAAAACACATAATCAGCAGCTTCTATATGTTGCATTATCACGAGTTACCAACATTAATGGATTGTTCATCATTTCTAAAACAACGACAAAAAATTTTATATGGAAGAAAACGGCCAGCAGGATTAATGGACTTAAAAACTAAATTCCAAAGACTTTCAACTTGTAGATTAATAACACAAGAAGAAAAATTGAGTGAGATAATAAGTTTGAACGGCATTTCATTGCTTTCCTTTAACTGCCAAAGTTTACGAGCTCATTTGCCTGATCTGCAAGATAAAGTGCTACAACGTTGTACGTTTTTGTTATTTTCGGAAACTTGGATTAATAATGAAGAACGAATTAATATTCAGAACTATTACTGCGTTACTCAATACAAACGATCAAACTCAAGAGCAGGTGGTGTAGCTGTCTAATGTCTATCATTCATGTTCAGATACTCTTCATAATGCGACTCCTATGCAGTTTCTTGCGCCAAAAATATTACTGGATATTCCTAATGAAATTACACAATAGGTGATATTGCAGTTGTCCGCTGTATGAACACACAGAATCAAACATTGATTATAGTCGTCCTTTAAATTTCTCCCAATAAAAACATATCAAATATTATTGAATTGAACATCAGCAGTTACTTCATTTTTCTAATGAGGGTGCAAAACTTTTAAACACTAATCACAACGAGAAACCATTAATTCTTGCTGGAGATTTCAATGACAATTTTTGTTCAGAAGAATCTCAACCATTAATTGATTTTTTAAATAATAAATTTAATTTAACGATGAATAATTCTCCATTTGATTCAACCAAAAGATATGGCTCGACTATTGATGCAGTTTCTCCAGAAATGTACATAGTTTACAAAGCAAAATTTATGTCTCTCATTTTAGTTATCACAAACCTATATATCATATATGAAATATGATAGCAATTAATCTATCGCTGTTGTTTTAAACTGTGTTATTGATGTTATGTGATTATTAATAAATGATTTTTAAAATTCAAATATGATGTTTTTTTTATTTTTATCTTAATTGTCTACTCATACAATATTAAAAGTTTTACTTCAATCGCGTGTGATCCTTACGCGCACTCTTTTTTTTTTATTATTAAAATTATTATTAATATTATCTACTTTTCTATTATTGTTATTTGTTATATTTTATTATTTTTCTAGTATTATTTTATTATTTTGAAAATTTTATTTATATATTATTAATCTTATTTTTATTATTATGTGCTTATATTTTACATTAAATCATATTACGGATATTATTTTATGTAAATTTTATCCTTTGCTCTTTTATTTATTTAAAACTTATATATTATTTATCAATTACTTGATGTTAATAAATTAGCAGTTGTAATAATTATTGAAATTAAAAAAAAAAATATATATATAAAACGTGGTCCATATAGTCGAAGATTAAGGCTCCAAGCTATGCCTTAATGTGCGACAGATTTGCAATTTCTGATAGAGTTGGGTCTGGCGTGGTGACGGCAATCCTGCGTGACCTGGGCATAACGGATGATTGGGGCAATCCTGTCATTATGGATAACTAGTTGGTTTGGTATTTAGCCTTGAGGCAAGTTACATGAACTTCCGAAATGTGTAAATAATCGACTTAATCAAAAAAATGGGTAAATAATATACTTCATTATCCTACTTTAAAAAAAACGATAATAATTTTAGCAAACTTTGACGAATTTTTAAAATTAAACTACTTGTCGTTAGGCCGTCGTAATATTACAGTAAGTTCTATAGACCATGATTGTATATCGCCAAAAAAATTTCCATGAAATCGGCTTAAATTTTTTTTCAACAGTTAATTACAAGAAAACGGCTCGGTAGATTTTCACCTAAAATTAATCAGTACCATTCCCAACTAATATCTTTCGAACAGTTTTTGATATTTTAAAATCGGTTCGGTAGGATGAGCTTAAATGTCGACGAAAATTTAACACTTTTTTTCAACAGTTAATTACAAGAAACGGCTCGGTGGATTTTCACCTAAAATTAATCAGTATCATTCCCAACTAATATCTTTCGAACAGTTTTCGATATTTTAAAATCGGTTCGGTAGGATGAGCTTAAATGTCGACGAAAATTTAACCACTTTTTTTCAACAGTTAATTACAAGAAACGGCTCGGTAGATTTTCACCTAAAATTAATCAGTATCATTCCCAACTAATATCTTTCGAACAGTTTTTGATATTTTAAAATCGGTTCGGTTAGGATGAGCTTAAATGTCGACGAAAATTTTAACACTTTTTTTCAACAGTTAATTACAAGAAAACGGCTCGGTAGATTTTCACCTAAAATTAATCAGTATCATTTCCCAACTAATATCTTTCGAACAGTTTTTGATATTTTAAAATCGGTTCGGTAGGATGAGCTTAATGTCGACGAAAATTTAACACTTTTTTTCAACAGTTAATTACAAGAAAACGGCTCGGTAGATTTTCACCTAAAATTAATCAGTACCATTCCCAACTAATATCTTTCGAACAGTTTTTGATATTTTAAAATCGGTTCGGTAGGATGAGCTTAAATGTCGACGAAAATTTAACACTTTTTTTCAACAGTTAATTACAAGAAAACGGCTCGGTAGATTTTCACCTAAAATTAATCAGTATCATTCCCAACTAATATCTTTCAAACAGTGTTTGATTTTTTAAAATCGTTCGGTAGGATGAGCTTAAATGTGGACGAAAAAGTTTTTTTCAAATACAAAGAAACGGCTTGGCAGATCGTTGCACAAAACTGACAAACGATAGTCCTCACCGAAATACATCAAATGGCTTTTAAATTCTAAAATCGGTTTAGGCGTTTTTGAGAAAAACGTCGATCAAAAGTCTAATTTGACAAATGCCAAAAAGACCATACTGATTTTTGCAAACTTTGACGAATTTTTAAAGCTGAACCAGTTGTCGTAGGGCCGTAATATTTTAGTATGATCTAGAAGACTATGGTATCTATCGTCAAAAAAATAATCATAAAAATCGTCGAAATTTTTTTTTTAAAAAACTTTATTACAAGAAAACGGCCCGGCCGATCTCTACCAAAAACTAATCAGCACGATTCCCAACCAATATCTTTCGAACGGTTTTGAATTTTCAAATCGATTCAGAATTGCGGGCTAAAAACGTAGACGAAAAATTTTTCACTTTTCTGCCATTTATAAAGAAACGGCTTGGCCGATCGTCGCACAAAACTGACAAACAATAGTTCTCGTCGAGATACATCGAATGGCTTTAAATTTTTGAAATCGACCCAGCGTTTTCGAGAGAAAACGTCGATTTACGACAAAAATCTGTTCACATACACACACACACACACACATACTTTTTCCAAATTTGGTCTCATTCGATTCAGAATGGCTTGAAACGTCGAGAAACATAAAATTAGCGAATCGGGTTTTTTGATGAAAAACATAAACTTCTCCTTCGGGAAGTTAAAAATAAAAGCGTTCGTGAGAGGCAGAAAAATAGGCAAGCTCTACACAACGATATGATTCTTCTGAATTAATAGCATTTTCATTCGACGGCCGAAAAAAATGATTTATTACCATGGAGAAAATCGATAAGAAGTTTCACCCACAAATGATTAAAGAAGCGCATTTAGTTATTTTAAAAGAACCGAATTGCCAATTGTTGGGTTACACAAATTGGAAAATGAAGATAAGATTCGGAAAGTAAAGTAATCAAATTGAACGAGTTTTTTCGCCGATAAAGGAATAGCTCTCGATTCTTTGATAGGCATATGTTGCGATGGTGAACCAGCAAATACAGGCGTAAAAAATGGGATTTTACGTCGATTTGAAATTCAGTTAAACAGGCCACTGCATTGGTTTGTGTGTCTTCTCCACTTTAACGAACTTCCACTTCGCCATTTATTTAACTATTTGGAAAAATCATTGACCACTGGACCACGAACAAAAACTGGAATATTAAGCAAACAAATTGAAACATGCAAAAATATACCGGTGAGTTATAACATATTTACTATTTTTAATACCCTATGTTCAAATTCAATATAATTTATTTTTTCCTATATACTTCCAGCCGGTAAAAGACTTTGAAACAATCCCACTTGAAAATTTGGCTGATATAAGTCCTGCTGAATCGACAACTGACTCAAGTTATTTAATAAAAATAGCTAAAGCAGTTGCTTCTGGGGAAGTATCGACAGACTTAGCTAACATGAAACCAGGGCCAATAGCACATTCCCGTTGGCTCACGAAGGCTAGTAGGTTACTTCGGTTATATGTAACTACGAATGAGCCATCCAAAATTTGAAAATTCTGGCAAACTACGTAATGAAAGTATATATCCAATGTACTTTAACATTAAATATTACAACTCTGTGGTGTATGGTAGTATATTATTTTATAAATTTATTAGCTGGACGCAATATTTAGACTCGAATTTAAGACAAATTGTGAACAATGTTGCTAAAGAAAACGCATACTATGCTCACTCGGAAAATATTTTATTAGCAATGTTGTTTGATAATAAAAAGGAAATACGAGATTCAGCTATAAGAAAAATCTTATATTACCGTAATAATGTGGAAGACCTGACGCAATTGAGAGATTACAAAACACCCGAAATAAATTTTGAATGCACCGATTATACTAATATGATAGATATGGATGATTATTCAAATATATCCGAACCAGCCTTTACGCTAAATATTCCTCATGAACATCTAGTACAATATCTACAAAGCAATGAGTGTCCATGGAGTGACCCTAAAATTCCGGTCCACATTCAGGGAACCGAGAGACATGTTCAATTACTGGCTAATATATCAAAACGCGTATTGGAGCAAAATCGCGAAGGTGTTATGACAGCGACACTACTATCTCGTGAAAAGCATCCTCGACTGGAAAGCAAGCAAAAATATAACTTAAAGAAATAAAAATGTTGTATTTAAACCATGTCGTGTAAATAAATAATAGAATAAATATATGTCATTCGTAAAAACCCAAAAACAATATTTTTCTACAAAAGCAGTTTGACCTGTTTCGATGCAAGATTCTAGGTTAGGCTTACTCGCTAATGTCCCCTAAAAGTTTACTTGATGTAGTCTGAGGTATCCGTAAGTTACTGATTTCAAAAAGCCGGAAAATGTTTTTAACCTGTTTCGATGCAAGATTCTAGGTTAGGCTTACTCGCTAATGTCCCCTAAAAGTTTACTTGATGTAGTCTGAGGTATCCGTAAGTTACTGATTTCAAAAAGCCGGAAAATGTTTTTAACCTGTTTCGATGCAAGATTCTAGGTTAGGCTTACTCGCTAATGTCCCCTAAAAGTTTACTTGACGTAGTCTGAGGTATCCGTAAGTTACTGATTTCAAAAAGCCGGAAAATGTTTTTAACCTGTTTCGATGCAAGATTCTAGGTTAGGCTTACTCGTTAATGTCCCCTAAAAGTTTACTTGATGTAGTTTGAAATTATATATAAATACTGGATATTTTGTTAAAAAGGAAATAAATATACTGAATATTTTATTATAAAAGAATCGAAATATTTATAGGTTGGAAGTTACTAATTATTTAGAGTATATTACAAAAATTAAATAAAAATAGCAACTTGCACGTATTTTGCACATTGACAACTTACACGTATTCTGCAAATTGACAACTTGCACGCATTCTGCAAATTGACAACTTGCACGTATTTTACACATTGACAACTTGCACGCATTTTGCATTGTAGATAACTTATACGTACTTTGCTTATTAGCAACTTGTACGCATTTCCAAGAAATTTAGCAAAAAACATTCTCTCTATACAGAATTTAATGAATTATATCATATATTTATATTAAAAAATTATGAAAAGTTTCTCTTAAAAACATATATTTCGTAAACGTACAAAATATTTATATTTATTCTCTTGACATTATGGTTATTGAAAGAAATAATGAATATTTCTAGTATTGGAATTTGTCGATAAGTTTTGATTTACGTGCTGACTCACGCACGTTGTACAAAATAGCTAGGTAGATACCGAAGAAGTGTCACATGTACAGCATGTACAAGTTTTCGACTGTCAAGCCTACTGATTGTGGCATGCTGCAATGCGACGGCTTAAGGCTTATGCTCTAATAGCGTGGGGTGACGTCAGCCAACATGACGAATCCCCAAGCCAAGGGCTGAGTCTCAACGGATCGCAGCGTGGTAACTGCTCTGCCGAGTACAACACCCCGCCAGGTACCTAAGTCGTTTACAAACGATTCCGAGTCTCTACATCGAACTAGTGACCCATGATCGACCGCTATAGGCAAGACAGATATAACGGACGGATTTCGCCCCTGTCCAGCGCCTCATTCGGCTAAAAATGGCTCGTGCGATGAACGGCGTGTGCCGAATACCTAATAAATCACATTGTATTGAGCCTTTCGACTCACGAGACTCTTAGAGATATCGTTGCTTACTTTGTCTAGAAAGGATACGGCCTTAGAGGCGTTCAGGCATAATCCCACGGATGGTAGCTTCGCACCACCGGCCGCTCGACCGAGTGCGTGAACCAAATGTCCGAACCTGCGGTTCCTCTCGTACTGAGCAGGATTACTATCGCAACGACGATTCATCAGTAGGGTAATACTAACCTGTCTCACGACGGTCTAAACCCAGCTCACGTTCCCTATTTGTGGGTGAACAATCCAACGCTTGGCGAATTCTGCTTCGCAATGATAGGAAGAGCCGACATTGAAGGATCAAAAAGCAACGTCGCTATGGACGCTTGGCTGCCACAAGCCAGTTATCCCTGTGGTAACTTTTCTGACACCTCTTGCTGAAAACTCTTCAAGCCAAAAGGATCGATAGGCCATGCTTTCGCAGTCCCTGTGCACACTGAACAACGGGATCAAGCCAGCATTTGCCCTTCTGCTCTACGCGAGGTTTCTGTCCTCGCTGAGCTGGGCTTAGGACACCTGCGTTATTATTTGAAAGATGTACCGCCCCAGTCAAACTCCCCGCCTAGCAGTTTCCTCGAATCGGATCACGCTAGAGTATTGTTGGCGATCGGCGCAATGGCTCACACCACTCTTATGCGCTTGGCTCTAGAAAACCGTGACAGTCAGAACGCAAGTTTTCGACGCACGCTTTCCGCCCAATCGAGTAAGTAAAGAAGAAACGATGAAAGTAGTGGTATTTCACCGACGATATTACTATCTCCCACTTATGCTACACCTTACATGTCTCCTTACAATGCCAGACTAGAGTCAAGCTCAACAGGGTCTTCTTTCCCCGCTAATTTTTCCAAGCCCGTTCCCTTGGCAGTGGTTTCGCTAGAAAGTAGATAGGGACAGTGGAAATCTCGTTAATCCATTCATGCGCGTCACTAGTTAGATGACGAGGCATTTGGCTATTTTTTTTTTTTTTTGGCTAGGAGGGGAATGCATTTATGTACAATGGTCGCCAGGTTGACCAATAGTGTGGGACTCGGCCCGAAGGCAATACCCACTAAACCTAACTCCTAGTATTGTGCCTGGGGGATGTTAAGCGCAGGCAGCACGCGTGCAATTCAGGTGGTCATCCGATTCCTTGTGGCTCGTGTCTTGTAGTCGTTGTTTTTGACCACTTCGCAAATCCGTTTAGTCCTCCGATTATCGCTCTAGTAGAGATTACCTTCAATTCATTCTTGTTTAATATCTTCTCCGACACTAGAAAATTTGCCGATTCTTCGTGCCAGACCCCCCTGATGTTGAGGGTAATTGTGTTATAAACCACTGTTGACACATTGTATTTCAGTTTCACTACGTCCTCCAGATTTTTATAATGTTCGATCTTCCGTCTGTGGGCTCCGGCCATATTAGTGGAGCTTCCTACAATTTGGGCGTCCAGTACAATTGCTTTCTGACCCTGTGACGCGATCAAATCCGGTTTCCGAGTGCCTTCGGGTGTTTTGAAGGTCGGCTCCCAATCAACACGAGAGTGCGATTTCTCCAACGCTCTTTTGACGTAGTTACAGACTGCATTGTGTCGTTCTATTCGTTGACGATGGCTACGGTGACACGTTTGTAGGACGTGGTCTAACGTCTCTGGAGCATTACAACCGGCCCTACAGTTCCTGTCCTCTGTTCTACCTCTAGTTGTTCGGGATCTCGTAGGCATTGCATTAATTCTGAACTTAATGCAATTCACGTAATCTTTCCCTGTCAGGAACTTGTTGCCTTCAGTTACCCACCGATGTTGTGATGGTACTTTGGATGATTTTACCAATGGAGACCCGTCCACTGACTTGTGCAGTAGCCGAGCCCATCGTTCATCCAGTTGCTCCTGAGAGGCAAGGACGATGTTATTCTCCATTAGTTTCTTGTCACACTTTTCAATCTCCAGTTGGTGGAAGCTGGATTCACCCCAGTTCAACTTCACCAGTCTATTTTTCCTCCTAAGAGGAACTAACCACCTTAATGATGGGAAAGATAGGCCCCCATCTTTTACTATTTGCATAAAAATATGAATTAGTAATATCATTAGGTAGTCGCAGCCATGAACGAACTGCCTTTCTGACTGCACCATCGAGCGACTTCAGAAACCCTAGTTTGGCATTACCTAATGTTAATTGATGCATTAACTTAGGAATGCCAATGGTTCTTAGCGCAAATAGCCGTTGTTGTGGTTTCAATGGTGCTTTGGTTATTTTTTCAATAGTTGACTGGAGTTTCGCTTTCAGATCACCAATATTGGCACCCTCGGGAGTGAATTCCACCCCCAAGTAAGTCCAGCCGTCGACCCCTTGACTTTGCAGGTAGTGTTTGCGTCCCACATTTGAAGATAATATCCTTATCGACAAATGACTTTTTCACGTGCGGCACGTTCTTAATCGCTACCGTAAAGGACTTGTTAGTGTTAATCCTCAGGCCACAACTTGCGAGAAAATTCTCAGCATGACTGAGTAATGTCTGCAGTCCTTTTACTGACGCTGCCACTAAAACCAAATCGTCAGCAAAAGCAAAGCCAGAACATTATAAGTCATGCCTTCCTTTACCTCGATCTCAGGTGGGTGGTCTCAATCATTCTATTAATAACTAGATTAAACAGGATGGGCGACAAAGGATCTCCTTGCTTGACTCCGCACCTCGGACTAATGGGATCCGAGGTCCAGCGCCCTGACCGAAGTCTTGTCCACCCATGTTCATACAGTTCCTAACGTAAAGAGTGAAGGGTTGTGGTAAGTTTAGTATTGTAGTGTGTTGATCAACGCAGCATGTGATATTGAGTCAAAGGCCTTGGCAAAATCTATCGAAGCTAAAAACACAGGCTTGTTGTTATGCCTATGGTGCCGTAAAAAGTGATCTAGCGCTAGTGTGTTATGTGCGCATCCGTCAAATGGCTGGAACGCCTTTTGTCGACTATCAATCTGAACCTCACTAAGCAGACGCCTAGCCAGCACTTTATTAAATGTTCTGGTTTTAAAACCGATGAGACAGTTATGGGTCTGTAATCACCAGGGTGTTCAGCGTTATCTTTCTTTGGAATCAGGGTTGTATATGATTCCATCATTCTGTCCGGAATCCTTCCCATTAGCATTAACAAATTCAGCAAGTTAACCAGGATGTCGGTTGGCATAGACTTTAACAGTCGGGGCTGATATACCATCCGGACCCGGAGCCGTGTTTCTGTCTGGAAGTGCACATTTGACTTCCTCAGTAGACATGGGTTTCCAGAGGTGCGAGAGATCTTCGCTTCTCGCTGCTTGGACATCTGGTGATACATCGACTGAATTTGTTAGTACATTCGACCAAAACTGCACCATTACATCAGGTGGTGGGGGGGTCGAGGTAGCTTTGCAGTCTAGTATATAAGAAATAAATTTGCTTGGGTCTTGCTCCAATGCGTTTGAGTCACTTTGTACTCATGTCTGCGCTGCTGCCTCTTGTTTAACTTTGGTGCTTCCCCTTCTTGCTGTTCTTGGGGTTGGTCACTCGTTAATATGGGAAGGTGGACTCTAGATACTCGCTCACCTGCTTCCTTAATTCCTCTGGTGATAGTTCCGTAGCTTTATGGCATATGTAACCAATAGGGAACTGTTGAACTTGTCATAGTGCTTTAGTGAGGTCATCTCTCATGTCCATATCAGTGGCCACAGGACAAGGGTTAGTGTTACTTGTCTCATCAGTGTAGATAGAAAGTCTGCAATCAGGCCTTCATATTTTGGCGTACGTCTTTGCCCTTAAGAGAGTCATAGTTACTCTCGCCGTTTACCCGCGCTTGCTTGAATTTCTTCACGTTGACATTCAGAGCACTGGGCAGAAATCACATTCGTCAACACCCGCTAGAGCCATCGCAATGCTTGTTTTAATTAGACAGTCGGATTCCCCTAGTCCGTGCCAGTTCTGAGATGACCGTTGAATGGCGGCCGAAGAGTACGACTGACCGACCGAAGCCGGCACAGAAACCTCGCAGCAAGAAAGATCCGCGGGGGGCCTAGACACGGGACCGAGCTCGGATCTAAGTCACAAGAACAATTTCACCTCGCCCAGGCCCGGCACATCGGCCTACGCCCGCTTCCCAACAAGCCCGGCACGCACCGATCCTCAAAGCCAATCCTTATCCCGAAGTTACGGATTCAATTTTGCCGACTTCCTTACCTACATTTATCTATCGACTAGAGGCTCTTCACCTTGGAGACCTGCTGCGGATATGGGTACGAACCGGCGCGACACCTACCGTGGCCCTCTCCTGGATTTTCAAGGTCCGAGGGGAAGATACGGACACCGCCGCAACAGCGGTGCTCTTCGCGTTCCAAACCCTATCTCCCTTCTAGAGGATTCCAGGGAACTCGAACGCTCATACAGAAAAGTAAACTCGTAAGTAAAGTATTTCCGACGGCGTCTCCAGGTCATTTTGGGTTCCCCGACAAACTCTCTTGCGAGGGCCCGACTTGTAAACGGTTCCGCTGCCGGGTTCCGGAATAGGAACCGGATTCCCTTTCGCCCGATGGGTGTGAATTTTATTCAAAATAAAATACACCAACATCAACATAGGATTTCTCCTGGGGCTTAGGATCGACTGACTCGTGTGGAACGGCTGTTCACACGAAACCCTTCTCCACGTCAGTCCTCCAGGGCCTCGCTGGAGTATTTGCTAATACAACCAAGATCTGCACCGATGGCGGCTCCAGGCAGCCTACGCCAAAACCCTGCTGCGCACACCACCGCGACCCTCCTACTCACCAGGGCGTCAAAACGAACTATTATGAACGATTCTCATGCCCTGGCGGCCGAGTAAAGGCACGACGCTTCAGCGCCATCCATTTTTCAGGGCTAGTTGCTTTGCAGGTGAGTTGTTACACACGCCTTAGCGGATTCCAACTTCCATGGCCACCGTCCTGCTGTCTTAAGCAACCAACGCCTTTCATGGTATCCCATTAGCGTCGTTTAGGCGCCTTAACTCTCGACTGACTCGTGTGGAACGGCTGTTCACACGAACCCTTCTCCACGTCAGTCCTCCAGGGCCTCGCTGGAGATTTGATACAACCAAGATCTGCACCGATGGCGGCTCCAGGCAGCCTTACGCCAAAACCCTGCTGCGCACACCACCGCGACCCTCCTACTCACCAGGGCGTCAAAACGAACTATTATGAACGATTCTCATGCCTGGCGGCCGAGTAAAGGCACGACGCTTCAGCGCCATCCATTTGTCAGGGCAGTTGCTTTGGCAGGTGAGTTGTTACCACACCCTTAGCGGCTTCCACTTCCATGGCCACCGTCCTGCTGTCTTAAGCAACCAACGCCTTTCATGGTATCCCATTAGCGTCGGTTTAGGCGCCTTAACTCGGCGTTTGGTTATCCCACAGCGCCAGTTCGCTTACCAAAAATGACCACTAGGCACTCTGATACAAATCTCTGGCTTCACTATTCAAGCAAGCCAGAGATCTACCCATTTTAAATTTGAGAATAGGTTGAGGTTCGTTTCGGCCCCAAGGCCTCTAATCATTCGCTTTACCGGATGAGACTCGCTCATCGAATGCCAGCTACTGAGGGAAACTTACGGAGGGAACCAGCTACTAGATGGTTCGATTAGTCTTTCGCCCTATACCCAGTTCCGACGATCGATTTGCACGTCAGAATCGCTACGGTCCTCCATCAGGGTTCCCCTGACTTCGACCTGACCGAGGCATAGTTCACCATCTTTCGGGTCCCAGCGTGTAACGCTCTGGGGTGCGCCTCTTCTCGCAATGAGAGTGAGACGCCCCCGGGATTGCGAGCACGCATCCGTAGATGCGGTCCCGTCATCCTCAGTTCACTAAGCGAACCTTTACTTCATTGCGCCTTTAGGTTTTGTATTTCCCAATGACTCGCGCACATGCTAGACTCCTTGGTCCGTGTTTCAAGACGGGTCCTGAAAGTACCCAAGCAATAGCATCGCTGACCGGTAATAGAGTCGTCCGAGGACACGGCAGCTAACAGCTCGAGGCGGCATCGATGCCGGACCAGGTCCGACGGCCAATAACCGTCCGTGCTTGCAACCGGCCGAACGCTTAAAAGCGACCCTATACCATATCGTTATACCGTCTGGCAGTCGACCGGAGCACGCGGGGTCTGACGCGAATAAATTCGTGACAGGCTACCGCCGCTCGTAGATCGACACCAAACGGGTCGCGACGTCCTACTGAGAGAGAAGTGCATGCCATCGCGCCTAACGCATAAACCGACGGGTATCACAGGACGAATCCGGTCAATCGCACGCCAATAAATGGAAGACAATGATAACATGAATCTCTCCTTTCGATCTTTCGGGTTTCTCAGGTTTACCCCTGAACGGTTCACGTACTCTTGAACTCTCTCTTCAAGTTCTTTTCAACTTTCCCTCACGGACTTGTTCGCTATCGGTCTCGTGGTCATATTAGCTTAGATGGAGTTTACCACCAATAGAGCCACTCTCAAGCAACTCGCTCTCTCGACGAGGAGAGATCCTCTCGATACGCGCAAACGGTCGCTACGGGCCTGGCACCCTCTATGGGTAAATGGCCCCATTCAAGATGGACTTGAACTCACCGCAACGCACCGAGATAATCGGATCCTCCCTAACACTACATTTCCCAGCGTCCGTCTCCGGCCGCGGGATTTAGTGCTGGGCTCTTCCTGTTCGCTCGCCGCTACTAAGGGAATCCTAGTTAGTTTTTTTTCCACCGCTTAGTAATATGCTTAAATTCAGCGGTAATCTCATCTGCTCTGAGGTTGTATATGATTATGATGTGCTCGCAAACGTTAGTAAGCAAGCGCACACAAAATCGACGAGGAACCTTTGAATCGTCCAATTTGCGGAACGAAACCGCATTTCGAAGAGTTCGTTTCCGGTTATCGGGAGGGTCGCAAGAATATAAAATCTCTAGGACACATAACCGCCGTAATCCCACAGAACGTCAACGAACGGTAATGTCCGATGTTGCAAAGTGGACTGGCTCACACGTTGAGTGAATTATTTAAGAGCACGCATTTACGCGAAACTCCATCATTCGCCGGAAAGCCGTTTAAAGCAAGCGGCAGTCTGGTAATGTTATACGACCTCAGCCAGAGGTGGTCGGGAACAGTATCCGAGGACCGCAATGTGCGTTCGAAATGTCAATGTTCATGTACTGCAGTTCACATGTCGACGCGCAATTAGCTGCGTTCTTCATCGACCCACGAGCCAAGTGATCCACCGTTCAGGGTGATTTTATATATATTTATACATGTTTCGATCGTGATCCCCTCGAAATCGTTTAAGATAACTCGGGCGATTCTGAAACTAGTAAGATTATTATGGTTACAATTAGTACACCGTAAAGCTTTCGCGTTTCGGTCCGAGATACAAATCTCGTTTCAAAATTGAAATATGAATATTTCACTGTGTGTGAGATTGAAAAATCTGCTTTCGCTGATTTTTCATTTTCTTTAAACAACGCAATGAAGCGAATGTTCAAATTCGCACAATTGAATAAAATGTGCAGAGTATATAGAATACTAACGCAAGCGTTTACTACAATCGATTTTAAAACACTAGACTTTCATCTAGCGCCCAAAGAATTGATTGAGCTATGCGTTTAAAGTATAATATTCAAAAAGAACGCCGTTTTCACAACGAACTTCGTCATTCGCTCAGGCATCTGGCGATACCGAGCAGATATACATGGCAGTGCTCTCACACAATGCATAAGAGCGCTAAGCGGTTGTAAACCGCGTCACGCTGCTTTGCACACTGCGCAATATTTTGCGACTAGCTCCGGTCAAACGTTAATGAAACGAATGATCATTGCCGAGGCTTTTGCCCACAGTAAATTATACTATAGGAGCGCACTTGATCACAGCAATAATTTGTCGAGTAATCACAAGATTTCATTTGCGGTCAGCAGACACAAATAATTTCAACTCGCTCCGATCAAACGTTCACAAAACGAAAGACCATCGCTGCGAGAGCTTTGCTAGTTCTGCTACATTCACATATAATTGACGTAGTCAATTGTAAAATTTTCTAAATTTACAATAATGTTCAAACCAGTTTTCCTCGATTTTCTTTAAACCGTAAAAGATACGAAAAAACTTTGTTCGTACGAAAGATGCAGAATAAAATTATGAATAAAATGGTATATGAATGGTTAAGTGTGTTCATATAATTTTCTCTAGATTTTCCGATTTTCCAAATTTTCACGACGGCAACTCGCCTGTAGGCCACACCGTGCAAAATCGAAGTTGTGATATATGGAAAAAGAACTAAGAATTTTGAGACTTTCTAATGATGTATAATACTTTATATGTTTTCTTTAGAGAAATATCGAATCGTGAGGAGTGTTGCTCCAACCTAGCCGCACTTTGCATTTTGACAAGTTAACAACTACACAAATTGCTTATACTATCTAAACCGTAAAAGATACGAAAAAAACTTTGTTCGTACGAAAGATGCAGAATAAAATCACGAATAAAATGGTATATAAATGGTTAGGGTGTGTTCATATAATTTTCTCTAGATTTTCCGATTTTACAAAATTTTCAGGACGGCAACTCGCCTGTAGGCCACACCGTGCAAAAATTCGAAGTTGTGATATATGGGAAAAAAACTAAGAATTTTGAGACCTTTCTAATGATGTATAATACTTTATATGTTTTCTTTAGAGAAATATCGAATCGTGAGGAGTGTTGCTCCAACCTAGCCGCACTTTGCATTTTGACAAGTTAACAACTACACAAATTGCTCTATACTATCTAAACCGTAAAAGATACGAAAAAACTTTGTTCGTACGAAAGATGCAGAATAAAATTATGAATAAAATGGTATATGAATGGTTAAGTGTGTTCATATAAATTTCTCGAGATTTTCCGATTTTCTGAATTTTACGACGGCAACTCGCCTGTAGGCCACACGTTCGGAATTCGAAGTTGCGATATATGGGAAAAAAAACTAAGAATTTTGAGACCTTTCTAATGATGTATAATACTTTATATGTTTTCTTTAGAGAAATATCGAATCGTGAGGAGGGTTGCTCCAACCTAGCCGCACTTTGCATTTTGACAAGTTAACATCTACACATATTGCTCTATAACATCAAACCGTAAAAGATACGAAAAAAACTTTGTTCGTACGAAAGATGGTGAATGGGTAAGTGTGTTCATATAATTTTCTCGAGATTTTCCGATTTTCCTGAAATTTTACGACGGCAACTCGCCTGTAGGCCACACCGTCGGAATTCGAAGTTGCGATATATGGAAAAAAACTAAGAATTTTGAGACCTTTCTAACGATGTATAATACTTTATATGTTTTCTTTACAGAAATATCGAATCGTGAGGAGTGTGCTCCAACCGCAACACGTTTCTCTAGCCGCACTTTGCATTTGACAAGTTAACATCTACACATATTGCTCTATAACATCAAAACCGTAAAAGATACGAAAAAACTTTGTTCGTACGAAAGATGCAGAATAAAATTATGAATAAAATGGTATATGAATGGTTAAGTGTGTTCATATAATTTTCTCGAGATTTTCCGATTTTCCTGAAATTTTACGACGGCAACTCGCCTGTAGGCCACACCGTTCGGAATTCGAAGTTGCGATATATGGAAAAAAACTAAGAATTTTGAGACCTTTCTAACGATGTATAATACTTTATATGTTTTCTTTACAGAAATATCGAATCGTGAGGAGTGTTGCTCCAACCTAGCCGCACTTTGCATTTTGACAAGTTAACATCTACACATATTGCTCTATAACATCAAAACCGTAAAAGATACAAAAAAACTTTGTTCGTACGAAAGATGCAGAATAAAATTATGAATAAAATGGTATATGAATGGTTAAGTGTGTTCATATAATTTTCTCGAGATTTTCCGATTTTCCTGAAATTTTACGACGGCAACTCGCCTGTAGGCCACACCGTTCGGAATTCGAAGTTGCGATATATGGGAAAAAAACTAAGAATTTTGAGACCTTTCTAACGATGTATAATACTTTATATGTTTTCTTTACAGAAATATCGAATCGTGAGGAGTGTTGCTCCAACCTAGCCGCACTTTGCATTTTGACAAGTTAACATCTACACATATTGCTCTATAACATCAAAACCGTAAAAGATACGAAAAAACTTTGTTCGTACGAAAGATGCAGAATAAAATAACGAATAAAATATAAATGGTTAAGTGTGTTCATATAATTTTCTCGAGATTTTTTATATTTCGTTGCTAAGAACAAAATTTCAAGTCAGTTATCCCTATGGCAACTTTTCAGTTTCTTCGCGTTTCAAGTCAGTTATCCCTATGGTAACTTTTCGGTTGCTTCGCGTTACAAGTCAGTTATCCCTATGGTAACATTGCAGATATATATTAAATTATTACTGAAATTTCGTTTAAAACATATGTATACATATGATTGTATAGTTTACTTGTCGTCAACGATCATACCATGTGAATATACCGGTTCTCGTCCGATCACCGAAGTCAAGCAACATCGGGCGTGGGTAGTACTTAGATGGGAAACCGCTTGGGAACACCACGTATCGTTGACTTTTTGCCTAGTATTTTACCGATGTTAAGTCAAATTATAAATAGTACATACTCTCGGTATAAACTGTTAAAATTTGATAGAGATGAGAAAATAGTTTATGTAAAATGATATAATATATATATATATATATATATATATATATATATATATATATATAATACTGCAGATTTTGTTATAAAGATATAAATATACTGAATATTTTGTTATGAAAGATTCGAAATATTCATGGGTGAAAGTTATTACTTATTTAGAGTATATTACAAAAATTAAATAAAAATAGCAACTTACACGTATTTTGCAAATTGACAACTTGCACGCATTCTGCAAATTGACAACTTGCACGCATTTTGCATTATTGACAACTTACACGTACTTTGTTTGATTGGAAACTTGTACGCATTTGATTTTATATGTAACTTGTATGCATTTTATATAATTGGTGACTTGTACGCATTTCTAGAGAACTCGGCAAAAAACATTCTCCCTTATAAAGAAAAAATTATATAAAATATATAATCATATACTCTAAATAAGAAATACCTAATAATAAATGTTTCTCTTTAAAATTGCAATTTTCTTGCCAATTATAAAGCATATTGAAAACAATTTAGCTTGTCTTTAAGAAATAATGAATATATCAAATATTTCCATAGAGGCGAGTTTTATGTAAAATAGTTAGAGGTACCAAAGAAGTGCCGTGTGTGTTACAATATGCACAATTTTTCGACGGCAAAGTCGAAATGATCGTGGCATACTGTAACCGGCTACAACGTAAGGCTTAAGGCTTATGCTCTAATAGCGTGGGGTGACGTCAAGCCAACATGACGAATCCCCAAGCCGAGGGCTGAGTCTCAACAGATCGCAGCGTGGTAACTGCTCTACCGAGTACAACACCCCGCCAGGTACCTAAGTCGTTTACAAACGATTCCGAGTCTCGACTTCGAACTAGTGACCCATGATCGACCGCTATAGGCAGGACAGATATAACGGATGGATACCGCCACTGTCCAGCGCCTCATTCGGCTAAAAATGGCTCGTGCAATAAACGGCGTGTGCCGAATACCTAATAAATCACATTGTATTGAGCCTTTCGACTCACGAGACTCCTAGAGATATCGTTGCTTACTTTGTCTAGAAAGGATACGGCCTTAGAGGCGTTCAGGCATAATCCCACGGATGGTAGCTTCGCACCACCGGCCGCTCGACCGAGTGCGTGAACCAAATGTCCGAACCTGCGGTTCCTCTCGTACTGAGCAGGATTACTATCGCAACGACGATTCATCAGTAGGGTAAAACTAACCTGTCTCACGACGGTCTAAACCCAGCTCACGTTCCCTATTTGTGGGTGAACAATCCAACGCTTGGCGAATTCTGCTTCGCAATGATAGGAAGAGCCGACATCGAAAGATCAAAAAGCAACGTCGCTATGAACGCTTGGCTGCCACAAGCCAGTTATCCCTGTGGTAACTTTTCTGACACCTCTTGCTAAAAAGTCTTCAAGCCAAAAGGATCGATAGGCCGTGCTTTCGCAGTCCCTGTGCACACTGAACAACGGGATCAAGCCAGCCCTTCTGCTCTACGCGAGGTTTCTGTCCTCGCTGAGCTGGCCTTAGGACACTTGCGTTATTATTTGACAGATGTACCGCCCCAGTCAAACTCCCGGCCTAGCAATTTCGTCGAATCGGATCACGCTAGAGTATAGTTGGCGATCGGCGCAAAGCCTCACACCGCTCTTACACGCTTGGCTTTAGAAAACCGTGACAGTCGGAACGAAAGTTCTCGACGCACGCTTTCCGCCCAATCGAGTAAGTAAAGAAACGATGAAAGTAGTGGTATTTCACCGACAATATTGCTATCTCCCACTTATGCTACACCTCTCATGTCTCCTTACAATGCCAGACTAGAGTCAAGCTCAACAGGGTCTTCTTTCCCCGCTAATTTTTCCAAACCCGTTCCCTTGGCAGTGGTTTCGCTAGAAAGTAGATAGGGACATTTCATTCATTATTTATTCTTATTCCATATAGCTCGAGCTTTCACTCATTGCTATGTAGCGTCTACTTAATAATTGTTTATTTCTCAAATTTTGATATTATATTTGTGGGTGTTGTGCAGGACCTTTGGCCGTCAGTGGGCTGACGTTTCCATCCCTAACCACGTGGAGGCGGTCCTGCATTTCTAGCTTTAGTTTGGATTATAGGTTTTAGTTTTGGTTTTGCACTTCATTTCTGGTTTTAATGGCTCGTGCTGCGAAAGCAACAAGCCCCAGGTAATTGGCTTTGGTTTCCAGGTACACATCAAGGTTTGTGTTCCCTGCTATTTCAAAGAGGCTTTCCCTTCTTAATTCGTCATATCTGTCGCACATGACCAGCATGTGCGTGCTTGTCTCGATTTCTCCACAGAAGGGACATTTGTCGTTTTCTGTGGCGCCCCTTGTGTAAAGTGTGTGCCTAAACGGACCGTATCCGGTCAGAATATACACGCACTCTCTACTGGGTTTAAACCACTTGTTCCTTGTAGCGTATGTAATATCGCCAATGAAACCGTAGGTTATCCTACCCGTATTTGCCAATTCCCATCTTTTATGCCATTCCAGCTTTATTGCTTCATTTATCATTTTAACCTCTAGATTGAGGGTTTACCTGCTTGGGTTTCCAGCTAATTTTCTCATTTCATTTTACAAGGTTTATGATGCCTTGTTGTGTAATTTCTAGGTCTAGTGGCATTTTGCCACTTATTGTTTGTAATGCATTTGTTGCGGTGGTACGGCACGCCTTGGTGAGTGTCAGCAGAATTATTCTTTGCGCGGCGTTCAAGTTTCTAAGGTTGTGCGTGTGAAACGACTTGTCGAACCACGCAGCAGTGCCGTATGTTGCTATAGGTATTACCACTGCTTTGTACAAAGTATCAAGGGTGCCTCTTTTAAGGCCCCATTCCTCCTTTGCAACCCTCCTGATTTTCAGGATGAAGCTGACTAGTTTCTCCCTTAGAAACTTAGTGTGCGCTACAAAGTTTAGCCTGTTATCTATAGTAATTCCCAAGTATCGCACTTCTTTTGCATATTTCAGGCTATTTTTGTCAACTTTAATGATCGGTTGTCTGCCTTCATTAAATTTGCCCTTTATTATCATTGCGACAGTTTTTCCACTGCTGACTCTCACTTTATGCGTCACGCACCAGTCCTCAACGCATTTAAGAGCCATAGTACCAGTTCTCTCCAGATCATTTCTGGAGTTTCCTTTAATTATTAACGCCAAGTCATCTGCGTATGCAACGGGTTCTACAGTTTCTCCTAGCTGAGCTAGGTCGTCTAGAAGAACGTCCATGCAGAAGTTCCATGCAACAGGACCAATTATTGATCCTTGTGGACATCCCTTCTGCATGCTTCTTCCAACTTTCTTTGTGTTGCCTCTTACATAGGCGCTTCGCCTTTTAAAGTAGTCCTTGACTATATTTACCATATGGCTGCTGCAGTTTGCCTGCGTCAGCCTATGTGTGATGGCGGGCCACCACAGGTTATCGAAAGCACCTTCAATATCCACAAATATAGCAAGTACATACTTCATATTCGTTGCCATGCATTTTCTAAACGTTAGCAGTGCGTCCTCCGTGGAGACGCCTGCCTTAAAGCCAAATTGTCGTGCATTGCACATGTTCATTTCTGTATAATTTGTCTTAATACGCTCTACGAGTATTTTCTCGTAGATCTTTCCCATCACTGGCAGAAGGGCGATTGGACGGTATGATTTGGCAAGCCTTCTGTTTTCACTCCCTCATTTGGGAATTAGACATAGGTTTGCCTGTTTCCAATCGGTAGGAAAACTGCCATCTTGGAAGCATTTATTTAGTGTACTAAGGATTGCTTGTTTGTTATGACTCCATAATTTTTTAATTATTTCGCCAGTGAAGCCGTCTTCTCCTGGGGTTTTTTTATCTTTTAGTTTTAGTAATGCCCGTTCTACATCAACAGAGTCGATGATTGGTTCGAGGTTCTGGTTTCGATATTGGCGTATATTTTCTCTAATTTTAATGTGATCAGCGTTCTCTTGCTGATCATCTGTAGGCAGGCACTTTTTAAGAAGGACGTTTACAGTTTCTTCCCATGTTTCACTGAAGTTCCCGGAAGGGAGTTCTAATGAGCATAGAGAAGCCTTCTTGTTTATTTTATCGCATACAATTTTGTATACTATACTCCAGGAATCTTCGTTACCAACGCTTGTCACAAAGTCTCTCCATGAGGTTGTTTTACGTTCTCTAATTTCTCTGACATAGTTATTTCTTGCCCTTTTGTATGCCTGCATTTTGATTGGTACGTCATCAAGACATAGTCTCTTGGCCCGCAAGAGACACTTTTTCGTTCTATTAGTTTCCCGCCTTAGACAAGTCAGCTCCTCCGACCACCATGGCATGACCTTGCTTCCGGCTTTCCTTTTGGGCATGGATTTGTCACAGATTACTTTTAGTTTTCTGTTAAATATCTTAATAGCCCTATTTGGGTCTAACCTCTGCAGAGACTCCAGACTTTGTTGGCCGAATTCCCTCTCCACCAGTTTCCCGAACCTGTCCCACTTAGCCTTTCTTGTGTTATAGCCTGCTTGGTTCTTTATTTGCCTTGTGACTGATGCTTCAAGCACTACTTCAAATGTTAAAAGGCTGTGATCACTGGTGGTCGCTATATCACTCACATTCCAGTTGATCACTTTTGAAGACATATTTGGGGTTGTAAGTGTTACGTCTATATTTGTGTCCCAGCTTCACTTTGGTATGTGTAGTTGTGACTAGGCTCATTCAAAACAACTAGGTTGTTAGAGGCGATCCACTCCTCTAGTTCCTTACCTCTGCTATCCAGAGTCTTGGAAAACCACAAACCAGATTTTGCATTTGCGTCTGTGGTGACTATGATGCGGCGGCCGGCCAGGTTCCTAAGGATTCTGTCCAGCTTTCGCAGGAAGCTACTTATGTCGACTGAGAACTGCATGTAGCAGTTTACGAGATACAAGCTTTCTTTATAAGTGCATATCTCTACGCACATTATATGATCACATTCCAGCTCTGACCTTTGAAAAATATCGTATTCTCCTTCTCTTACTACGATTGCAACCCAAGGATTGGTCGTTTCCGGTTGTAGTACTCTCAGTCCTGCTGAGGTGTACCCTTTTATCATGCCCCTTATTGAATAAGGTTCTTGAATACACAGTATGTCAAGTCCTAACTGATGAAAAATAAGTTCTAGGATGGCTGCTGCGGATTTAGACCTTTGTGCGTTAACTTGGGCTGCTTTTAGTCCCATGATATTTTATTTTTGTAAATTTGAAGCTGTTTCTCGTACTCAGGACATAACTTCCAAGTCACCTTGTGGCCTGTCTCCTTGCGTTTATTTCTTACGCAGTTTACGCATTTTGCGTCTTGCTCTTTGGAGCAGTCACTCGTGGTGTGTTCACTGCTGCCACAATTCTCACAAACAGGTTTCTCGATTCTGCATACTCTCGCTATGTGTCCATATGCATGGCACTTATAGCAACGAGGAATTTTTACATACTCGCTGAGCCTGTATGTACGCCAGTCCATGTAGACTCTGCCCTCGTTGAGTAGTCTACTGGCGTGCTTTCCGGGTAATTGGATAACCCAGTTGTTTTTACCAAATTTTGTTCTGAATTTGGTTACCACTTTGCACTCCTTTCTTAGAAGCTCTGCCTCTGCTTCCTCTAAGTGTTCAAAGTTCTTTAGAATTAGACAGTCCAGGAAGTTTTCTTCCTGGCAGTCTTCTTCTACATCATACATAATTAGTTGTGGTTGAAGCTTTTTGGGCTCTTCCACAACTAATTTTTGCGCACTCAAATTTACTCTCTTAATTATTTCTATGTCTCGCTTTGTTTCAACCTCTAAGACAACTCCTTTATTTCGGAGTTGCCGTATGCCTCTGACTTTTATTTGCTTATTAATGTCTTTAAGACCAGTTTTTACGTGGTCTTTTATTTCGTCATTCGATCTCCTGTCTGTTTTGTCGCATTCAGGCTTAATATATATGAATTCGCTTTTTGGTTTCTGTTGCACTATTTGCGATGGGACTTTTGGGTTGGGTGCTCTAGATGCCACATTTGCATATGACATATTTGTGGTTCTTTCTTTATACTTGGTCTCTGTTTTTCCGCGCTCTAAAATTTCCTTTTGAAGCATAAGCTCCAAATTCGACCATTTTTCAAGGATAAACTTAATTGCGCCTTTGGAAACTTTGTTCGAATCGTTAAAGAGAAAACTTTCAAGTTGTTCTCTTTCAATTTTAACTTTACTCAAACTATCCGCAGATAGATTGCTTGTGCTCTCTTTAGGGATTGTATCCCCCTTCTCCACCACTTTCTCTTTAGGGGTTTTATCCCCCTTTTCCACCATTTTCTTTTTGGGGGTTGCATCCCCTTTTTAGCCACTTTCTCTTTAGGGGTTGTATCCCCCTTCTCCTGCACTTTCTCTTCATTTTTGGCTTCTGCCTTTTGGGCAGCGGCCGTTTTGGACAACAAGTTGTCCGTTTTAGATTTAAGTTTTCCGCACGCATTTCCGCATACCGGTCGCCAGATTGACCAGGTAGTGTGGGACTCGGCCCGAAGGCAATACCCACTAAACCTAACTCCTAGTATTATGCCTGGTGGGATCTTATGCGCAGGCAGCACGCTGAACTCAGGTACATCCTACCCTATTCCTTGTCGTTTTATGGACGTTGTTTTTGTCCATGCTCCAAAACCGTTCAGTCCACCAATCAATACACGCGTAGATATTATCTTTAATTCTTCTTTCTTAATGACCTTTCCTGATAGCAGAAAATTAGCTGACTCGTAGTGCCACACGCCTCTGTTGTTTAAGGTGACTGTCCCGTATACTACTTCCGATGTATTATATTTTTCCTTGATTAAGGCGTCCAAGCCCTTGTAGTAGTTGATCTTTCGTCTGTGGGCCGACTTCATATCCACATTGCTACCCACAATTTGGGTATCAAGCAGCATGGAGAATTGTCCCTGCGACGCTATCAAGTCCGGTTTTCGTGTTCCGTCTGGAGTGTGGAGCAATGGTTCCCAGTCCACTCTGGAATGGGTCTTTTCTAAGGCTCGGTTCAGGTATTTAGTGACGGCGTTATGTCTGTCAATCCTTTGTCTGTGGCTCCGATGGCATGTTTGCAAAATGTGATCTAGTGTTTCGAGAGCGTTACACCCTGCTCTGCAGAACCTATCTTCATGACGGCCTCTGGTTGTACGACTCCTGCACGGCATAGTGTTAATTCTGAGTCGTGTGCAGTTAATGAAGTCCCGACCAGATAGGATTTTGGTGCCATCGGTGATCCATCGGTGTTGTTGTGGAACTTTCGATGATTTTGCGAGCGCTCGACCATCTACTGAGTTATGAAGCAGTTTGGCCCATCTATCATCTAATAATTTGACCGAAGTTATAATATTCCCATTATCAGTAAGGCGTTTGACACATTTTTCTAATTCAAGTTGATGGTAACTTGATTCGGTCCTTCCTAAATTTAGAAGTCTTCCCCTTCTTCTAAGAGGTACCAACCATCTTAGAGACGGAAGGGATAACCCACCGTTCCTTATCTGTCCCTTACGCGGATCTTACGGTTAAGAGAGTCATAGTTACTCCCGCCGTTTACCCGCGCTTGCTTGAATTTCTTTACGTTGACATTCAGAGCACTGGGCAGAAAT
>NW_020537694.1:0-5000 GCF_003426905.1 Ctenocephalides felis | reverse complement strand
CGCTTAGTAATATGCTTAAATTCAGCGGGTAATCTCATCTGCTCTGAGGTTGTATTATGATTATGATGTGCTCGCAAACGTTAGTAAGCAAGCGCACACAAAATCGACGAGGAACCTTTGAATCGTCCAAATTTGCGGAACGAAACCGCATTTCGAAGAGTTCGGGTTTCCGGTTATCGGGAGGGTCGCAAGAATATAAAATCTCTAGGACACACAACCCGCCGTAATCCCACAGAACGTCAACGAACGGTAATGTCCGATGTTGCAAAGTGGACTGGCTCACACGTTGAGTGAATTTTTATGAGCACGCATTTACGCGAAACTCCATCATTCGCCGGCAAGCCGTTTAAAGCAAGCGGCAGTCTGGTAATGTTATACGACCCTCAGCCAGAGGTGGTCCGGAAACAGTATCCGAGGACCGCAATGTGCGCTCGAAATGTCAATGTTCATGTATCCTGCAGTTCACATGTCGACGCGCAATTAGCTGCGTTCTTCATCGACCCACGAGCCAAGTGATCCACCGTTCAGGGTGATTTTATATATATTTATACATGTTTCAATCGTGATTCCCTCGAAATCGTTTAAGATAACTCGGGCGATTCTGAAACTAGTATGTTTATTATGGTTACGATTAGTACACCGTAAAGCTTTCGCTTTTCGGTCCGAGATACGAGACCTCGTTTCAAAATTGAAATATGAATATTTCATTGTATGTGAGATCGAAAAATCTGCTTTCACTGATCTTTCATTTTCTTAAAACAACGCAATGAAGCGAATGTTCAAATTCGCACAATTTGAATAAAATGTGCAGAGTATATAGAATACTAACGCAAGCGTTTACTACAATCGACTTTGAAACACTAGACTTTCATCTAGCGCCCAAAGAATTGATTGAGCTATGCGTTTAAAGTATAATATTCAAAAAGAACGCCATTTTCACAACAAACTTCGTCATTCGCTCAGGCATCTGGCGATACCAAGCAGATATACATGGCAGTGCTCTCACACAATGCATAAGAGCGCTAAGCGGTTGTAAACCGCGTCACGCTGCTTTTGCACACTGCGCAATATTTTGCGACTAGCTCCGGTCAAACGTTAATGAAACGAATGATCCATCGTTGCGAGACGCTTTAATATTTTATACGTCGTAGGTTATACGACATATCGCACACGTTTCATTCACTAAATAGTAAATGTACGTTAATGATCCTTCCGCAGGTTCACCTACGGAAACCTTGTTACGACTTTTACTTCCTCTAAATAATCAAGTTTGGTCATCTTCCCAGCAACATCGGCAATGTCGAAACGCTGCCGCGCACCGGTCCGAAGACCTCACTAAATAATTCAATCGGTAGTAGCGACGGGCGGTGTGTACAAAGGGCAGGGACGTAATCAACGCAAGCTTATGACTCGCGCTTACTAGGAATTCCTCGTTCATGGGGAAGAATTGCAAGCCCCAATCCCTAGCACGAAGAGGCTTCAACGGATTACCCGGACCTTTCGGCCAAGGAAAACCTGCTGATCTCTTCAGTGTAGCGCGCGTGCGGCCCAGAACATCTAAGGGCATCACAGACCTGTTATTGCTCAATTTCGTGCGACTAAATGCCACCTGTCCCTCTAAGAAGATATATTTGTACGCCGGTAGTAAGAACCACAACCAACAACGACCGAAGCCGAAGCGGAGGGTCTTTGCGATACCGGAAAGTACGCCTATTTAGCAGGCTAGAGTCTCGTTCGTTATCAGAATTAACCAGACAAAACGCTCCACCAACTAAGAACGGCCATGCACCACCACCCACCGAATCAAGAGAGAGCTCTCAATCTGTCAATCCTTCCGGTGTCCGGACCTGGAGGGGTTTCCCGTGTTGAGTCAAATTAAGCCGCAGGCTCCACTCCTTGTAGTGCCCTTCCGTCAATTCCTTTAAGTTTCAGCTTTGCAACCATACTTCCCCCGGAACCCAAAAGCTTTGGTTTCCCGGAAGCTGCCCGCCGAGTCATCGGAGGAACTTCGGCGGATCGCTAGCTGGCATCGTTTATGGTTAGAACTAGGGCGGTATCTGATCGCCTTCGAACCTCTAACTTTCGTTCTTGATTGATGAAAACACATTTGGCAAATGCTTTCGCTTCTGTCCGTCTTGCGACGATCCAAGAATTTCACCTCTAACGTCGCAATACGAATGCCCCTAGTTGTCCCTATTAATCATTACCTCGGAATTCCGAAAACCAACAAAATAAAACCGAGGTCCTATTCCATTATTCCATGCACACAATATTCAGGCGAATGAGCCTGCTTTAAGCACTCTAATTTGTTCAAAGTAAACGTACCGGCCCACCTCGACACTCGGTGAAGAGCACCGTGGTAGGATTTTGAGTTGGGCCGCCTTTTGACGGGCTAAGCCCACCGGTAGGACGTCCCACAGACATGCCAGTTGAACACCGCGATCGGTGAACCGACAGTGTGGGACACAGATTCAACTACGAGCTTTTTAACCGCAACAACTTTAATATACGCTATTAGAGCTGGAATTACCGCGGCTGCTGGCACCAGACTGGCCCTCTAATAGATCCTCGTTAAAGGATTTAAAGCGTACTCATTCCGATTACGGGGCCTCGGATGAGTCCCGTATCATTATTTTTCGTCACTACCTCCCCGTGCCGGGAGTGGGTAATTTGTGCGCCTGCTGCCTTCCTTGGATGTGGTAGCCGTTTCTCAGGCTCCCTCTCCGGAATCGAACCCTGATTCCCCGTTACCCGTAACAACCATGGTAGTCGCAGAAACTACCATCGACAGTTGATAAGGCAGACATTTGAAAGATGCGTCGCCGGTACTAGACCGTGCGATCAGCACAAAGTTATTCAGAGTCACCAAGTCAAACGGTGAGCAAGGCAAGCCCGCCACCGATTGGTTTTGATCTAATAAAAGCATTCCTTCCATCTCTGGTCGGAACTCTATTTGCATGTATTAGCTCTAGAATTACCACAGTTATCCAAGTAATGTGGGTACGATCTAAGGAACCATAACTGATGTAATGGCCATTCGCGGTTTCACCTTAATGTGGCTTGCACTGAGACATGCATGGCTTAATCTTTGAGACAAGCATATACTACTGGCAGGATCAACCAGGGTGCATATATATAATAGCATAGTGCGTAAATGTCCCTCGGCGTCACCCGAGAGACCACACTTTGTATAGAAAAGTTCGATGAATATTTCTAAACAACGAATTTTCTTACATATATATATCTGAGCCGTACGATATTCCCTGAACATAACGAACAGTTTACATCGCGACTAGATATTTTATATATTCTGCGCTTAACACAGAGGCTAGACCTTTAACAACCGTCGAAACGGCGGTCCGTACATGAAATTTGCGGTCCGCAGACCCAGTTAATTTCAAACAGTCTCTTTACCCTTCGTTAGATTGAAAACGTCGGGGCGAATTCATAAGAATTCATCGTTATAACTCACTTTTATTCTCGCTCGGAGAGTATTGAGTTGATTGCATTTGTATATTTGATTTTCCGCATAAGAGTCTTTGCGTCAACAACACATGCCCGCGGATATGCTGTACAGTATGGTTGAACACTTATAAATAAGGTCCAGAACCCGGCCGTAAACCGACATCCGAACATATACGGCGTATATAATTCCAGACACGGTCTACGACATTATTTAAAGTAACGCCGCTATATAGTTGACAGACTAAAAGTATCAAATATAATGTATAAAATACACCGGGGAATAATATTCGAACCTGCCTGAACAACACAGCGTACTTTAGCCTAAGCTTGCTCGCATCGCACTCGACACGACCTGTCCCCCTATATAAGGCGCGCGGCCACAGCGTAAGTATTAGACTGAGTCCCAAGCGACGTGCATTTGACCTGCGGCGAGGGCCTGCTCGCGCTTACGGTGTGAATCGTCAAGACAAAAGTCTGGGAAAATTTCGAACTGCGAACCCTTATGATAGAAAAAATTTTTGTCGAAAATTTTGTTAGATGTTCAAACAGTTTTATATATATGGACAATATGAATTATAGTTAATTATTGAGTTTTTAGGTGTTTTTTGGGTTTTTTTAAACTTTTGTATAAAATTATGTATTTATTGATTTTTATAGATCTCAATGAATATAAAACGAATTAATATATAGTTATATTATTTTTTATAATTATTTGTTTAAATTTTCTAATTATACAATAAATGTTCAAACCAGTTTTCCTCGATTTTCTCTTAAACCGTAAAAGATATGAAAAAACTTTGTTCGTACGAAAGATGCAGAATAAAATTATGAATAAAATGGTATATGAATGATTAAGTGTGTTCATATAATTTTCTCGAGATTTTCCGATTTTCCTGAATTTTACGACAGCAACTCGCCTGTAGGCCACACCGTTGGGAATTCGAGTTGCGATATATGGAAAAAAACTAAGAATTTTGAGACCTTTCTAACGATATATAATACTTTATATGTTTTCTTTACAGAAATATCGAATCGTGAGGACTGTTGCTCCAACCTAGCCGCACTTTGCATTTTGACATGTAACATCTACACATATTGCTCTATAACATGAAACCGTAAAAGATACGAAAAACTTTGTTCGTACGAAAGATGCAGAATAAAATTATGAATAAAATGGTATATAATGGTTAAGTGTGTTCATATAATTTTCTCGAGATTTTCCGATTTTCCTGAAATTTTACGACGGCAACTCGCCTGTAGGCCACACCGTTGGAATTCGAAGTTGCGATATATGGGAAAAAAACTAAGAATTTGGAGACCTTTCTAACGATGTATAATACTTTATATGTTTTTCTTTACAGAATATCGAATCGTGAGGACTATTGCTCCAACCTAGCCGCACTTTGCATTTTGACAAGTTAACATCTACACATACTGCTCTATAACATGAAACCGTAAAAGATACGAAAAAACTTTGTTCGTACGAAAGATGCAGAATAAAAATTATGAATAAAATGGTATATGAATGGTTAAGT
>NW_020537693.1:0-23441 GCF_003426905.1 Ctenocephalides felis | reverse complement strand
CTCGCACTTTGACATGCAGACATTTTAAAACGGTTTTATAGTTGCTTTCGCACATATCTTTTGAAAACTTCGGATTGTAAAAACAAATTGAAATGCATTACATAATTCAAAAATATTCTAAGTACAAAATCAATAAACATTTTGTTAATACGATCTGGTATGTTTTCTATCAACCCAAATATCATAATCTATTTGGGTATTAAATATAAGCATACATAATATTTTAATCAAATCAGTTTTAGAAAGTGTACGATTTATAAATTTTTGAAAATGTTTGACTTCCAGCCAACAAAAAGTCCTGTAAAATATATTTGACTTTGTTTGGATATAACATTTAAAAATTGTATTCTTTATTCAGTGTTTCATGGGTTTCAAAGGAGCTTTAGGGATTTTATTATTCGCACATCTCATAACACCAAATGGATTCTGCTAAATGTATTTGTATATTCCATTACACAATAATTATTATACGTTGGGGATAATGGTTTGGGTGTATATTCTTTTTTATTTTTATTATATCAAATTTAAATTTAAAAAGGAATTATATAAGAACGCGGTTGTGAAGCAAATGAATTTATTTGATTTATTTTGACTCCAGCAACCAAATTGCTTAGTTAGTAGAAGATATAGTTAGTTTATAGCTATGTCCTTCCCACTTTTACATAATAAATTTTTTGTCAATATTGGATTTATAATGATATTAACAGCAATAAAAACAGTAGTAGTCATTATGTAAGTTTTTTTTTTTTAAATTTAGTTTCAATAAATATTTTTACAGTATTTTTAATACATTTTTAAAAAATGGTATTGTTTTTATGCTCTTAAAAATGAGCATATTAATTTTAAGTGTTTTAGAAAATTTAGGAAAATTTAGTTTTACAATTAAAAATGCCATTATTCTTAACGAGAAACAACGCAATCGAACTAGTTGTATTGGTATTTAGCCTTGAGGCAAGTTACATGAACTTCCCGATATGTGTAAATAATCGACTTAATTATAAAGATAAAATTAATTTATAAGTGATTAAAAGTATGCCAAGAGGATTTATTTACACATCATTAAAAACGAACGAACACGTTAACTCGGAGTATTTTTAAAAGCAACTTTCAAAAAATGAACAATTATTATATTTGAACCAGTTTCCGTAAATTTTAATGGTTTAGTATTTTTATTAAGACCAAGTACTATATTGTTATTGCAAGTAAATCCTCTAATTTTAATTTTAGCTAACGTCAAAAAAACTACTCATTTTCTCAAATTTTGATGATTTTTTAAAATCAACTACTACTTGTCGTAAGGCCGTATATACAGTAAGTTCTATAAAAACCATGATATATTCGCTAAAAAAATCCATAAAAATCGACTTAAATTTTTTTAAACAGTTAATTACAAAAAACG
Source organism: Ctenocephalides felis (assembly GCF_003426905.1). Classification (NCBI taxonomy): domain Eukaryota; kingdom Metazoa; phylum Arthropoda; class Insecta; order Siphonaptera; family Pulicidae; genus Ctenocephalides; species Ctenocephalides felis. Next base: position 22,042 of record NW_020537693.1, on the reverse strand, counting down.
GCTCGGTAGATTTCACCTAAAAAAAATATCAGTACCATTCCCAACTAATATCTTTCGAACAGTTTTTGATTTTTTAAAATCGGTTCGTAGATGAGCTTAAATGTGGACGAAAGATTAACACATTTTTTTTCAAATTACAAAGAAACGGCCTTGGCACAAAACTGACAAACGATAGTCCTCGTCGAGATACATCGAATGGTTTTTAAACTTTTGAAATCGGCCCAGCCGTTCTCGAGAAAACGTCGATTTACGGCAAAATCTGTTCACATACACACACACACCACACACACACACATCTTTTTCCAAATGTAATCTCACTCGGTTCAAGATGGTTTGAAACGTCTAGAAAACATAAAATTAGCGAATCGGTTTTTTTATGAAAAACATAAACTTCTCCTTCGGGAAGTTAACAAATCATTGATCATAATGCAAAATTACAGATATATACATTGCTAATAGCGTTTGAAAAGGTATCATAGATATTTTTTCTTTACTAAATTATGCAATAGTTATTTTTATTTTTATATTAAATTGTACATAAAAATATTTAAAGTGTTGTATTGCAAAATAGTTCTGTTAGGTTAAACAATCGTATTAGTTTAATTTTTTTTTTAATTTTAAACGTTGGGTAAAGTTTTAAATGAGCCTTCAATTTTGTTATGAGCACATAAAGTTTAGTAAGCTATAAGCAAAATTGTAAGCTGGTTTTTTCCTCATCCATTTGTATATATCATGAATTGATTAATTAATATCTTGACTATACTGCATATTTACAGATGTTGCGTTAAACTTATTTATAGTATGTATGTATGTATATATATATAAATATATATATATATATATACTATATATATATATTATATATCTTGTTATGTAAAGTTTACGTGTCACAAAGTTTGATCCCGTAGTCCTCCGATACAGCTTTACCGATTCTTACCAAATTTTATATGCGTATTCAGTAGGTCTGAGAATTGGAAACTATCTATTTTTTATACCTTAAGTTTCAATTTCTAATTTATTTTTATTGAGGATCGTCCATCCCTCTTATTTTCCCCTTCTAGAAATATGAAAAGCAATTTTTTTCAAAGAAAAGAGATTAAATATTATAATTTAAAGATACAACATTTTGGATTGGAACTATAAAATTTTCCACTCTCTCGTTTTTTTCAATTTCAGTCAATTCGTTAAGCATGCCACATAACCAATATAATTTAAAAATTAATTATCCAGTTTTGCTTCGTTATTCAAAAATTAATCATTTATATAAAAGCGTGGTAATAATATATGATAATCTTTAAACTTCAAATGTGCCAATTCAATTTAAATAAAATCAGTTTTAGATTAGTTTGGCTGTTGCAAAAACTATCAATATAACCCGGAAACAGTTATATGTAGCATGCTTTGCAGTTGGAAACTATCATATATTTTTGTTAGCTGCTCATTTCACGCATATACATTCGCAATCAGTTAGTTATTTTTACACTAAGCGTCTTAGACTAAAAATATTTTTTTGGCAGAACAACGTTCTGGCCGGGCCAGCTCGTATACATATATATATTATATATAAGGTAAAAATGAACAGGTTTTTTCTGCATCATACTATATAAACGTTTGAAAGAGCTATCGTTCTCTGTAGACGAACGTGGTTGCTATCCATTACTGTTGTAAATTGGCCATCTAGGTATAGTGAAGAGTTTTTGTACATATGGAAAACTCGCTAATAGCGAATAAATATTTTATTTGATTTTTTACATTTGAAATCACACTAAAATTGCAGAAATTATTGTTACCCATATGGTTATGAGTTGTTAAATGTGACATATAGATTTATGGCACTTTTTATATCTAATTACTGACATATTACTGAAAAAAATATTAAAGTTGCAATATAGCTAAGTTAATTTAAATTTTTATTTTTTTTTTTCAAATTTATTCAACAATAAAATTATCAAGTATTTTACGATTTTACAATTGCGATTAAAATTTTGATTTTTTTTTAAAAGGCCTTTCAAAGCCAACCAATTTTAAAGCTTTTAATTTTATATTTCAACAAAAAGTCAGAAGAATTCTTGGAAACCAGGGTTCAATGTATTATTTCTTTTTACTGTAGTCCTAGAAATGTTATTTTCATCCAAAGTTTAAATGAACCAAATTAGTAAGTTAAGCACAATAACCGAAACGGTCATAAATTTAACAAAGCTCTAAGTTGCACTTGAAAGCTCATAATTTCCAAGCAAAGTAAGATATAAGGTTGTCAAATATCTCCCTTCCGCCTTTTTGTATATAATAAACCAATAGCAAAAAGCGGAAGGGAGATATTTGACAATCTAAATATTTATAATTAGTATAAGCTAAACTTCTATAACTAATCCTTAATATTCATACCCCCCAATTTGTAATGAACCCTATTAAAATTCTTTTACTTGCCTTCTATCCATTCAAGTATCTATTTTCCAAGTTTCGAATAACTCAATACAAAGCATATATTCATAGCATAATTTACTCGAAATTGAACTGTTTTGTATTCGAATATTCCAAAAATATGCTAAATATTGAATTTCAATCAGAAGCGTAGGCAGTAGGCAGTAGGCACAGTGCTTGACATCTGATATTATTTCAGAGACAACTGAACGCTCAACGGTGTATCGTGTCATACGACGCCAGTTTCGTGCTGCTCCTGACAGACGACGAGATCAGACGGTGCCGTTTAATCACGTTTACGAGGTCGCCACGAGGTAAGGATAATGATATTAATAACAGATTATTTAGATTATGTACAAATTACCAAAATTTATAATAATATAAATAATATAAAAACCAAAATATATAAATAATAGATTGTATAGGTGATTAGGTTTAAAACTGATGTCATATGGCAGAGTTCTTATCTCTCATCTTTATTGATGATACGGCTATTACATATCATGGAAATATCTTCATTTTCGTAATAATAATTAAATTTGATTACAAGAAAGTTTACTTTACCAGACCTAAAATCACGAGCACCTTCTTTTCAATTAATGACATAGTTAAAACTTTGCGCACGATACATTTATGAGGCTCAATCGGTAAAGTCGGACTTGACCTGAATCAGAGGTCCGAGATTCGATCGCGCTTCGAGGAGCCTGAAATCAAGCAGTAGTGACATCGACATATTATTTTTTACAATTTGTATGTGCGTGTATAGCATTAAATTCAAGTATTCAACAAAAAATGAGAAATGAGAACACTTGTTCCATCACAATTATATGAATATGATCAGTAAAAATCCCAGCTAATTCATCAGTCTTGAATTGTGTTTTTTGCTGCTTTACAAAAATTTGTATCGCGGTACTTTCGAGACAGTCCGGGGGCCAAGAGATTCAATGTTTTATTTCAGTTCGAAAGGGTTTTTACAAAAATAATAGCTACATTATTCACCCAATGCAAAATATAAATTTCATGTATTCATTTTTTACAGAAATCACACTGTATTAACTTTGATTTAGTATTTTGTCAGAAATATTCATCACCAGCTTCAGCTGTGATTTACGACGTTGTATATTTATGTAAACACTTAAATTATATTTCTAATGTAATTATTCCGCAAATATTTATTATTTATTGTTTACCCCAAAAACTGTATATTTTGCAAACGAAATTTGTTTTAGGGGGCATCCATTATTCACGGGTGAGCGAGTTTTTAAGGATTTTTAGACCCCCTCTACTCCTTGGTGAAACGTGGTGATATTCAAAAATGACCCTCCCTCCCTCACCAAACACGTGTATTTTTAGTTACATGAAAAATTTTGTAATTGTTTTTTTTTAAATGTTGTTTTTTTAATCAGGTTAAAAATAAATACACGTGATATCTTACTATACCCCCACCCTCCCACCCACCCTCCCACGTGATATTTTGTGATGTTTGATCAACCCCCCCCCTTCTCACTAAAACCTCACGTGATTAATGGACGACCCCTTAGATACAATCGGGGTACTGGATACAGTTTGTGCCCCTTTTTTGGTCAGCCATAATTTTGTTGATTTGTCAGCTAGCTGTAAAATTTGTCTACGAAGAAATACTGAAATACTATGCTTAAATACGTCCAGATCCCCAGAACGGTTGTGACAGGCATAACAATAGATTAAAAACTAATAGTTATTATCAACAAATTGATTTTAAAACGACTTTTTTGGTCAGAAATATGTAACACACAAGACAACTAAATGAAACAATGCTCTTTAATATAATATAATAAAATATAACTAACCATAATTTTTTAAACAAAGTAAACAATTTTTTTTTTCAAACCTTTTTCTTGTATTCAATTCTTGTATTGAATCTATATCAAATCAGTATACTTTAGCTATTGAGACTGTCACTGCCGTACCCTGGCACAACCTTACCCAGTATTCTCAACTAATTTATCATAAAATGTGTAATTATCATACAACCATTGAAATGAATAATGGCATTAAACAAATTAATTGAATTTTAACGCACATTTCCAGAATCTAACGCATAACATCTTAAATTAATAAATCAAATTTATTATTAAAGGTACCAAATATTACTATTAGAATGAAATTGCGTTATCTCAAAACTTCTAGTTGCTTTGAGGTATTATTTATTGTTGCAGCAATGTTTGCAAGTACTCTTCCTTGATCTTAGATATCTCTGTTTGTGGGAATGCTTTGTACAGAAACTTTTGAAAATATTGTTTCAAAAGTAACAGTTTTCGTATTGTAAGTTATGATTCGAATTGATGTAATATTTCTATGTTCCTGAACAAATCAGTAAACAACAATCTTAAATACTAAAATCATAAATATTAAATATTATGGCTCGATGAAGGTTTCATTCAAATTATCTGATTTTTACATTTTGAAGAAAATTTAATACGGCAACAAAACTTATATTATGTATGCACTTTAAATATACTTACTTAGAGTTCCGTCATTGTTTTTATTGTTTTTCCTTAACACTGCCTTTTTCTTATCTTCATATTTTAATTCTATAAACATCTATCTATTATATCAGTTTTTAAATAGCTAAATTTTGCACTACATATTCATACAATCACGTGGATTTACAAGCTCTTAAAATATTAAACAACTATATAGACATTTGATTTATATATTTTTTACTTAATACTGATACTGATTAATACTTTAATATATAATTAGCTCAATACATGAAATTACTGTCACTAATAAATTGAATTTAAATGAATTTAAAGACAATGAAAAAATTAGAGCTATTTATTATTATTTGGTTAACTGAATAATGTTGTAATGTTTGAATTTAGTTGCATATTAAAATTCTCCATGTATTTATTTAATTAAAAACCTCTTAATGATACTTGAGCAAATTAGATCCAATAGGGATTAAGGATGGAATTGTTATGATTTTTCATACAAAAACAAAAAAAATCGTATCAAAAATATCGATGTCTGATGAAATCATCATTCAATTGTTAAACTATTGATTAATAATTGAATCTGTTTAATTAGCAAAAGCAAATTAAATCAAATACTAGTAAAAGCGTTACAAGCACAACCGTGAAATTGAATAAAGAAATATTTATGGAAATAAAGCTCTCTAGATGTGTGGCAATTTTTTTTTTAAATAATAGGACAAAACCACCTTAGATCAAATACTAACTGTATACATATTACTTGCTTCTGAAGCGAACTACAAATTTAACAGGCAATAATTGCTAAGAATTTTAAGAGGATAAAATGTACTTCAAAATTATAATTATCAATTAGAAAACAATTTCTGTGAGCATTATATGCTAAAAGCTTCTATGAATATTTTATTACAGGATACAATCATAATTCGTGACTATTATGTATTATATGGTTTTAGCAGTAAATAACTTTATTGTTAGATCACATTGTAAAATGTTATATTGACGCAAGTACTAATATTTAATATGCACTAGTATATTCAAAATAAGGAGTTAAGATAGTTTTATTAGAGTTCAAACTGTCACAATAAGTATGTAATAATGTATTATATATGAAAATATTATGAGACCAAATAACCAAGTGGCTATTATTCCTAAGCTTAATAATCTATAAACCAGCAAAGAGCTATTGTATTCATAGTAATGACTTAGTTTATTTTATGTATGTATAGTTTTTTATAGTTAAAATATTATTTCTTTGCAGAAATAATTTTTTGCTGTTGCCTCGAGAGAGCAAAACACCGACGCGGCTTCAAACCGCAGCATGGGCACCCAAAGGAGCTGCGGTTGCTTTTGTACATGAAAATGACCTGTACTACAAACCCAAAGTATTACAAGATTTAGTTGTCAGAGTTACTAATACCGGTGAGATTACTATAGACATTGAATTTTACCGATAAGCACTACATTATAGTTTCAGTCATTGAATAAAATTATACAGGATTGTCGCTACGGAACATACTATTAATTTCATTATATAGCAATTTTAAATACATATAAAGATATCTATATATTGACTTAGCGAAAAAGCGCTATTATCTCCACATGACATTGCAACTAAAGCTTTAGTTTGCTGCAGAGACTTGTGCTTTAATAACGGCTCGACTTCAATTTATTTTAACATGCTTTAATTTTAAATAATTTTGCTCTTGTAACTTGAGCATATCATGAACTTATTTATTTCGCTAATAGCAAACATGAAATGTTTTTCAATTATGGCTATAAAAATGACACAGTTGAGTATTTATTAATAATACAAATCGTATAAATTAAATTAAATTAGTCAAAAAGAAATAATAAACATTATTGCTTAAGAACACTTTATTGCAAGAAAGACAATTTCTTGTGTATTATATATTTATTTTTTACGTTAGTTAGTGCAAAAATGCAAAAGATTTAACTTTTTGCACTCGGTTTGCTTTCCATGTTAACTAAAGCAACTCGATGCTGAATTTTAATGCGTTCTGTAAAAGTTAAATTAAATAGTATAATTTTAGAACCAAATAAGGATTTGTAATGAATTATTTCATGTGAGTGTTTGAACATTAAAGAACAATTTTTTTTATTTATTCGCGCGTATTCTGAAATGGTGTTATTTATAAAACATGTATATGTTCGCTTTTTTCAAAGTATTTCATATTTTAATCCGAGCACAAAGGATTAAATGGCTTTCAATATGAACAAATTGATATCATTCGTAGATAGCGAAATAAAATATTAAATAATATTGTGTTCTTCGAATATTAAAACTGTAAAATTTCTAAATCTATGAAAATTTACATAGTCACAAATTATCTTTGTAAAAAAAGTTTTTTTATAATGCCTGAGTTATTTAACAACATGCTTTGCAAATAATTTATATGTATGCATAACATGTTATTTTATAACATATATCTTCTGTGTATTGTCCTGTGCTATTGATTGAACTTTTTCTGATCGTCGAGATTAATTTTCATGAGTTTATTTATATTTTGTGTAGTTACTCCATTTTGATTTCCTGTCTCTATTTCCTATTTCCTATAGAATATAGATGAATCTATTTTTACTATAAGATCACTTGCTCGTATAAAGGTGCTAAATTATTCGTTGTGTATTAAAACTTTAAATTTCCAAAATATTGACTGTATCTCGGGTGTTTCTAAAAGCAATATTTGTCCTGGATTCTGAACTTATTTGTTGTATATTAAAACTTTAAATTTACAGAAGATTTACTGTGTCTCGGGTTTTTCTATTCTTATTCGTTGTGTATTAAGACTTTAAATTTTCAAAATATTTGTGTCCCAGGTTTTTCTAAAATCAATATTTTACCGGATTCTAAACTTATTTGTTGTGTATTGAAACTTTAAATTTCCGAAATATTTACTGTGTCCCGGGTTTTTTCAAAAGCAATATTTGTCCCAGATTTTGATCTTTTATCCCGGGTTTTTGAAAAGTATTAATTTAAATTGAATCTTTGTATTAACTAAAGGATAAAATTACAACTACCCATTAAGTATTTGAAAATAATATATGCAATTATACGACACAATACGTTATGAATGAGAAAATTGCCAAATACAAATTTCCAAAGGAGGGCTAAAACAGTCTCTCATAATTACAACTTCTAACGTTTCAAAAATTCAAACTTTTTAAAATTAGGAAAACTAACTTTTTAACTACCTGGCACAAGTGCAATTTTTCAAATTAATTATAAAAGGAATTGAACAGCATTTTTTACAAGACTCAAAAGCAAAAAAAAATATTTATGAATAAAAAAATGTAAGATAATAACATCATAGGTAAAAAAGAGTATATATAGCATATAATCAAATTTTAAAGTTCTTACTAAGCCGGTAATTCTGATTTAAAATCAAATTAATTCATTTAAAAAAAAACCTTTTTCTTTAGGTATGTGTTTAAGGTTAAAAATGAATTACAGTCAATCTATTCGTAAAAACGTGGGCATTTATAGTTTAGAAGTATGAACGTCGGTTTTGAAACCAAAGCATTTACAGTTCAAATCTTACGCTTACGTTTGCAGTATGATACATTGCAATAGTTATAACCGTTTTTACTTGAGAAATATAGACCCAAATTTATGTTGATGTTAATCACATCACACTTAACAAGTTGGTAAGTAACAATTTGATCTCAAAGAACGAACAAATTGACTAGGTATAAAAAATACAATTTATGGAACGATTGCTAGGTAAAAAATAAATTTATGGAACACTGAAATTAGGTCTGATTACTGTTTAAACAATAATACAAAACAAAAAAACATATTGTTTTTGTATCATTCATAACAGATATGACACGTACCAGGTATTGAATTCATCGACAAAGCAAGTAATTTTATAACAATATAACGTATATTCACGAACATCAATGCATCTAATCGAAACCCACAATAGGATTACCAACAATATCCTCTAACAACTCTGAAACGGCCTCCGATTACTACGTGCCCACTAATTCGGTGAAACGTGACTGTAAATTCGCGAGGTTACACGGTGCAGGTACATAGAATGGTTCGTTGCTCGGCCGTTTGCTTTTGCCAACAAAGCTCGCGCTTTCCCAACAATTTGTCAAGCGACTCGTGGGTACTATTCACGGGGCGACACTGCGGCACCTATAAACAACGATGAATGCGATCTAGGCGTCGAACAAGTGGGCTATTTGTATGTATACACATGTTGTTTATCCTGGATTTCTAAACTACTGAACGGATATGATACTTAACTGGATCCAATTTTCCGCATTGAATAGCTTACACCTCAAATTATTGTCGCAATATTATATTAATTGTATTTATTATTATCTTTTCGTATGGTAATGGGTTGCAAATAACATTCTACGAACGGAGGTAAAAATCGATTACATTTTTGCGAAAACAGGTACAGCGGTTTCGGAGTTGCACATAGTTGGACAGGTAGACATGTCTATTGGTACATAGTTGGACAGGTGTACAGATAGACAGGTAGGCAAGTGGATAAATAGAAAGATATACAAATAAAGCAAACACAAACTAGCTATAAGTGGAATTCTGTCTTAAGGCAATTAGGGCATCGTGCCTTAAGGCAAATTGCTGGAACTTCCCGTACCAAAAATTATTATCTTTTAAAAACGATACATTTTTGGAAAAATTTATTTCGAAAAAATAAGATTTTTGAAAAACTATAAATTGGACAAAAAATTACTTTTTTTTGAAAAAAAAAAATAAAAAAAAAAATATTCTTTTAAATCTTTAAAAAAAAAAAATGTTTTCTATATTTTTTAAATTAATGCATTGAGACAAAATATAAAGCGCGTAAGCGCCGCGTCGCTGTCTAATGGGTATGTGCATATGTCTAATGATCATTTTTGACCGCCAAATGGCATTTTTTTTTTACTTTTTTCGTTATATCTCCGAAACCGCTAAACCTGCCCTTATAAAAATTAGATAAAATCTTCATCTTGTTAATACAAGTAAAATATTTTTTGAATTATTAAAATCGGACGCTCCGTTCTATTAAAAACTGAGGTACCGTTTTTGGCACTTTTTGCCCCATATCTTCGGAACGGCTAGACCTACCTCCGCCAAAAACTAATCAGCACGTCTCCTTATCAATACGGATCGAATGTTTTTTAAATTATTCAAATTGCTTCATTCGTGTTCCCGAAATCGTCGACGAAAATTTGTATCCGCACACACATACATACTACGCACACACATACACACACACACACATACATTCATTTTTTCTAAAGTATGCCAAAATATTCAGAAACTTCTGAAACGTAAAGATAAATAAAAATTTTCATTTTCGATTTTTTTGCGATTACTATAACTTACCCTGCGGGAAGTTAGTAAAACAGATATACAGGTAGACAGGTTGATAGAGGTTGATAGGTTGAAATTAAAACCGGTAGATAGGTAAAATTGTTTAAATTCAGATAGGTAGATAGGTAGAAAAGTAGAATATTAGGCAAACAGGCAGATCGACTGGTAGGCAGATAGGCTGATTGGTAGATTGGTAAAAGGTAGACAAGTAGACAAGTAGATAGATACAAAAGTAGACAAGTTGACAACTGAGACATGTAGACACTTGGACAGGTAGTCTTTTCAACGGATTGTGTCATTTCTACTGTGGTCCTAGAAATATTACTTACGGTTACAGTTCCAACGTTTCAATATAAGAAAGGGTTATTTAATTAGCAAATTTATAATTCTTATTGTTGAATTTATTATTTTCATATTTCGGAAAGCTTATGCAAGTTTCTTAAGGCAAAGTTTCACTCACAACTACTTATTTTAAACAACTTGATGTTACAGAACATATTTTAATAGTAAATGGTTCCTGTTTTATACGCATGGCGAATTTACTCGTCAATACAGTAAAATTGCACTTCTCCATACACGAGTATATGCGTCAATCATAGTTCACTGCATTTGCTAATCATAATCGTCAATCATAATGCATTTATTATAGCTCTATTGAAGATTAGTAAAACCAACTTAATAGTCTTATAGGTCAATTAATGTCAGATGTATGTTATTTATTACACAAAAAATATAACAAAAATTCATCTACATTTGAGGGAAGATATGTAATTGCAGATAAACTTTTTAAATGCATAAAGATTAGCATATTGCCTTAATAAATAATATTATTTTGATCGGCCATAAATCAGGGTTCTAACACTGTGTTTTTTCTGCACGCAATTCATGCTATACACGTAAAAGTTGCCTAATCGCTAGAATGGTTAATATATGAAGTATGCCAATTAACTAACAATTTAAAATTTGTAAGTAGAAAAGTGTAATATATATTAAAATCCGCGAAACAAAACAAAAATCTTTTGAGCCGTGTATCATAAATAAGTCATATTTGAATCATAAATGAATCTATCCGTTTATCGAATAAACTCAATCCCACACAAAATATATCATATTTTGAAAGAGTTTAATGATTAGTAAATGATTGTCATCAACGGACACAAAAAATATCTGTATGTAGTTTGAAAATTACTACTTATATGGCTAAACCTAATGGTAGGTTTTATTATAATTCGATGATCGCCAAATCAGGCACCTCATCAAAAGTCCACTGTTTGTACATTCTATAAATAAAGTCGAAAACAAAATCAAGGTGACAATAGTTTTAGTCGTAATAAATTATCTGGGAAACAAAAATTTCAGTAACTTGCTTGAGCTTGTCCAATGCGTTCCATTCAATTTAAAATAGTTAGGATGCAACAAGAGGATATCCTAAAAACTGGAGCTATTAGCAAAGTTATATAGATTTTTTGAAATCCACACCCTCGAATTATTTAAAAGCTAATATAACATATTCGGAAAAAATCTTCTCTCGCGCTGAATGAGAAAATCTCATTTATTTTTTTATTTATATATACTCCAATCGGCTACTTACAGTAAATTTATAATATTACACTAATAATTTTATAACTTAAAAAACTGCAAATGAAAAATTTGAATACTAACGTATAATATAATATAATACACGTACACTTCATACATAATACATTCGGAGTATCCGATTTGAATGGTCTAAAAAACATTCAATTAGTAATGATTGGGAGAAGTGTTTAATAGTTTTTGGCAAAGGCAGGTCCTGCCATTTCGAAGATACGGGTCTAAATATGTAAAAAATGGCAGTTTTTGAGAGAACTAAGCTTCCGATTTAAATGATTCAAAGAACTTTCTGCTTGTCTTAACAAAATAATTGATTTTGGAAAAAAAAAATTTAACTTTTTTTTTTTTAATTTTTTGTATATCGAAAATAATTCAGATTTCATTTTTAATTCTGACTATAGTTCTAATATACTTTACAAATAATTTCAACTTTGCAATTCAGTTTATATAATTCTTATAAATATTAGACAATGTTACAATATTTATAATAATCTATTTGAAAACATTCAGTATTCCTCGAACATTTCGTTACGGTACGGGAAGTTCCAGCAATTTGCCTTAAGGCACGATGCCATAATTGCCTCAAGGCAGAATTCCACTTACAGCTAGTATTAACTTCCCGTAGGGTATTAACTTCTCGTAGGGTAAGTTATTGTAATGGGCCGAAAATCGAAATTGAAAATTTTTTAATTTCTCGACGTTTTGAAGGTTTCTGAACATTTTGGTATACCTCAGAAAAAATGGATGTGTGTGAGTGTGTGTATGTATGTATGGATACAAATTTCCAGTCACGTTTTCGGGCGCACGGATCAACCGATTTGAATGGTTCAAAAAACATTCGATTCCTATTGATAGGAAGATGAGCTGATTAGTTTTTGGTAAAGGCAGGTCCAGCAGTTACGGAGATAAAGAGCAAAGAGTGCAGAAAATAGAAATCGAGTTTTTGAGAGAACGGAGCATTCGATTTGAATGTACTAAACAACATTCAATTAGCAATGATTGGGAGAAGTGTTTATCAGATTTTGGCAAAGGCAGGCCCAGCCATTTCAAAGATACGGAGCTAAATGTGCAAAAAATTACAGTTTTTGAGAGAACTAAGCGTCCGATTTAAATGATTCAAAGAACTTTCTGCTTGTTAAAATTTGTTTCGAGTTTGAAAATGTAACAATAATTAAAACATAAAAATAATGTTAACATAATATAATTTATGGTACTATCTGTATTTTCAATTTCTAGTTATGTAATAAAATATGTAATTTAAGCTACCGTTATTAATAATTATTTTAGTATATATACTTAAATTTGACAATCAAAATATACTTAAAATTGATAATTAAATTTTCCTAAAAAAACTTTCACTTTTTGTTTCGAATGTTTTTGAACTTTTTGTTCTTATAATATAAGAGTAAACTAGAGGTGCATTGCGCGCCTTAAGGCAAATTGCTAGAACTTTTCGTACCGATATTTAATATTTTTGACTGAGAACTGAATTTTTTACTGTTTTTTATTAGACTTGCCTTCCGAAAAATTTACCACTTGTTCATTCTGTCAATAGAAGTAAAATGTTTTTTGAATCATTTAAATCAGATGCTCCGTTCTCTCAAAAACTAAACCGACATTTCTTGCATAATTTCCTGCCTTTGCCAAAAAACCATTCAGCAAGATAAATATTCCTATGGAAAAAAAATATTTATAAATTAAATCTATATAACATTTGCATTTCTCATACTATAAACCCTACGTCATAAGTTTCTTTTTGCGTATGTGTATCACCTATACCTAAATCATACCTAATGATTACTTTTTACGTGGTTATACGCCATAACTACTATATCGTACGCTCTGTTTCCACCACACCGTATACGCTCAATCCTTACACTTATATCTAAACCGCCTAACATTTATTATCTTACACCTATAATTTTGTTTACATACTATTTTCACCCTTACCGGGAATCGAACCCCGGTCCGCCGCGTGACAGGCTACGACCTTAACCACTCGACCACCGTAACGCTACAATCAACCGTCTTTTTTCGTGTTTCGTCGCGTCAACTTAGTATTAGTTAATTAGAAGATGAAGATTAATTAGAACCGCGGAAACAACAGTGAGTCCCATAATATATTTTCAGTGGGGGAACCCGATAGAGTAGCGGTTAAGGTGCGTGACTGTCATGCGGAGGAACCGGGTTCAATCCCCGGTACAGGCAATAGATAGATAGAGTTAGCAAATAAGTTAATTAGCAAATAATAATCTAGCGGTAATAGATTATTTGTATGGATTAAATTATCTATGATATATAATAGTACATTATAATATAATAGTAAAATTATCATATCCCAAATTGAGTCTTATATCATAATAAGTTTTATATCATACTAAGTTTTGTATCATATTAAACAAGCCTAGTTGTACAATATAATTAATATCAAAATCAATTTATGTTATTAGTGGATAAAAAATTAAGTACTCAATGATTTCCTTATAATTATAATTGATTAGGTTTTCTCAATATTATTGCTGAAAGACAAATTGGACCTTTGTGCCCCGCTCTACCTTATATTTAACCTCCCGTAGGGCAAGTTACAGTAATTGCAAAAAAATCAAAAATGAAAATTTTTATATATCTTTACGTTTTACAGGTTTCTGAACATTTTGGCATACCTTAGAAAAAATGGATGTATGTGTGTGTGTGTGCGGAAAACAAATTTTCGTCGACTATTTCGGGAATACCGATCAACCGATTTAAATAATTCGAAAAACATTCGATTTATATTGATAAGTAGACGTGCTGATTAGTTTTTGGCGAAGGCAGATCTAGCCGTTCTTAAGATACGGGGCAAAAAGTGCCAAAAACGGTAACTAAATATTGAAGACAACAGAGCGTCCGATTTTAATAATTCAAAAAACATTTTACTTGTATTGACAAGATGAAGAACTGATCAAATTTTCATGAAGGTAGGTCTAGCGGTTTCAATAATAAAAGTAAAAAAAAAATGCCATTTGGCGGTCAAAAATGATCATTAGACATATGCACATCAAATTATCATATATTTTATAGAGATTTTAACAATAAGTAAAAATTTTGTTTGCATTCCTATGGGTTCCATACCAATGTTTATTCGTTAGAGGGCGACGCGGCGCTTACGCGCTTTTACATTTTGTCTCTATGCAGTTAAAGCAGTACGATTGCTTTGAAAAAAAGTTCAGAATTACCAAAATATGTCAAATAAAGAATACATTTTTTTAAGTTAAAAAGAGAGGGTTTCAATATTCCATCAACTCAGGTTTATATCTACTACTGCCACGTAAAATAATCAATTTTTCTTTTCCATATTTATTAAATAAACTGACTATACACATTATCCTCCGTCATTCTATGAAGCAGACAGCGCGTTGCATTTGATCCGCCGCAATATCGCTCTGTTCGGCTTTCTGGCGAAACGAACTTGTCGCGGTCAACTGCAGCGCGGAGCACAAATGCCGTGATTCCGCACAAAGCCAGCGAAATCGCGCCAGTCAAAACGCCCCCGTTGTATATCTCCTAACGCCTCTGAATAATGCATAGTTCATTCTCAAAATCATATATTTGCGTTCAACGGAAACCAGGCAATGGTGGATATAAAAGAAAGCACAAGCTGGAGCGTCAAAATATGTTAACGTCCTTCTTTTGTTTTATAACGACTTTATGGTATTTGGTATGAATGTTTTGGTAAAGTTATAGCGGCTGCAAAGAAGGATTTGTTGATTTATATTTATGAATGATAATAAATTTACTATACTTTTCATAAATACACATTGCACATTTGCAGCTTTTGTGACACATAAATAATTAATATAAACTAGTTGTATATGGCATCGTGTCTTAAGGCAAATTGCTGGAACTTTCCGTACCGTAATGAAATTTTCCAGAAATATCAAATGTTTTCATATATATTATTATAAATAATGTAACATTGTCTAATATTTATAAGAGTTATATAAACTGAATTACATAGTTAAAATTAATTATCTAAAGTATATAACTGAACTTTAGAACTTTAGCCAGAATTAAAGTTAAAATCTGAATTATTTTCGATAAGCAAAAAAAAATTTTTTTTGAGAAAAAATACGAACTTTTTTGAATCATTCAAATTGGATGCATAGTTCTCTCAAAAACTGTCATTTTTTGCACATTTAGCTCGGTATTTTCGAAACGGCTGGATCTGCCTTTGCCAAAAACTAATCAGCACATCCTCCTATCAATAAGAATCGAATGTGTTTTGAACCATTCAAATCGGTTGATCCGTGCGCCCGAAAACGTGGACGAATTTTGTATCCATACATACATACACACACATACATCCATTTTGTCTGAGGTATGCCAAAAGGTTCTGAAACCTTCAAAACGTGATGAAATGTAAACATTTTCAATTTCGATTTTTGGACGACTACAATAACTTATCCTACGGGAAGTTAATTATATCTGATAAATTATGATTATATTAAAAAAATGCTTTTAGACCACTAATTTAAATCTCCAATTTCATATAAATGTGCATATTTAACTAAACAACCTCCTACCTAATGTTAAAGTTTAAATTTGAGATTTTATCAATAAAGAAATCAGTATTTTTGTAAAATATAATAATTGATTAATTAACTTCCCGTAGGGCAAGTTATAGTAATCGCAAAAAAAACGAAAATGATAATTTTTATATATCTTTACGTTTCAAAGGTTTTTGAATATTTTGGCATACCTTAGACAAAATGGATGTGTGCGTGTGTATGTGTGTGTGTGCGGATACAAATTTTCGTCGACGATTACCGGAACACGGATCAACCGATTTGAATAATTCAAAAAACATTCGATTCATATTGATAATAAGACGTGCTGATTAGTTTTTGGCAGAGGTAGGTCTAGCCATTCCAAAGATACGGGGCAAAAAGTGCCAAAAATGGTAACTTGGTTATTAAGAGAACTGAATTTAATAATTCAAAAAACATTTTACTTGTATTGACAAGATGAAAAATTTATCAAATTTTCATGGAAGCAGGTCTAGCGGTTTTGGAGATCTAGTAAAAAAATTAAAAAAAAAGCCATTTGGCGGTCAAAAATGATCATTAGACATATGCACATCTAATTATTAGATATTTTAGAGATTTTAACAATCAGTATAAATTTTCTTTACATTCCTATGGGTTCCGTACCAATGTTCATCCGTTAGACGGCGACGCGCCGCTTACGCGCTTTGACATTTCGTCTCTATGCAGTTAAAGCAGTACGATTGCTTTGGAAAAAGTTCAGAATTTCCAAAATATGTCAAAATAAAGAAAACATTTTTTTTACAAAAAAAAATTTAAAAAAAAGTAATTTTTTGTCAAATTTATAGTTTCTCAAAAATCTATTTTTTTTTAAGTACATTTTTTTCAACAATGTTATTCTTTCTAAAAAAAATAATAATATTCGGTACGGGAAGTTCCGGCAATTTGCCTTAAGGCTAGTTTTTATCATATATTTAAAGATATACAAATCTGAAAAACGTCCTATGATAAACTGTTAATTTGATATGTCTGGACTCAAGATTAAAATTTTATTTTTGTTTAAAATGTTACATCACATCGCATTCTTCATTCAGCGCTCGAAGCGAACACATCGATTATACAATACCTGAGTACAATCAACAAGCATAATAAACAGCATTTATTTAGTCACAGTTTAGTGTAGTGTTTGATCTAGTAAGTGACTTTACTTGTGAATTCAGTGCTTTTTAATTAAATATAGTGCTCCCGTCAGGGAGTACTATAAATTATCACTCCACAATACCAATTGTGGAATCATTTAACATCATTCACGAAGACCAAAATAATTCTACTCAACTAGTTCTGAACCAGATGACTACAAAAAGAAATAACGATGATGCAGTAAACAGATCAACATCGTCGGATCCAACTCCCATTCCATCAACAAGTAATTTGTCTTCAATAGCAACAATGGATCCAGAGTCCACTGCACGCGATGTGATTGATTACACGAATAAAAACCCATGGCAAGAGGTAACTTCCGCTAAAAGACGTCGCCCGAACAACGCAGTAAGTAATGAAAGCGTTCCCATAAAATTAGCCAACAAATTCAGCGCTCTAGAAAACAAAGTTTCTAAACCATCAGACGAGGCAACAGATAATAAAAAATCTACTCCTCCGCCTTTATTTGTCTACGGGGTTCGAGATTACAATCTTATGATAGCGGATATTAATTCAATTATTAATAAAAACAAATACATCACTAAATACCTACCCAATAAAACTATTAAATTCAACATTTTTGAAATAGAAGACTACCGCAATTTTGTTAAATTTCTGCGTGAAAGAGACGTCGTTTTTCATACCTACCAGATAAAAGCGGAACGCTCATACAGGGTTGTACTCAAATATCTGCACTACGCCACAGATAAAAATGATATCAAAGCCGCAATTGAAAAAGAAGGTCATCCTGTCAGAAATATTACTAATATCATACATCCGAAAACTAAACAATTGCTGAACATGTTTTACATAGACTTAGAACCCAAAGAAAACAATTCGTCAATTTTTAAAATGAATAAAATGTTAAACCAAATAATTCATTTTGAGCCCCCAATAAGATCATCTAATATTCCGCAGTGTGTAAGGTGCCAAATGTACGGCCATACCCAGCGTTATTGCAACCGCAGATTTATATGTGTAAAATGCGGCTCTGATCATGAGTCTAAAAAGTGTACAAAAGCAGCTGAAGCCCCGCCCCTTTGTTATCATTGCGGCGATAATCATACCGCAAACTACAAAGGGTGTTCTTACTACCTTCACCTTGTCGGTGCAGATAACGATCAAGCAACAATAGGCAGAAGTAACGGGACTTATTTACACACAAATGCAAACCGGTACAAATCCAACCTTCACAACAATAGAATTTCTCAGTACGCAAATCCTCAGCATATGTCTTATGCTCAGGTAATAAAATCGCAATCAAACCTATTTAACAACAATCAAAATCACATTAACAACAGTAATTCTCCATCGATGTCTGATTTCCTGACTGAATTTAGAAATATGTTTAGCCAGTTAATGGAACAAAACACCATGATTGTCAAAATGTTATCAACATTAATCAACATTAATAAAGCTAAATAATGGCTAATATTTTAAACTTAGGATTATGGAATGCTAACGGCTTGTATCAACACAAAGCCGAAGTAGAATTATTTTTGAGACACAACAATATCGACATCTTTTTAATTAGTGAAACACACTTCACCAAGTATTCAAACTTTTATATACCAAATTACAAGACATACTTCACTAACCATCCCGATGGCACCGCACATGGTGGGACTGCCATTATTGTAAAATCTAATCTTCTTCATTACGAACTGGATAAATACGAATCTGAAATTTTGCAAGCCACATCAATTTCATTAAAAATGAATTCATTCAACTTATGTGTTTCTGCAGTCTATTGTCCGCCGAGGCACAATATAACCAGTTTACAATTTCAAGATTTTTTCTCTACACTAGGTAGTCATTTCATCGCCGGCGGAGACTACAACAGCAAACACGTCAATTGGGGCTCAAGATTAAATAATCCCAAAGGAAAACAGCTATATGATACAATACATAAACTCAATTATAGTGTTCTTTCTTCAGGTTCCCCCACCTACTGGCCGAGCGATCCTGCCAAAAAACCAGATCTATTGGACTTTTTTGTATCATCGGGTATAAGCTCAATTCACAAGGAAGTACGAGCAAGCTACGACTTATCATCTGACCATAGTCCAGTAATAGCCAGCATAAGCACTTCGGCAAGTATTTTTAAACCCTCCTCTAGGATCTGCAACCATAAAACAAACTGGGACATCTACCGGAAGTTCGTAGAAGACAAAGTTAACCTCAAAGTTAAACTTAAAAATTCCGCTGATATCGAAAACACCATCGATTCCTTTAATACTCTTCTATACGATGCTGCAAAGTTTGCTACTCCTACTCCTGTTACGACAGAAAACTCCTGCCAGACAACAACATATGAAATAAAAAGGCTCATAGCAGAAAAAAGAAAAGCTAGGCGTAGGTGGCAACATAGTCATTTGCCCACAGACAAAAACATTTTCAATAATCTGAGCAACAAGTTGAAAGCAAGGTTAAAGGAACTCAATCAAGTGAGATTTAATAACTATGTATCCAGTTTGAATCGTTTTGACAATTCTATCTGGAAACCCGTCAAAAATAAACTTAAACCTAACTTTCAAAATCCTCCAGTTCGTATGGATACCCAGACCTCTGCATGGGCAAGAAGTGACAAAGACAAAGCAGATATATTTGCGGAATACTTAGCTACAGTTTTTCGGCCTAACAATTTATCAAATTATAATGTCAACATTAGTCCTGCTTTAGACCATAATAGCAGTCACGAAAGCGAGAAACGTTTCTTGTCTCTCAAATTAGTAGTTAGTGAAATAAAGAAAGTTAAAGCAAAAAAATCGCCTGGAATAGACCAAATATCTCCCAGAATGCTCAAAGAATTGCCTGTAAAAGGATTCATTATAATCACCTATATCTTCAACGCTATTGTGAGACTTGACTACTGGCCAAATCAATTCAAGACCTCTTTAATAAAGATGATTCCAAAAACTGGCAAGGATCAACACTTAGTCACATCTTATAGGCCAATCAGCCTTCTTCCTATATTGTCAAAAATTTTAGAAAAACTGTTACTACAAGATATTTTGAAGGAATCCAATATCTTCCCTGATCACCAGTTTGGATTTCGTAAAGAGCACTCAACCATACAGCAGTGTCACAGGATTGCCAGTCATATCTATAACTCATTCGAATCCAAACAATATTGCACCGCCGTCTTTTTGGACGTCAAACAAGCATTCGACAAAGTGTGCCACGACAGACTCGTCACAAAAATTAGACTCTACTTACCAGTAAAGTATCATAATATCTTAACATCATATATTGTCAACAGAAAGTTTATAATCAAGGTTAATTCCTCGTCGTCTGACGTATTTCCTATCAAGTCAGGGGTACCGCAGGGAAGTGTGTTGGGTCCATTCCTATACACCCTGTTTACGCGCGATATTCCTACAACATCTATTACCACAATCGCCACTTTTGCAGACGACATATCAATCTTATCCACTGATGACAACCCTAGTACTGCTTGTTTAAAACTGCAGTATCATCTTAATTTGATTGAAGATTGGACCAAACTGTGGAACATAGGCATCAATGAGTCTAAGTCTAGCCACATTACTTTCACTCTTAACAAACAATCGTGTCCTGCAGTGTTCTTAAATGGCAATCAAATTCCAACAGTCAGCACCATCAAATATCTTGGAATTCACTTTGACGAAAAACTCACCTGGCGACATCACATTTGCACTAAAGTTAAGCAAATGAAAACGCGAGTTAAAGAACTCGGCTGGCTCATTGGACATAGATCCAAATTATCTCTTGAAAACAAGGTCCTTATTTATAATATGATAATTAAACCGTTGTGGACTTATGGTCTTCAGATTTGGGGCTGCTCAAGCAAATCAAATATTGCTCTTATACAACGGATGCAATCAAAAATTACTCGTTTGATCACAGGAGCACCCTGGTACGTAACTAATCAGATGATCCATAACGATCTAAATATACAGTTCGTTAATGATGTCATTAAATCAATCAGTGAAAAACATCACCGGAAGCTCGAAAACCATCCAAACACACTAATGGCGCCACTGTTAGCAACTCCAAACAGCAGAAGATTGAAGAAGAAATGGCCGAGTGATTTGATTTAAGCAGAACATTACTTGATGAAGTGACCTCTATTAAATATTTATAAATCTTTTATTGAGAGAGTGTGTGTGTGAATGTCTGTGCGTATGTATGTACGTATGTTAGTGTATATGATAATTTCATAACATTAGATCTTAAAATACGTAGTTTTCCCAGTAAACGGCCGAAGGACCTGAGCCAACTAGTATACCACTTGCTGAAGTGGTTACTATTATATAATTTCTTTTTTTGTTAACGTGCGTGTGAGTATGTTTGTGTGCATGTACGTATGCATGTGTGTGTATTTGTTAAATTTATCACAATAGCTTATAGGATACCTTGTATTCTGATTGCTGTAAATAAAGAAATAAAAAAAAAAAAAAAAAAAAAAAAAAAAAAAAAAAAAAAAAAAC
>NW_020537692.1:0-16736 GCF_003426905.1 Ctenocephalides felis | reverse complement strand
TTTTTCCGAAGAAATAGCTTATGCCTAATTGTTTATCCATTAACAAAAAGCAATCATTGATAAATAAATATTATTTCTGGCTCTTTTCAGAGTGCAATATATGTTAGACTAATAATGTAAAATAAGTGTCATTTTCACAAAGCATACTGTAGCTAATTTTTTCGAGAAAAAATTGTTCAAATATCAGTGGTTACTATGGTAAAATTTGTTTTATAGGTTAATCAACTTAGCAAGGGACCAAAAATAAATGAAAGTGTTCTAGCTATCGAGTTGGGAAAACAATTTGTAATCTGTCCGAATATGAATCCAAATGAGGTTTCAAATGAATAAAACGCAATACAAAATCCGAGGATGTCGTTATCAGGTAACCAAATAATCTGCTTTTGTTTAAAATTTGTTTTTTTGCAATTATTAAAAGCTGAAGATCGGCGATTTGACAGTAACCTGTAAGATAGACTTGCTATTATTCGTATATCCTCAATTGTATAGCGAATGTTTGTATCCAAAAAAATAGCAAGATGAAGAATATATAATTGTAAGGTTTTCTCCAAATTAACAGGTCTTAAGCAAATCAGCTGATAAGTGTCAAGGTAATGAAGAGGCGACTCCATAAAAGGCTTTAACGTATATTTAATAAGTTTAGTTAGAAATAAATCAATTTCGAATAATGTTTGATCACTTTCGTGAGAAGTCCCGTTTAGATCATTACCTAAATACTACCCTTGACGTTATTTATACTTATTAATAATTTATAGTCGTTATTTCTATTTTTTTATTCTTGAAGATTTATTTAGAAAGAGCAAGATGCTTGTAATGTATAATTCAAAGCTCGACCTCGCGAATTAGACGTTTTAGCACCAGAACAATTAAAAAATAAAAATCTAAAATATATACTGCAAAAAAATATTTTATTTGTTATACACGATTTTAAAAATAACCATAAGCAAAAAATAAAAAAAACACAAAATCGGAAAAATTTCACGTGGGGGAAAGTACTATAGTATGATATCTCGCGTATTCATTTTCACCGAATTTAAAAAATCAAAAAATAAAAAAAACCCAAAAATTCAAAGTTCTTCCTAGGTACTAAACGGGTATTGGTGGAGGAGGGTAGTTATTTTAAATATCACCACGTATCACTAGGGAAAAGGGGGCAGATCCAAAAATCATGATTTTGGGGTTCGAACTGACGAACCTCTAACTATTATTCTGGCTTAAACCGTACCATTACGACCTCGGCCATTCGTGATCAATTTTGAAAAATTTTGAAATTGGGTTAATGGGCGCCCCTTGATAAGAACTCGCATCCTGGCATTCATCTGGTTTGCGCGAAGTTCGATCAAACCATTTTTTTATAGGCAGATAATTGCAAAAAACAAATGTCCACGTATTAGCAAAAAATCCTGAACGATTTTTAAAATCTCAAAATTCATTAAAAAACACCATTTGGAAATATATTGCTTACTTATAAAATATGATTATACAATCTATTATTTATTAATATATCGTCAATTTTACCTTTTATTGTTTCTTAGCAAGAAGGAGGTGTATTTACGCTACGATAAAAACGAGCTGGACAAGAATATCTATCCTAATGGTGAGGAAGGAGGACCAACGGTTGCTGAAGTGGGTACCTGTAAATTTAAGATATTTATAAAATAAATATATTTAATAATTATTTTACTTATCATTTTTATTACGGCAGGAGATACTAGGGAAATTTAGCCTGTTACGGTAAGGGAATGCAAAATGCTAAGGAATAATTAAAACTCTTGTTGAATACTAATCCTGTACAGTGCGGTATGAACAGATAGGAACAAATAATTTTAAAAAAGTTAAATTTTAAAAAAAAGTATTAAACAATTATCTAAACTGTAAATTGTTTCTTCAAATGTATTTTAAGCTGTCTATTGTGGGATTTGTCCATATAATACTCTGGAATAAATATTATGTAGCTCACTTGACAAAATTAGCTTACCTTTCGCAGTTAGGATTTTGCTGGGTGGTGGTCTACCAAAATAATCTCTCTAACATTTCAACAAATTTTCAATTACGGTGAATATTTTTGTCGATAAGAATAATAATAGTCCATACATCATAGCAGCCTACCTGGAAGTTAATTTGTTCATGAAAGCCACGTCAAGTGCAGAACAAATTGAAAAGTAGACAAGGATCTGTAAAAAAAAGTGTCAAGATGAAATCGATTTTTATTCAGCATGTTAGTTGTCTGGCAGTTTGAGCATTGATCATGAATGGAAATATACTATACCTAACCGTGACAATATAATCAATTGGTTAGCACTTGATGATTATTTCCACTCCTTTGCAATAATTTCTTAAGACAAATGGAACTAGATGTGAGTGGCATTTTGCGGTAAGGCAGTTGCCTAAACTTCCCAAACACATAAAATTTGTCCCGTTCCATCGTATCACAAAATTCTTCTTTTCGCATACTCTGCAAAACTTTATCATTTGCCTTGTCGTTAAATTTCTTTTAATTTTTATGAAATGTATCTTTACTATATCATTTTCTGCACCATAAAACTAAAAAAAATTGACTTTAAGAGTTCGAAAATAGATAACTAAAAGTCTATCATGGCAGCAGTGACAACGATTTTCACTTAGAAATATAGATCTCAGCAAGGGAAAGAATTCAGTGTTGATTTAGTTTATACTTCTTGTTCATTACAAACCATAGAATTTTTTTTAGACTTATAAACATTGAGAATGTACGTCAAAACTAAGAATAAAATTTGGAAAAGGAGCAAAGTATTGGAGAACAATATAGGCAGCAATCTAAATTAAAATAGATAGGTACTAAATTAGACATGTTGTAAATCGAATTCAATATATGCAAAAATATGACGCAGGTCAAAAAGAATCGAGGATTATTTTAGGTGTTTGCTAAACGAGAAGAGCATTATTAGAAATTGAAATTTGGAAATGCAGTCATTGTTCGAAAGGTTTCAAAGGCAGAATATAAAAATTACAATGAAAGGATATTAATATCTTAATGGCAACTGAGCATATTCTGTTGTCCTCTTGGTCTCAGATATTTGTATCACAGTTCAGAGTAGCATAAGACAGCTGGTGATTGCCTTAAATATTCTATTGATATAAATGCGATACTTGTTCAAAGTTAAAGACTCTAAAATTGCAACTGAAAATTCACAAATGAATCTTGATGTTTAAAGACGCTTTCCAATAACAATGAATATGTCAAAATAATCGAACATAAGTCAAATGGATTGCTTGGGCAAATACAGTTTAGCACAGTTAGACACCCTGCTAGAAGCATGCTTTTGAATTTTCAAAACTGCTGCAAATACATTTCTTAACGCTTCGTTTTCCTCGTAAGAAAATAAATTCAAAAAATATTATCTTACCTAAAAATCTTCAAGTTTGTTTTTCATTTTTTGCACATATGTAATTAATTAAGTACAGTTTCCATTGTGCACCTAATACAATCCATAGAATATCAGTCAACACCATCATCTTCAGCATCAAATTATTTCCTAATTTACTTTCCATAAAAATTACAAAATATGTCAAAAAATATTTAAAATGAATTATTTTAAGGATTTCGACTATGATGTTTTTTTATTTTTCATAATATAAAATATTTTCGTTTATTTAACAAATGCAGTTGTTCATTTATTTAGGTAACTAACTTTCATTTTACCCAAAGTCATTATTCTATGAGAAATTATCAATATACCTGTATATCCATAAGAAAACACAATTTTAATTATGGATAAATGTTCGTTATATTTCATTTGCACATCATCCATATATATCATATTGAAGAGTTTAATACAAATCAGGTTAAAAACACTTCAAATACTTATTCTATTGTAAAAATCACCTAGCAACTGAAAATATAATAATATATTTCAAAACATTTTAGTTTCAATAACAAGTGAATAGTCTTTTAACAATTCTTAAACATGTTGGGTAAAATTTAAAAGAACTAATTCGTATTTGGTGTGAAAATGGCGTGAAACTAAGTATTTTCCAAAATTTATATATTGCAGAGCCAGGTCAGTGTTGTAATTTTCATTTGTTAGGTTTTGAGAGTTGCAGCCGAAATTCGAAAATTTGAAGGAGTTTGAGTTAGACAATTAAGGGCTGGCTGATAACCGTAGAAAAGACAGGTGGATTAAGAGTCAGCTCAAACCGTTATCGAAACTATGAAACAATGATTTAATATTTAACATTTAACAATTATTATTAATAAGGTTAAATACACCTGAGTTGACTCTTCATTTGAATTGAATTAATATATTTGAAAATTAATCTTTAACATATTTGAAAATTATTTATTAACATATTTGAAAAATAATCATTATTATTATAAATTATTTCCTTTTGGTAAAGTCTGATCGACTAATAATTATTTTATTATCTTACAAATTATTTAAAAGAAATGTGCAATATATTCATAAAAAATACAATAAAATATGTTATAAAAGGTACTAATATTTATTTTATATTTCTCAAAGAGGTATTTTCTATTAAATAAATAATTTATGAATAAATTAGTAAATAAATGATTAGAGTAAAATTTTTGTGCATTCAACATGTGGATTTCTGAGGTTTTATGGAAACGTTGTTTGGCAAGGTTTATATCGATGCTTTTCTGACGCAACCTCGTAACTCGATTTTTGACGATTTTGAGTTTTAATCGGAAAATCAATCACTAAATATAGACGCATAGATCTGTGAAGTTTTGTAAAAAAAAAATCAACCGAACGTTTTTTATTGAGAAAAATACAATCACGTATCTCAATTCAGAAAAATGTGCCATGCGCAACCTCGTATCTCAGAATACATGGTGACGTATATGAACAAGTTTCGCTGTCAGCAATGTTGTTTAGTTCAATCCTTCTAATAAAAATTATTATTCAATTAAGTTATTTGTTATTAAAACTTAATGAACGATAGTTAATAAATATATTTATTATTTACTTACCGCAAGTTATAGTAATTTTCCGAAAATTGAAAATGAAACTTTTTGCATATTTAACGTTTCAGAGGTTTCTGAATATCTTGACATGCCTTAATAAAATGGATGTATGTGTTTGTGTGCGTGTGTGTGGATATAATTTTCTGTCCACGTTTTCGGGAGCACAGATCAACCGATTTGAAACATTCAAAAAACAATCGTTTCCTATTGAGAAAACAGAGCATCCGATTTGAATTATTTAAAAACATTCAATTTGTATTGATGACGTGGTGATTAGTTTCTGGAAAAGACAGGCCCAGTCGTTTCAAAGCTTTTGATTCGAATGATTCAAAAAACATTTTGCAGTATAAAGAATCGATTAGTTTAGGAAAGCAGAATTTTATTTTGTACATTTTTTTAATTTACAATTATTTCTTTGTTTAAATATGAAAAATGATTCGAATTTTAATTTTAATGCTAGCTAAAATTCTAAAACTCTCTTATATACTTCAAATAAATAAATTTAAATTTGCAAATTAGTTTATATAATTCTTAGAAATATATATGAGATATGTTTTTTTTTACTTTTATTTACTTTTTATGTAAACATATATAAACGTCGTTGTCCAGTTTATTCTTATATTTTGTCATTCAAATACAAATAACAAAAGTTACAGTATTTACAATAATCTATTTGTAATCATTTATTATTCCTCGATTCTACTTAATTACGGAACGGGAAGTTCCACCAATTTGCTTAAAGGCACGATGCCATGCACCACTAGTTATATTTTTATTATGTTGAGAACAAATATCACAGTAAGCTACAAAAATTAAACAATTATCAATTCTTACTGACAATAAATGAAATTAAATTTTGTATTTTTTAGAGTTAGATAATGTGTCATCCGCAGATAAAAAATCATTAAATAAAGAAATAATAACAAAAAAGAATAAAAGTAACAATAAAAATGATAATCACAAAGTAGTAAATTATAAATCCATGAAAGAGCTAAATATCCTAGATATTGAAATACCTAAACTATGGCCAGATACTATATTGTCGTAATTATAAACTAACATATACCACAAGTTTAATAATGTTTGTTTTTTTATTAAGAATTATTTAAAAAGTTGATCGATTCTCAAAATAAAACAATTGAAGAAAGTTATTCATGTACTCTTATTTGAAAACAGCATGACGCAACCACGTATGTTACATTTTTTTCCGTGCGACAAACACGTATCTCAAAGAATTGAAGAAAAAATAATGATTAATTGTTTGTAATATAATACTTGTCTCAAATAATTGTCACAAGATTGAATATTTTTAAAATTTATAAAAAAAATTGTTAACAGCAGTTCAAAAATTCGTTATAAAACGTTTTTTGTCTCTCCTGAAAAGTAGTAGTTTCTGAGATACGAGGTTGCGTCAGAAAAGCATCGATATGTTGTTTATTGGATATTGGTTTATTGGTTTATTATTGGATATTGGTTTATTGGATAATTATTGGATATTGGTTTATTGGTTTGTTCTTGGATATTTAATTTTATTTACATACATTTAATATAAATTTAAATTTTGTTTGTTAATCAACGTTGAGATAGATTGTGTAGATTAAATGCATAACAAAACAAAAGAACTCGATATATTGACCATTAGTTATTTGAAACCAAATTTGATAAAAAAAATTAAATAGTTTTAAAAAATAGTGAATACATAAGACAATAAAAAATTAAAGTGATGATTATAATGCAATTGGAGCGATTATAAATACCTTTTTTATAATGTTTTATGATTGTTTTTAACATTACTTGTATTTTTACTGTTGCCAACTTTTTCTTTTGCTTTTAATTGTTTCTATACAATTCTCTCGACTATGATCTTTTAATTTAACGTATGCTACTGAAATATCAAAAAATTTCCATAACCACTGAATATTCTAAAAAAAAATGCCAGCAGAAATTTCACTATTATGGCATTGCATATTCATTATTTTGGCGTCATTTCTGAAGTAATTGAATGATAAAATGCTAAAGTAGTCTAATGCTCCTCAATCTTGATGACTGCTGACAAATCTTGAACATAATCAATTTTTTTATCAACACATTTTTAAACTTTTTTATACGGTCCAGTGTAACACTGTTTTTACTTTATATGGGTTATTTAGTTCCTAAGCGCCGTGCAGGATGTTAACTAGAAATTTATTAATTTATTCTGATTATATCGTTGTTGTATTTAAATTTGCAGATTTACTTTAAATATAATTTATCTTTAGATCCGAAAAAATCTTACATCATAATTTTACACCCACAGAATGTTTGGATGTGTGATAAATTATTTAAAATAATAATCGATTGATAATTTAGGATTATGATTATTCTGAAGAAATTAGACAGAGCAAAAGCACCGATCCTACAGAGTTCGATTATCTGTCAGCTTTGCAAAATGACATCAATAAGACTACTGGACGTCTCGCAAGCAGCACATACAAAAATGACAAGGTGGGTTTAAAAATGTAAATTTTAAGAAATAACAATATTCGTGGAAATGATCGAAATCATTGATTGGAAATTAAACTTGAACCAGACTTTTCTATCAAACATACTCCATATCTTCTTTATATGGCACTCATACACAAAGGTTAAGCTTATATAAGCTATGAGCGTCATAGCGAACAGATTGACCCTATCCACTCGGATGCCGCGGCAAAATTCATATAAATCTCGGAATTCGCGAGTGGAAAGGGTTAAATTATCTGGGCACAAGTTTTATAATCCAATTTAATCAACCATTCTCAAATCATCCACAAATAATAATATTTCTAATTCGTTTTTAGGAAACTGATGGAGAAATTGACTTGAAACATCGTTTGCATTTCGTGAAGTATGTTAAACGCAATGACAGAACAATCAAACTTTGGGAATGTGGTGTATGTGAGTATTCTTTCTGCAAATTTATTTAATTATGTAAGTATGTTTTTTGTATTATGTATGTAATTAATCAAATATTGCTAAATCTTTTTCTACTCCTGTTAAAATCATTAAATCATTGGCGCGGTTTGAAAACTCCACTAAATAAGAAGATATAATGTAATATATGAAATAATTTCGTATTATAATTTTTTCTCCGAGCACTTCTATTTAACAAACTTTCAAAATATCATTTATATTTATTAAAATATAATAGAAACTAGTGCGGTGTATGGCATCGTGCCTTAAGGCAAATTGCTGGAACTTCCCGTACCATAACGAAATGTTCGAGGAATACTGAATGTTTTCAAATAGATTATTATTAATATTGTAACATTGTCTAATATTTATAAGAATTATATAAACTGAATTGAAATTATTTGTTTAAAGTATATTAGAACTATAGTTAGAATTAAAAATAAAATCTGAATTATTTTCGATATACAAAAAATTTTTTTTTGAAAAAAAGTTGAAACAAATTTTTTTTTCCAAATTCAATTATTTTGTTAAGACAAGCAGAAAGTTCTTTGAATCATCGGACGCGTAGTTCTCTCAAAAGCTGCCATTTTTTACATATTTAGCTCCGTATTTTCAAAATGGCTGGGCCTGCATTTGCCAAAAATAATAAACACTTCTCCCAATCATTACTAATTAAATGTTTTTTAGATCATTCAAATCGGATACTCCGTTCTCTCAAAAAGTCGATTTCTATTTTCTGCACTCTTTGCTCCGTATCTCCGAAACGGCTGGACCTGCCTTTGCCAAAAACTAATCAGCTCTTCTCCCTATCAATAGGAATCGAATGCTTTTTGAATCATTCAAATCGGTTGATCCGTGCACCCGAAAACGTGACTGGAAATTTGTATCCATACATACATACACATACACACATCCATTTTATTATGAAGTATGCCAAAATGTTCAGAAACCTTCAAAACGTCGAGAAATGTAAAAAATTTTCAATTTCGATTTTCGGCCCATTACAATAACTTACCCTACGGGAAGTTAATAAATATTCCATAAAAAGTACAGGCACATAAGTTATAGATAATTAATTGTTACTTTTCTCTTCCTAACTATGATTTTTGCTAAATTACCAAATTTTAAAATTCCGATTAAAATCTGCAGCTGATACAATTTGCATTGAGTATGAAATTAGTGTGTTTGAATTGCTGTCATTTTTCAGTTTAGTGGTATTTATTTTCCTATTATTACATTCTTATGATATTATACTTTTTTAGGTTCTCGTGAATTCCAACACCAGTACACCCTGATGCGTCACCTGCCAACGCATACTGATGTCAGAAACTACCAGTGCACCCAATGCAATAAGGCTTTCCGTCAGTTGTCAACTTTGAGCCAACACAAGGCCATACATAGCATGGAAAGGCCTTATGAATGCGAGGTTCGATTTATATGTTAATAATATAAATATATATTGGTTAATAATAAATAAGTAAGAATAAATAAGTTTAATCAAACGTAAATGGTATCAATTTATTATCATACTACACCCATGAATTCCTGCCTTATGTGTCCTCTTTTATTTCCTCGCATTATTGATTCATCCCAGACATTTATGAACCGATTCTGCCGCATAACAGATCAATGTTATGGCAAGGCTATGTTATGAAGAATTTTCCATACTAAATATTGACAAAAGCTATATGGTTGTGATTGTGCAGTCAGTCGTTTATCTCATGTTGTCAGATACAAAACCTAACCTAGAAACGACACAAATGTCAGAAAAACGATCTTAGATAACAGGATCTTTCTGACACAGCTTCATACCATACAAATGAAGTTTCAGTTTATGTGTGAAACGCCTGAATGAACAGCAAATACATGACATTTCGACAGTATTCAGTATGATTCAGTAGCATAATGTATGGAAGTTGGAGCGTAACATTGCCTTGCCATAACTTTTGTCTGTTGTGCGGCAGAATAGGCACATTAATTTAAAGTATTTAAACAGAAGCATTTTAAATCCTTGACTTTGATTCTTTTTATTATTTATTATAAAACACATTCGAGCATGGATTTCAAAAAAATCATATCTCAAAAATTGACATGCAAGTCCATTAGTCAAAATGAATTGTTATACTGTAAATGCAATATTTGAAAAAAGAAATGTAACAGATAGATGAAGATTGATGGGGCAATTCTACGGTAACAGAGCTCATAACATAGTGTTGTCGTGGCAACCCTATCTTATGCTTGTTTAGTAATAGAAAAAAATTAAAAATGTCTATCAATAAACAAAGCATGAATAACTGCATCATCGCAAATTCTGTTATCATAACATATTTTCCCTTGCATTGTTTATATGTAAAATACGCCTATGCGATCAGGCAAATAGATAGACATTTTCATAATTGTCACTATTAATAAACAAGCATAAGATAGCGTTGCCATGTCAACGCTATGTTATGAGCTCTGTTACGACAGAATTACACCATGAAATTTAAAAATTAAGATAAAGGAGTTGTAAAGAGTTTGGAACACTATTCCTAAATACCAGATGTGAAACGGTTGCCAATCAATACTGAAAACAAAATCCTTTTTCTTTGTTAATACATTATTCGGTTTAATTTGAACATGTTGAGATGTTAATATTCCCTTTCTGACAAAACTGTGGCAAAACCTACTCTGATTTCTGAAATTAACTTCAAAATAAGAATATTATATGAAGCAATATCAATCACGACTTGTATAAGAAATTAGAGAAATGCTTCATTGGAACAAAGTCATACATAAACAGAGACTACAAAAATCTTGATGTCCAACTCTGGTTTCTGAAATTAACTTCAAAATAAAAACACCATAAGTATAAACGTTAATCACGACTTGAAATCAAAGAAATTAGTAAAATGCTTTATTTGGGCAAAGTCTATATAAACAGAAATCACAAAAATTCTGATAAAATCAACACTGGTTGGTTTCTGAAATTAACTTCAAAATGGAAACATTATAAGTACCAACGTTAATCATGACTTGAAATCAGAGAAATTAGTACAATGCTTTATTTGACAAAGTCATACATAAACGGAGATCACAAAACCTGACAAAACCAACTATAATTTCTGAATTAACTTAAAAAACATTATAGGTACTACTAACCTTAATCACGACTTGAAAAGTAATAAGTGAAGTACTTCATTTGGACAAAGACATACACAAACAGTGACCACAAAATTTCATGGCAAATAAATGTTATTCCTGAAATTAACTTCAAAATAGAAACATTATAAGTATTAACTTTAATCACGACTTGAAAAAGAAATTAGTGAAATCTTTCATTTGGTAAAGTCATACATAAAGGAAACCAGAAAAAATCCTGACAAAACCAACTCCGATCTCTAAAATCAATAAAAGAAACATTAAAGGAATCAATCGTAATTACAACTTGATAAAGAACTTGGTGAAATGCCTCATTTGGACAAAATCGCACATAAATAAAGACCACAATCAATTCTGGCAAATTCAACTCTGATCTCTTAAATCAACATCAAAACAAAAACATTATAGATATCATCGTCAATCATTACAACTTGCTTCATTTGGACAAAGTAATACATAAAGGAAGCCACAAAAATCCTGACAAAACCATCTCTGATCTCTGAAATTAACATTAAAATAGAAACATAGGAATCAACCCTAATCACAAATTGAAAAAGAAATTAGTTTCATTTGGACAAAGTCATACATAAAGGAAACCAGAAAAAAAATTGTGACAAAACCATCTCTGATCTCTGAAATCGACATTAAAATAGAAACATTATAGGAATCAACTATAATCACAACTTGAAAAAGAAATTAGTGAAATGTTTTATTTGGACAAAATCATACAGAAAAATCACAAAAAGTCATGACAAAATTAACTCTTATTTCTAAATTTGATTTGAAAATACAAACATTATAGTTATCAACTTCGATCACGACTTGGAAAATAAATGAGTGAAGTGCTTTATTTGTACAAAGTTAAACCAGCAATAATTTCTGAAATTTACTGAATAAACCGTCATTTTTAGACAGATTATTGTACTAATAGTAAAAACAAAGCTTGAATCGCATATAACCACATCGCCTCAAACAATTTGTCCTGTTTTTAAAGAAAATTTTCGATTATTTTGGCATTGGCCTCTATTCTATTATTGGAGAGTGTTATTGAGCTTTATTATCATTATAATTATTTCACTCTAATTAAAAAATATTATTCAAACGCAGTTATATAATAAAAAGTAAATACAGACAATAGAAATCTTTTTTATATTTTTACATATGATCAAATTTTCAACACCCACTAAAAAATAAAAGAAAATTGATCATTTATAAGTCAAAGCAAAATAGTATTAAAAATACGTTTTTCATAATAAAGAGGTATTTTAGTACTTATTTTTAATAATAAATTTAGTTAATCAGTATCGCATAAAAGAAAAAATGATACCACCTACCAGTGAATATGGTTCTAATCATTTTTCTCCAAATACGTTGCCACCATGAATAAAATATGGCTCCCATAACTGCAGCCAAACTGTTCTTTTATCTATTACTGTAGCCAAACTTATGGCATGGCAGCCGATACTTATTGTCCAAAAAAATGTAATCTGTAAATGTAAAATTTTCTGTATTGTATCAGTGTATTTGTAATCATATCCGATATTTAAAAAAGTGTAATATTATTAATAGCAACAAATAAACTCATAAATGCTGCTCATAATGTTGCGTTGGCATTTGGAGCCGCAAAAGATTTTTTATAAAGCTCAAACCAAATGGCTCCAATATCTCTATAATTAGGTAAGTTTCGACCCATAAAAATAACTAAATAAATAATACATATTGATAACAAACCTTAGTTTTTAATATATCACATACCTGGTAAACACCGTTAAACGCCATTTTGACTTATATTATTTATTGTGTCTTTACAGATCTGTAACAAATCCTTCAATCGTATTTCGACTTTGATTTCGCACAGAAAAACACACAGCGATTTTAAGCCGTACAAATGCAACATCTGCAGCCGCGGATTTCATCAGAAAGGTAATTAACTGATATTCAAAAAGTTAGTTAAAATAATAAAACTTACAATCTTTCATGAAATTTGACTTTAACAGCATATCTGGTTGCTTAAAACTTCTGTACAATACTCTTCCTTATTGCATATACACTTTGAAAATCAAGCCATCCTTTTCCCTCACGCAAGGAGTTACTTACGAATAAAAGAGAGGACGATAGTAACTGAACTCCCAAAAAATTACTGATCAACGTTCAACCCAATACTGGACGTGGTTCTTCCTCTCCAACTTCATGTCAATAAGAGATTAGGTGTTACAACAAAACCACAAAAAATTAAAAGCGCGAAATTTGAAAATGTGCGAATCTTATAAATTTTAGTAATAAGAAATTTAACGACAATTAGAAGAAAAAAATACATTTCATTTAAATGGCGTTTAAATGACACCTAAATTACATTTTTGTTCAAAAATAATAATTATACTAGATAAAACAAATAATATCTCAAATTGTTCAACCATGTTGAATTTTCTTTCTGTATACTAAAGTTGATTTATATTTGCCTTCCTAAAACACGCATTAATTTTAAAGGATTTTATTTTTTTATACTAATACATTTGTTACAATCTTCTTAAAGTTATTAACATTCCGTAGGATAATTTATAGTAATCGCAAAAAAATCGAAAATGAAAATTTTTATATATCTTTATCTTTTAAAGGTTTCTGATATTTTTCGCATACCTTAGAAAAAATGGATGTATGTGTGTGTATGTGTATGTATGCATGCGTGTGTGTGTTTGTATGGGTATGTGTGTGTGCATGTGTGCGTGTGTGTGTGTGTGCGGATACAAATTTTCGTCGACGATTTCGGGAACACCGATCAATTGATTTGAATAATTCAAACATTCAACATTCGATTCGTATTGCTAAGGAGACGTGCTGATTAGTTTTTCGCAAAGGCAGGTCTGGCCGTTCCGAAAATAGGGGGCCAAAAGTGCCAAAAACGGTAACTCAGTTTTTTAGAGAACGAAGCGTCTGATTTTATAATTCACAAAACATTTCACTTGTATTGACGAGATGAAGAACTGATTAAATTTTTGGGAAGGCAGGTCTAGCGGTTATGGACTCTCAATGAAAATGAGTTAAAAAAATGTCATTTGGCGGTCAAAAATACTCATTGGACATATGTACATTAAATTATCAGATATTTATAGAGATTTTAATGATTTGTACACATTTTGTGTAATTTTTTTTGGGTTTCGAACCAAGATTTTAATTGTGGTACGGGAAGTTCCAGCAATTTGCCTCAAGGCATGATGCCATGCACCCCACTAGTTTGATTTCAATTTAATAACAAGTCAACTCTATTTTAGCATCATTATGTCTAATAATAATTGGATAATTAATCTCACAATTGCCACCCTAAAACAGTTCTACCTTCTCCATCGCGTATTTATAAATAATGTTAAAAACAAAACTTAATTGTTAATAATAATATTAAATTTTCTAGACAACTTAAAAAATCATGTTTTCACTCTTACAAACGAGCATCCTTTACCAGTATACAGTTGTACGCTTCCTAACATACATTTATAATCAATGTAATTTTACAAATAATTGAAGAGCTTAAATTTTTATAACAATAATAATGAATATTCTAGGTAACTTAAGAAATCATATTTTCACTCATACAAATGAGCGTCCTTACAAGTGCGACCAATGCCATAAAGGATTTAACCAAATGTCGAATTTGGTGTGCCACAAAGTCAAGGTTGGATTATTCATACCTATATATCTTATATAAAATTTACAGGGTGTCCCAGAATTGAACGTCAGACTGATACGGGGTGGCAGGATTGATTGTAACCAAAATTAGAAATTAGAAAAAACAGAATTTATTCCAGATTATGAGCTTTTTAATCTCGAGATGACTGTAACCGAGTTATTGTGGTAAATTTTTATTATTTTTATTCATTTAAATGTTGGGACCATAATCCTATATAACACTTCGAAGACTACAGTCGAAATAATTTCAAATTTGCTCTAAGTTTTCTAGAATTAAAACTATTAAAATAAACTATGGATTCAAAATTTCAAATTAGTCAAAGCCACCCCGTCGTTGAGTTCTGGAACACCCTGTATAATCTGTATAACCATTCATTTATAAGATAGTACAACTTAAATCTCTTAAATTTTAGGTGCATACTGATGCAGCTACAAAAATGAAATTCCGTTGTAACTATTGTGAACGTGAATTTTCAAAACAAGGACAACTACAATCGCATGAGATGAAGAAGCATGGAGTCACCATTGCAAAACCAAGTAAGAATCGGGGATCAGGTACATCAATTCACACAGAGCAAGATCATTATCATCCTCAGAAAAAGCTAACCAGTAGCCCTTGATGATAATGCAATTATTTAAAAAATAATCTTGCTCTAACGATAAGTTGCAATATTCATGAACTTTTCCGAAACTTTAATGCATTTTTATAATTAAACCACTTTTAGCAGGTCTATAATATTTTAGAATGTTCGCTTCTTTCTAAACTTTTTGAAATATTTTAGCAAATAATTAAAATTTGGTTACTATTTACAGGTAATCAAACGAGTCAAACAAAACACAGGAGGAACAATAATTCTTCGGAAAAAACGGCAACCGTGACAAGCCAAGATTGTAGCAAGGAAATTCAACATGAGTAAGAAAAACTGATAAAATAATAAAAATTTTATATTAAGGAAGACTAGGTACGGTTGTGTCACTTTTTTAGTCAGCAATAATTTTCTTAATTTACCAGTTAGTTGACATACACCCAGGAACGGTTGTGACAGGCATAAAAATAGGTTATAAAACAATAGCTATAAACAGCAAAATTATAACGACTTTTATTGCTGTTAATAGCAATACTATTTAACACAACACAACATAAACATTTTAACAAAGCTTATAAATAAAATATTACAACAATATATAATAAATATAATTTTTTTAAACAACGTTGACAAGAATTCTTTGTGAATTTCAATTTCAATTTTCTTCTTCTTATATTGAATTATCTTTTTACTTTCTTTTTCGTATTTTGTCTTATTTTTTTGTTCTTAGATTTTTTTGATCTGTTTAATCGTCGCCCGAACAGGACAAGAAATACATGTCACAACCGTACTCCAAAATTTGCCACAACCGTGCTCAACGCACACTTGTGAAAACAAATCATCATTATGACTGAGCTAAATTAATTATCTAACAATAAACAAAAACTAATTGCTGATAAATAACTACTAATGATCAACTTACAGCAAACAAAGTAATCTATCTTATACAATTAAGAGTTATGATTAAAAGAATTCAAACATGAAAACTTACTTTTGACTCTTTGAAAGCAATGCGGTCATGGTAATGTAAGACATTGACTGAAAGCAATTATGTAAACTCGTTCGAACAATCATACTTCATCTCTCCCCTTTGGACCCTTTATCAAAATCAGTATAGTTTAGCTGTTATGACGACTGTCACTACCGTACCCAAGCACAAACGCACCCAATCTCCCCTACTATACACCATTATTTTTTAAAAACTATTTCTTTTATATTTGCCGTTGCTAACAGATAATCAAAAAAATTTTTTTAATGTACAAATTTAATAGCAATCAGAATCTAATTATTCTATAAGCTATTGAGATGTATTTGAACTCAAAACTGAGTTCGCAAATGTGGCTTGTTTAGGAAAATCTCCAATGAGAGCCCCTTATTACTTACATGAAAATCAATAGGATGTTTTTCTTTAATCTTGTCCTGGTATCCAA
>NW_020537691.1:0-49794 GCF_003426905.1 Ctenocephalides felis | reverse complement strand
CTAAGATCATTATCCTCATTTTTAAAACTGATTGTTAGCACTCATTTGATTATTGACACATTCCTGCTAATAATTGGATTAGTTTCTTTATTTAAAACTTTTGTTTTTTTTATTAACGCACGCCACCTTTGAACTCTTTAGACAGATTACTTTAAACGGCAATCAATAATAAAAACAAATATGATTCGAGACTAGTCGTAAAAAATTGACGGACTGCATAACACACGATGTATAAGCGTAGTTTACAGACTGAGCATCGATACTATAAGCGTTTACAACAGCCAAGTATGGCTGACGACTGAGCGTTAAAATCAAAATACTCGAATCATGCCGTAAATAACCGAACGTACGACAATCTTGGTCCAAGTCTGGGTAATCATTGGCATGGCCAAGGCTGGGCTACCCAGTCTTGGACCAAGCTTGGATAATCATTGAACGGCGAAGGCTGGGTTAGCCAGTCGTGGCCCAAGTCTGGGTAACCATTGGCATGGCCAAGGCTGGGTTACCCAGTCTTGGACCAAGCATGGATAATCATTGAACGGCGAAGGCTGGGTTAGTCAGTCGTGGCCCAAGTCTGGGTAATCATTGGCATGGCCAAGATTGGGTTACCCAGCCTTGAACCAAGCATGGATAATCATTGAACGGCCAAGGCTGGGTTAGCCAGTCGTGGCCCAAGTATGGTTAATCTTTGGCTGGCCAAGGCTGGGTTAGCAAGTTGTGGCCCAAGTATGGTTAATCTTTGGCATGGCCAAGGCTGGGTTACCCAGTCTTGGCCCAAGTCTGGGTAATCATTGAACGGCCAAGGCTGGGTTAGCCAGTCGTGGCCCCAAGTCTGGGTAATCATTGCCATGGCCAAGGCTGGGTTAGCCAGTCTTGGACCAAGCATGGATAATCATTGAACGGCCAAGGCTGGGTTAGCCAGTCGTGGCCCAAGTATGGTTAATCTTTGGCATGGCCAAGGTTGGGTTACCCAGTCTTGGCCCAAGTCTGGGTAATCATTGAACGGCCAAGGCTGGGTTAGCCAGTCGTGGACCAAGTATGGTTAATCTTTGGCATGGCCAAGGCTAGGTTACCCAGTCTTGGCCCAAGTCTGGGTAATCATTGAACGGCCAAGGCTGGGTTAGCCAGTCGTGGCCCAAGTATGGTTAATCTTTGGCATGGCCAAGGCTGGGTTAGCCAGTCTTGGCCCAAGTCTGGGTAATCGTTGGCATGGCCGAGGCTGGGTTAAGTAGCCCGGCCCAAGCCTGGCCCCAATACTGGTATGCCGAAGCTAGGTTTCCCATTACTGGCCCAAGCTGGCCCCTTTGTCAGTCTGGCGGGGTTCCTGCATGGGTATTTACACATATACTGTATAAATAACAAATATAATAACTTAAGTAATACAGTTGTGTTGGAGATTGACATAATATGGTGAAACAATTAAAAATAAAACATATGATATGTAATTTTTAAAGTTCTGATAAAATCATATCAAATATAGCTCGCTAGACTAACTATTACGTTGGCAATAGCTCATAGCAGTAGTGTTAAGTTCACATACGTTCAGAAGCTGTCAAAAAGCAACAAAAACAACTTTTATACAATAAACAATTATTTTGTATATTTTAAGTTTTTGCATTATTCTAATTTTTTGTTTTCAATCACTTGTTTTCACTAAATCTACAGATTCGAGGTATAGTAAATCTATACTGAACTGAAAAATAAATAGTATAGTTACTATTCCTAGAAATATGACTCTTTACATCCGAAACATAATTAAAAACAAAGTACTTATATTGGATGTTTTTGAGAATTGTGTAATTTTTTACTTAAATCTTTTGCCTTTGATACATACATTATGGACAATAAATTTATTTATTCTATGAATGGTGTATTGGATTTATTATCGCATATGGCAACACCTAATCAGAACAATAAAATTTAGAAATGTTGCAAATTCAGTTATCGATACGCACTCGTGGCGTTCGGGTGGAGTCGCCGGTTGTCGGTCGGTTTGATTTGATTTTGAAATGGGTTCTTTTAGAATTGCGTGGGTCGAAAGTCGGGTGTGATTTTATCAAAAACGTTTGCTAACTGTTTTCATTAAATAATTGTAATAAGTGTAATACTGATAATATTTATTATTAGTGACTATTTATTATTAGTAAGTGTGACAATTTTAATTAATAGTGTGTATTAGTGTTAATAATTATATAATTTTACAACCCCAGCCGAGAACTGTCAAAAAGTGAAACATTTAGTAAAAAACTTTTGTTGTTATAAAGAATAAAAATCAGCTAACAAATGTGAGTTATTATTGAACTTGATGCTTAATGTAGAAGGAGTTTGCTAATAAAATGGTAAGTAAAAGAATATAGTCATAAATTGTTATAATACATTGTAAAGTTTTGTTTTGTTGCAAAAATCGTAGTTTTGACAATGGAGCCAGCCAACGTTTCGTTTGTTGTGTCTGTGAGCCGCCATTTCACATTCTACCGATGTTTCCGAAATCCCGTTCCTATCGATTTTTTAAATTTTAAAACTGTTCGAAAAATACCAGTTTAGAATCAAGGTGATTAATTTTTAGTGAACATTCGCAGTGCCATTTTCTCATAATTGATTGACACATTTATTTTGATCATGTTAACAAAAAACATTATGCACAGTGATATAATTTATATCTTGATGGGACAACCTGAAATCTAACCTAAGCGCATTAAAGTGGATTAATTATAAAAAATCATGGAAGTCTTTAAAGCTTGAGGCATATAACCCTCTTTCAGTATTAATAGAAAATCGCAATAATTACTTTTCATTATAAGAAATACAATTTTTGCAAATTGAAAAACCTTCAAAATACGGTTCTTAGACAAATCCTTAATTTATTATTTCGTTAGCAACATATATCAATTTCCGATTTTCCAATTTTGTTTTCTCGACGTTTCAAGTCATTTTGAATCGATTGAGAGCAAATTGTAAACATAATGTGTGTGTATGTGAGCCAACATTTTTTCTTTTAACGACGTTTCTTTAGAATGCTATATATACCAGCCATTTGAATTTACGTTTTTTCACCAGTACGAGTCAAAATGACTGGCTTATAGAAAACATGCTTATTGCGGATTTAAGTCGAACAAACTAATAGCTAAAAACTTAATTTTTAAATTTTTATAGTTATTTATTTCAATGCTAAATACAAATTTTCCAGCTTTCCAGTAAAGCCCAGCTAACAAAGTATTTCTAGACTTTAATTCCAATTCTAGAGGAATTTTTGTAAAATTTTATTTCGGTTATTGCAGTTCTATTCTTTGTGCTATATGGTTTAAAAATTTTTGAAAGAGGGGTTGATGCATTTCGAGCTTAATCTTTTCCTAACTATGGCCAGCCATCCACCACATATTTTGTCTCTACAGCATTTATGTGACATATACAGTAGAACCTCGTTTATCCGGACCTCAGTTATACGGATTTGCGATTATCCGGACTACCAACCACGACTAATTTATATGTATGTACATACCTACAATTCGAATTTTTGCATTATTAATACTGCAGTTTAGTATATGTATGTAATGTTAATCTAAGAAAATAAGTACATTCATAAGAAAATTTCAATTTCTTAATAAACATTATTTTTGTTGATATCTACGTATGTATTTGTTATCATTTCTATAAATATACAACATTATTCTTCATATATTCGATCATCCGGTTTTTCGATTATCCGAATGCCTATCGACAACAATTAGTCCGGCTAATCGAGGTTTCTACTGTACTTGATCTAATTGCATCAGGACTTTGTTGGAAGAAGCTGTTCAGCCACAAAATTAGGAGCTCCTGGTTTGAAGCAAACTTGGTCATTTTCTAAATATTTGACCCAAACTGCTAAAACCAATGTGAATTGTCTATTCGCAAACGTGGAAACCTTTTTTTCTTGTCGAAGCGGTATAAATTTCGGTAAAATCACTCTTTTTTCTAATAGTTTCGTTTAAATCAATAATTGCAGTTTTTTGATTCGGTGCGTTTTTACAACTACATCTTCAGAAAAAGAACAATTTCTAGGCTGACGATCTCTATAAAAATAAGTTGAAATCAAGACACTTTTCTTGTTCTTAGAATTTTTTTACTCAATAATATATTTTTGAAAATTTCTATATATACATGAATATATCTACAGAAATAAAAGTTACACTTGAAAATCACTTTAAATTAAATTTTATTTGGTGCGAAGAACAAAGCTCGAAACAACAGCTCTGTTCGTAAAAAACTAGTAATAATACCGCAATGTGCATTTTTACAATATAATAAAGTATTATAGTAATGGTACGAAATTCTAAAATAAAAACGTTTGGAAATGTTTCACGTTTTGAAGGTTTCTGAACATTTTGGCTCAGAAAAAATGGATGTGTGTGTGTGTTTTGTATGTCCGCACATTTTCGTCTCCGTCCACGATTTGACTGGTTCAAAAACATTCGATTCCTATTGATAGCTGATTAGTTTTGGTAAAGGCAGGTCCAACCATTTCGAAAAATACAGAGCTAAATGTGCAAAAATGGCAGTTTTTGAGAGAACTAAGCGTCCGATTTAATTGATTCAAAAAACTTTCTGCTGTTTTAACATAATAATTGCTTTTGGAAAAAAAAAATTGTTTCAATTTTTTTTGAGATTTCATTTTTAATTCTGACTAAAGTTCTAATACACTTTAAACAAATAATTTCAACTTTGCAATTCGGTTTATATGATTCTCATAAATATTAGACAATGTTACAATATTTATAATAATCTATTTGAAAACATTTCAACATTCCTCGAACACGTTCTCGGTTATGGAACGTGGAATTTCCCATTACGGTATGGGAAATTCCAGCAATTTGCCTTAAGGCACGATGCCATGCACCACTAGTTATTTATTAATTTTCTTCATTTGTAATTCATTTTATTTATTTATTATTTTATTATTTTATTATTTCTTTTTGTGATATTATTTTATTTGTATTATTATTAACTTCCCGTAGGGTAAGTTATAGTAATCGCAAAAAATCGAAAATGAAATTTTTATTTCTTTCTTTCTTTCTTTATATTTCAAAGATTTCTGAATATTTTGGCATACCTTAGAAAAAATGGATGTATGTGTGTTTGTGTGTATGTGTGTGCGAATAAAATTTTCGTCGACGATTTTGGGAACAGCGAACAACCGATTTGAATAATTCAAAAAACATTCGATTCGTATTGATAAGAAGAAGTGCTGATAGCTTTTGCGAAGGTAGGTCTCAGCGTTCCGAAAATTACGGGGAAAAAAAGTTGCCACAAAGGTTATCTCAGTTTTGAAGGAAACGGAGCGTCCGATTTTAATTTTCAAAAAAACATTTACTTGTGTTGACAAGATAAAGAAATGATAATTTTCATGAAGGCAGGCCTAGCGGTTTCAGAGATCTAGTGAAAAAAGTAAAAAAAAAAATGCCATTTGGCGGAAAAAATAATCATTAGACATATGCACATCAAATTATCAAATATTTTATAGAGATTTTAACAATAAGTATAAATTTTGTTTACATCTCTATGGGTTCCGTACCAATGCTTATCCGTTAGACGGCGGCGCGGCACTTACGCTTTGACATTTCGTCTCTATGCAGTTCAAGCAGTACGATTGCTTTGAAAAAAAGTTCAGAATTTCCAAAATATGTCAAAATGAAGAAAAACATTTTCTTTTTCAAAAAAAAAATTTTGTCAAAAAAAGTAATTTTTCATCAAATTTATAGTTTCTCAAAAATCTAATTTTTTTCGAAGAAATTTTTTTTCAAAATGTAAATCGTTTTTAAAAAAATAATAATTTTGGTACGGGAAGTTCCAGCAATTTGCCTTAAGGCACGATGTCATGCGCCCCACTTATATTATTATTATCATTACTATGTGTAATTTGTTAGGGTCAGTAAATAACTTGATTGCTATATAATATGGAATGAAATATGGAATATGATATGGAAAAAAAAACTTGCACCAATCATTTTGACTGGTACTGGTAGAAATAGTAGTAACACGAAATCTCTTTGTTACTAATATATGAAAAGTATCATATAATTCATAAGATTAATTCTATACTTATAACTAAAATATCGTAACTTGATTTCACAAAAGAAATGGTACATATGATGGGAATTTTGATTTGAAATTGCTCGACCAGTCATTTTGACTGGTGTGGTATATCCGTAGTGCAACCT
Organism: Ctenocephalides felis; assembly: GCF_003426905.1. NCBI lineage: Eukaryota > Metazoa > Arthropoda > Insecta > Siphonaptera > Pulicidae > Ctenocephalides > Ctenocephalides felis. The sequence goes on along the minus strand of NW_020537691.1, from coordinate 43,597 downwards.
GTGGTATATTTATTTATTTATTTTACAAGCCGTCGGTATAATAATATTATAATAAGGCTCAAGTCTATATTTTGGAGATTTAATATAACTTAATTAACTATTAGCTATTTTATTACTTATTTATTTATTATTTAATTTATTTACTATGAACTTATTTATATTGAGATAATTTTAATATATTTTTAAATATAATTAGTTTGTTGTTGCAAGTATTTTTTAAAAATGTAACAAATTTTTAATAAGCTTTGCAATACTTTTACAATATAAATATTTTGTTCAACCAATTCTAGGTTTATGATATTTTAACAATCGCTACACGCGTTGCCGTACAGAAAGAGATAGTTCCGGTTTTGTCGTTGTTTAAAAGAAGATTATTTATATTGACCCATTTCGAAACAGAATCCATGACACTGTTCAATTTCGTTAAGGGGCCATCGTATGTTCTAGCATTGATGGTTAGACAAGTGTCATCAGCGAACAAAATAAAGTCACATAGATTTGAGCAATTAGGTAGGTCATTAATGTAAAGAAAAATAGGAGCAGCCCAAGAATTGATCCTTGTGAGACACCCATTTTGATGTTTAATTTCCTAGATATAACTTTTCTACCGGTGCTATCGTCCAGATTATATTATTGAATTGAGATCTTAAAATCATCTAACAATTTGTATTTTTCATTAAAATGAATATTAAAATTGCCACATAAAATTACTTTATCGTATTAATTAGACATCTCATTTAGAAGATAAAGGAGAGTATTAAATGTAGAACCATTTTGGTCTGGGGATCGGTAAACAAAAATTAAACAAATAAGAGCATAATCAAGAGATACTTGGATAGCACAGTACTCAAATATTTTTTCAACACAACTAGTCGTTGCCCAAATTGGTTTATAGGAAAATCGATCGAGGTAAAAATCTTTTTTTTTTACCTATTGCAAACACAGCCATGAGAAAAATTTGTCCACAGAAGTAGGACTGCAAATGTAAACCTTTTAGTTTGACTAACTGAAGTTCGGATTCTTTGAGCCAATGTTCACAAAACACAAAAGACGTATGCACATCAAATTATCAGATATTTGATGAAGTTTTTAAAAATGAGTACTATTTTTTGCTATAATTTTGTTGGGATCCGTACCAAGATTTTTCATTTTGAAAGTTTACTTATACAGTTCAAGCAAATTTCAAATTGTTATTTATCATTAATCAGGTTTTCTTAATTATTGATTATTTTTATTTTTGAATTTTCAATTATGGTACGAAAAGTTTCTGCAATTTGCCTTAAAGCACAATGCCATGCACCACTAGTTTATAATATATTAAAACTAATATATTAAATAATTCATTATATTTAACTAAAATTAGTATCACATTTCAAAATTAATTCATAAAAACGTAATCATGATCTTCAAAAAGAATACCACAAATTAGCATCGTGACAATCATCACTAAAATTCCTTCCACTTTTTGTTTAAATTTTTGGAATAGAGAGATGCCATAGTTTGACATTTATTTAGACGAGATGTTTTGAATATGGAATACTAAAATGAAGAACAAATAATTTTAATATAATAGAACAACATAGTTTGATGAATAAAATTAATTACTTGATTATTATCTGTTGCAAGTTTCCTCTTTGCTACTAAGGGGATATTATTTGATAAAGTTCTTAGCGGCATCATTCCATAACTGCTAGATTCAACTTGTAAATATGGAGAATCTGGACTTTTATTTGAGTTGCTTAGTGCCTTCTGTGTGAATTTATATACATATTATTCGCGATACAGATATACACAATAACAGAATGTATTTGAAATCATTTTCAAATGTAAGGTTTTCCATTTTTGTGAAAAGCGGTTCAAATATAGTTTTGTCATTCAGGTAAAAGATAAAAATTAGAGTTGTGTATAATGGTGCACATCATGAAATTACTTACAGTTTTGGGTGGTGTACTTTTGTTAAGTTCAACTATGGATTCTAATTCTGCAATACGTTTCAACAGATTTGACTTTTCCCTGTGTAAATCAATGAATTTTTCTTGATCGTTGCTTAAATATTTCAAAGACATCTTTTTAAACATATTTTCTAAATACATATAAATCTATATGAACTATACATCAATTTACCTATGCATTTCAAGTTTCTCTTTGAATCGAATACACTGGGTTTTATATTTAATAACTTCTAGTTGCAATTTTTGATACCCAAGTTTTAAGTTGTTTTGCTTTTCTTCACTTGAGGTGAGTTTGCTAAATTTTTAAAATATGCTATTTAAAATACATTCTCAAAATTAACAATTTTTTAACAATATTTGAAAGTAGAGGGAAGAAGATGTATAACCAGTCATCAATGTCTATTGACATCATATGACATTGCTATCGGGAGAAAAATGGCAATGTTCGGAAATTCCTAACAAAAGTATATTCTTTCGTGGTTACCTTATTTGTGAGTTGTGAGCAGGGATGTTTAGTTTTCATGACCTTAATATAATATTTAAGTATATGCATTATTGAATTCTTTTATGAGATATATTGTCAATTTTAAGTTATATTCAACAGTTTTTTTATACAACCTCTATAAAAACATGCACACTGGTGGGGTGAAAAGGACCAACTAAATCTTTACCTTTGCAAAGATGTAAACAATAAAAAATAGTAAATAAAAAATTATATCAAGTTGAAAAAAGCAATCTCACAACAAATAATTTAAGGGGGGCGATACATGTAATCGCCTTAATTTTTACCATTTTTTGAGGACTTTTTAAACTGGGAAGGAATGACTGAATCTTTTTGAACTTTTTTAGGGTTATTTATTATATATTAAAATACACAAAAAAATTTTTTTTTAAATTTTTTTTTTTTAAATGGCTGCCGTAAAAATAAATCTGCCAAGACCCTCTCGGAAAACGCCATCAATTTGCGGGCGTTCTCACTTTTCGTACGGTGATTTGAAATCAAAAAAATTAGTTTGTACGTGTTCATAAAACATATATCTTCTAGTTAAAAAACCAAAAAAAATTAAAAAAGTCACAAAATCGTAAATTGGCACACCACAGAAAAAAAAGTTCGATTTTTCACCTTTTTTTCAATGGTTTTTTTTTGGTAAAAGGGTTAATTTTTGAAAATTTTTTTGGAATGTTTGAGGTTTAACTAGAAGCTATTACTGTAAAGTAGATGTGTGCAAAATTTCATTGGAATCGGATGAGAACTTTTGAGTTATCCCGCCCGCAAATTTCAAAAATGTCGTTTTGAGAAAAACGCGTTTAAAGTTTTGACACAGAAACAGATAAGAGTAAATAGCACACAAACGTCGAGTTGAGGCGTGGCACTTAAATGAGTTTTTATTGTATAAATAATGATAATTTTGTTTTGAATATTTACAGGCATATTTTTGAGATGTTATTGTAACGATTTATGAAAAAAAAAAATCGATTTTTTTTTCTTGTTACATGTATCGCCCCCCTTAAATAAATAGTGATTCCAACTCTTCTGATGAATATTTGGGATCAAATGCCAGATCTAAAAATGTAAAATTGATATTTTGCATTAGTGGAATAATGTAGCAATTATTTCATCAAGACATTGGGCCCGTTTGCCCCCTGGCCGTCCCATTATATCCTGCCCATATGGTAAAAAGTACCAGGTGACAACATTTCTGAAAACCGCATTTCTGCAAATAATAATTCTATAATGATGAATTAGTTGGTAGTTTTACTGAGCATTTTCAGATCGTTGTTTGTTTGATATGTGTTATTTGTTGTTACATAATTGGTTTGGTTATCACATTATAATTGCTCAGAGTCAAATTGGACCTCTGTGCCTCGCCCTACCCAATTTTTAATATTGATAATAACAATTCTTCACCTCTTGAGTGAGGATACAAAACTAGCCAAATCTGCAACACTCGTATTATTAGAAAGCATTGCATCCACTTCTTTGCTAGTTGATTTTAATAGTAGGTCAACTCTATAATGAAAAAAGATTACTTGAGGATATCATGGTATATTTCACCATTATTTATTACAATGAAAAACTTATGTTCAATGCACTAACTTTTCCATGGACTGCACTTTTTCTTGCATTTTTTGTATCTGTTCTCTTAGCTCCGACAGTTCCTTCATTTGATCTTTAAAGTAATTGTATTGATATTTCATTGTATCAAAAGCTGCACTTGTTTTAGTCAGTTTTTTTTCGAGTTTCAAAACTTTTTTTTCAGATGATTTCAACTGCAATATAAAATATTAGCTATTTTCACAAAAAGATAGTTCAAAATTATATTATTTTTGAAACAATTATATCAGAAAAAATACATCAAAAATAATTATTACAGAAATATTGCGACTTAATAAAAGTATTGGTTCAATATGGATTGATAAAATATTGATAATTTACATAAATAAGAATATAAATAAAAATATTTAATAAATACTGTATCATTGGAATATTCAAGAGATTTTTGAAGATCAGTGATCCTTAATTTTGCATCTGATAGTTGTTCTTGTAACACAGCAGGGTCTTCGAGGAGAGATCTGTTTGCACAAATGTTAAAGTAAATTTTCTGTATGGTAGATGGTGTAGTTTTACAACGGCACTCAGGACAAGTTGAAGATCTACAAAATTTATCACATTACACTAACTTACAAAATGAATCACATTAAAAACTACAAGTTTGAGGTTAGGCTAATGTACTTTAAAAGATAATTGGAAAGAATTGTACCTCGGAAGCCACTGGGAAAGACACTTGTAATGAAATACATGTCCGCAACTAGTAATAAATATTTCCACTGAACTTTCAAGTAATTCATTGCAAATGGCACACAGTACTAACATTATTGTGAACAATTATTTTATACTATTTAAATCTTTATTGAAAATTTGATTTGATAATGATTAAAAAACAATTATCAAATCTACTACACAATTGCATAAATAAATTTATTGATTTCGTTTAAAATGTTTTTACACGTATTACAAAAATCCCCGAAGATAAAGAAGCTCTTCTCTTATATCATCGGTGCGAAGTTGTACCCAGTTGAACCAGCTGTAACAGGCTAACCCGCGTCCATGCTTATTTATCTATGGCGTGTTTCGTGTATCGAGTTCTAGGCGATAATTTGGCGCTAGTAAGCCGGTGCCAAGTGACAGTTTACGTCCGGATTTCTACCTTGTGTTCTGGGTTTTTCTACAAGCAATATTGGTCCTGGATTTAGCTCCTTTATCCCAAAAAGTACAAATTGTAAAGAATGTAAAGTACAAAAGTACTAGATAATAAAATTATAAATACACATATACTTTTCTTTTATTTATGCAGATGACATAAGGTAGGGCGGGCATAGACCTTATACAATACATGGACTGCTAGTTGAGCGCATAAAAAGTGTCAAAAGATGTTCTATGGTATGAGGGCGTACGAGGGTAATTTTGCGGCCGAGATATGTCAAATACGAACACGAGCTTTACCGCGATTAGTCGAATGCACCCGATCGCTTAAATTTTACAGTTACTTGGGTTCACGTGATGTTTGATGGTTCGGGTTTTTAAACTAAAAGAGGATAAAAATATACCTGTTGTAAAATTGTTAAAAGTAAAATGTCTTCTAAAATGTGTTAGGTAAGGTGCCTGATTGCAGTAAAACCTGTTTTGTGCTGTTCTGTATGCTTCGCAAGTATTCCGGGAAATTCGGCATTGATCGATATAAAAAATCGAGGATATCTTTCATATCCTTCCGAAGAAATGTTTAATTTATGTTTATATATAGAAAGCCTAATTCAAAATTCTTTAAATTTAATGTACAAAAGTTCATATGAAAGCATGATTCTCTGAAAGTTGAATGACTTGGGACTTGCACATTTTTTTAGATCAAGTTATTTCCAGCAATTTGTCCAGCATTATCATGACCTTATCAACTTTGTCGCAAAAATTTACTTAACAATTAGAATGCACCATGAAGAAAGAAAGAAAAGCAAAGTTGATAAATATGTACTCCGCCTTCATACGAATATTGTGCTTTTTAAACACCAATAATAAATATATTACATTTAAACAAATATTTCATTATTGCTTTCTAATTTCCCATAATAGCTCTAGCCAACTGTCCTTATTTTCAGTGAATTTTATAATATGTAAAATATTGTTTTAATTTTTTTTTCTAATTTCCCTTAAACACTTTGTATAACTAAAATAAATAAATTAATAAATAAATAGTTCATTACATTCATTAGGTCAACATAAATTGTATATTATATAATATTTTGCCAACAATTTCGAATACACGGACTTTCATTTGACGTTTAAGCGATCGAGTTTGACATATCTCGGCCGCGAAATTACCCTCGTATGCCCTCATACCATAGAACATCTTTTGACACTTTTTTACTTGAGAAATGTATGGGGACTAGCAGTCCATGAAATTGTATAAGGTCTATGAGGGCGGGGCACAAAAGACCAGTTTGACTCTGAGCAATTATATTGTGAAAACCAAACCAATTATATTACAACAAATAACACATATCAAGAAACAATTATCTGACAATCTTCAGTAAAACTTTCAGTTAGTTAATTATAGAAATGTGTTTTTTTTGCTGTTTTTATTTTGATTATTGCTGGCATAGATAAATAAGCATAAATAAATCGCTATCTCGAGCGATTTGACGTTACTCATTTTAATTTACGAATTGATCACAACATGGCAGCACATGTATATACAGTATGTAAATTAACCCCTGGTATTACTTCTACATTTATACATATAATCAATACAGCCAAAACATCTGAAAAAAAATTAATATTTGAAATAAGAACAACCCATACGAAATTCAAAATATATTTTCAAATATATTACAGGCATATTTTTGAAGAATTATAAAATAAACAGAAATACCTGACTACTATTAATTAAAGTATATTACAGACATATTTTTAAAGTACTACAAATTAAAGAGAAATATCTTATTAATATTAATTACTTAATGACTAATAATAATATATTAAAAACTTAAAAACTAAGAAGTGAAAAGCACAAAGTATTGACGATGGAATGACAAATTTAGAAGGAATGACAAGTACGCAAAAATTTAATAGGATAAAAAGAACAACAAATTAAAAAAAAAAAAAACGAATACTTTCCAAACAAAATAATCCTAAAAACGAAAAATATATATATTGATATCCAAATTGAGATAAAACTAAATTCCTAGGATTAAAATTCAATTACTAGACATTCTTCTTTATTATCTCTCCATTTAATAGTTATTTTGCTATCTAATCAATCATTAATAAAGTTACATTTGATGAAATTTTTGAATAGTTTCTGTATAAGTGTTTTTTGAAACGTAAGCAACCAAAACCCTGAACTACTTTTAATTTATACTAATTGTAGCTCGAACCTATCTATCGTTTTAATCCAGTTTTTATTACAAGGAGGTTTAGTTAAAACTATAACTAAACCCTTGCTTTTTATAAACTGCCTGGTCTTTGAGTATGGTCTCTTAATTGAGACAATATCAAAATTCTTGCCCTTACATTTTACGTTTCTGGAATATTTGTAAACTTCTCAGAACATTGTATACTCTGTTATAATTTATCCTTTAAATTATTGCATTGTTTGTTAATCCTTTTTAACCCCGAAACAAAATTTGATGTATCATACATCTGCTGGGTGTTAAGGCACTCCTACGCCTTATCACTGCTTTCTGCGGCAATTTGCAGCTACCATCAAGGCTATTGAACATATTGTTATATCATATTTTATTAATTAATTTTTTTTGCTGCATTTATTATGAAAAAATACCTTTGCGGAAAATTGGTGTCAGAATAGGTGACTTTTAACTTTCACTTGACAATCTTAGGGGTAAAAGTATTTGCAAGGTCTTTAGGTGTCAAAAATATATCCAATACTTTTTGAGTAGAATCGGCGCAAAGTATCGATACCGCCAAAACAATCGGCCCGAAGTATCGATTCCAAAAATACTCAGTATCGACGTCAAAGTATCGATACTTACTCAGCATCGATACTATCGTTTTAACACTAAATGTGATATACCGCTACCGTATTCTATTTGCTTTAAACTTATTGCTATAATTTTAGCTACTTGCTGAGAAAATGTGGTGTGGCGTACTTGTTTATCGATGGGCGTAAGTATTTGCTATGTGCTGAATAACACAGATTGTGAGGACATAGCTCAGTGTTAGAGCATTCGATTGCAGATCGAGAGGTCCCCGGTTCAAACCCGCGTGTGCACTATTAACACGATGCTTGGAGAGCAAATGCGACTTTGAATTTATTGCTGTCGATAATCTGATTGCTTTAAGATTATTAAATTTTTTAAACTTTTTTCTGAGAAAATGTGGTATGGTGTTTGTATTTAATTTAATTGCTGGTTAACGTAGTTTGTGGGGGCATAGCTCAGTGGTAGAGCATTCAGCTGCAGGTCGATAGGTCACCGGTTCAAACCCGGGGGTTCCCTATTAACGATGCTTGGAGAGTAGATGCGACTTTAATTGAAAATATTGGTTGTGGATATAATGTGATATACCGCTACTGTTTGCTATTTGCTTTAAGATTATTACAAAGTTTCCTTCTTGCTATGAAAATGTGGTATAGTATCGGTATTAGCTATTTGCTGAAGAACATAGGTCGTTAGGGCATAGCTCAGTGGTAGTGCATTCAACTGCAGTTCGAGAGGTCGCCAGTTCAAACCCGGGTGTTTCCTATTAACGATGCTTGGAGAGTAAATGCGACTTTGAATTTATTGAAAATATTGGTTGTGGATAAAATGTGGTATACCTATATCCCTTGATATTTGCGCTTAATATTGCTACAAAATTTCTAACTTTTTGCTGAGAAAATGTGCTATGGTGACAGTGTTTGCTATTTGCTGAATAAGACAGATGTGGGGCATAGCTCAGTGGTAGAGCATTCGACTGCAGATCGAGAGGTACCTGGTTCAAACACGGGTGTTCCCTGTTAACGATGTTTGGAGAGTAAATGAAACTTTGAATTTATTGAAAATTCTGGTTGCTGCTTTAATGTGATATACCGCTACCGTATTCTATTTGCTTTAAGATTATTGCTATAATTTTAGCTACTTGCTGAGAAAATGTAGCGAGGCGTAGGTATTTGCTATGTGCTGAGTAACATAGATTGTGAGGACATAGCTCAATGTTAGAGCATTCGACTGCAGATCGAAAGGTCCGCGGTTCAAACCCGGGTGTGTTCCCTATTAACCACGTTTGATACTTTAAATTCATTAAAAATGTTGGTAGCTGTTGTAATGTGATTTACCGCTACCGTTTGCTATTTGCTTTAAGATTATTATTTTTTTTTTAACTATTTGCTGAGTAAATGTGATATGGTGTCGGTATTTGCTATTTGCCGAGTATCACCGATCGTGGGGACATAATTTAATGGTAGAATATTCGACTGCAGATCTAGAGAACCCGGGTGTTCCCTGTTAACGATGCTTGGAGAGTAGATGCGACTTTAAATTTATTGAAGATATTGGTTGTGGATATAATGTGATATACCGCTACCGTTTGCTATTTGCGCTTAAAATTATTACGAAGTTCCTAAATTTTTGCTGAGAAAATGTGCTATGGTGACGGTATTTGCCATTTGCTGAATAAGACAGATATGGGAACATAGCTCAGTGGTAGAGCATTGGACTGCAGATCGAGAAATTCCCGGTTCAAACACGGGTGTTTTCAATTTACGATTTTTGGAGAGTAAATAAAACTTTGAATTTATTAAAAAAATTAGTTGCTGATATAATGTGATATACCGCTGCCGTATTCTATTTGCTTTAAGATTATTGCTATAATTTTAGCTACTTGCTGAGAAAATGTGGTGTGGCGTAGGTAGTGTTAGAACGATAGTATCGATACTGAAAAAGAGATATAATTTATTTCCATGTAAAAACTATGTTCAAATTTACTATTATGAGGATGATACTTTGTACGTTTGACCAGCCCAAGAATCTAATATTAATATAAAAAATCCTTTTTGACATATGACTTGAAAACATTAATAAAATTTATTCACTGCAGCACAATCTCCACGATCCCCACAATTGTAAATTTGAACATAGTTTTTACATGGAAATAAATTATATCTCTTTTTCCGTATTATTGCTGATATTAATACAAAATTATAATGTTTCAGGAATCACTTAATATTTATATGATCGTAAGTTTCATAAGTAATATCAAAATAAAAATTTACCGGTATTACGGAGGACTTTATTATAGAATATTTAGCGAAAAATATAAAATTAATTAAAAAATCAAATAAATTTTGATATTATTTACACGTGAAATTATAAATATCAAATAAAAAAAAATAAAAAAATATATATCTGAATCGGGAATTGAACCCCGGAGCATAAATTAGAATTCCACAACGATAGCCACTTGGCCAACCCGCTGCTGATAAGGAAAAACATCGCAAGTTATGCATGCCACGCGCTGCTACAATGCAAACTTTAATTAATTTTTATAATTAAACCGCTTTTCATAGGCCTCTAATATTTTACCACGGTCCGTTTGGACATCAAATCTATCATTCTGCCAAGTTTCATCAAAATCCGAGATGAGCAACGCGCGGGTTCTCCTTTTGAGTAAATATCGATACTTTGACGTCGATACTGAGTTTTTTTGGAATCGATACTTCGGGCCGATTCTTTTGGCGGTATCGATACTTTGTGCCGATTCTACTCAAAAAGTATCGGCTATATTTTTTGACCCCACCAAAAGTTTGACCGCATTTTATGAAACCACTCATTCTCTTTTGACGCGGCGACCCACTATTCATAGATAACGAACGAAAGAAGCAATAAGTCGAATGCGATATGGTTTTTGTTAAAGAAAATATTTATGAATGCCCCCAGTTCTAAGCCAATGATTAACAATAAATACATAAAAGAATTAGAGTTTAAGATTTCGTATGGGACATACGGTATGTCGTTAATATAATTTATGTTACCCCCGAGAACATATGTTTATCAACGATAAGTTTTGTATATTGTATGCAAAAATCTTGTTCTCTGCAAAATTGTCACGGAACCAACTTTAGTTGAATAATTTCGATTTCCGATTCTGATTTTTAAAGCCGATACTTGTTTTTCTAAATTAAATACTACTTTATAATTACTAAGTATTTCTATTAAAATTATTATATTTCTGTTTCTCATTTCTAAAGTCGATACTTTTTATTTTCAAAAATAAATACTATACACTATAATCGTTAAGTATTTCTATTAATATTATCTTATTTTCGATTCTGATTTCTAAAGCAGATACTTTTTTTCCTAAAATAAATACTACTTTATAATCGTTAAGTATTTCCATTAAAGTTATTTTATTTCCGATTCTAATTTTTAAAGCCGATACTTGTTACTCTAGAATAAATATTACTTTATAATTCCTCAGTATTTCTATTAAAATTATTATATTTCTGTTTCGCATTTCTAAAGTCGATACTTTTTATTTTCTAAAATAAATACTATACACTATAATCGTTAAGTATTTCTATTAATATTATTATTTTCGATTCTGATTTCTGAAGCCGATACTTTTTTTTCCTAAAATAAATACTACTTTATAATCGTTAAGTATTTTCATTAAAGTTATATTTCCGATTCTAATTTTTAAAGCCGATACATTTTTTCTAAAGTAAGTTCTACTTTATAATCGTTAAGTATTTCCATTAAAATTATTATATTTTCGATTATAATTTTTAAAGCCGATACTTGTTTCTCTAAAATAAATACTACTGGATAATCACTAAGTATTTCTATTTATATTTCCGATTCTCATTTCTAAAGCCGATGCTTTTCTTTTAATTAATGACTATTTTTCTTTTTGATGTAAATTTGCCGATACTAAATTCATAAATGAATACTTTCGTCACAAAACGATACTAATTCATAATTAATGAGTATATTTCTTCTTGATGTAAATTAGCCAATATTAAATTCATAAAAGGATACTTTCGTCACAAAACGATACTATTTCATAATTAATGAGTATATTTCTTTTTGATGTAAATTAGCCAATATTAAATTCATAAAAGAATAATTTCGTCATAAAACGATACTATTTCATAATTAATGAGTATTGTTGTGCACCCTGGCTGTCAACAAGTTATGTTGAGGATCCGTCACCAACAATTATGTTGCGTCACCAACGATGTCAACAATTAAAATTAGGTTCCTCTGCTGCTATCCTAAGCTTTCCACTATGGAATATTTAATTAAACATCTGAAGACTTTTATTAATTTTTATTTACTTCATTACTTGGTTACACTTAATACACAATTGATATTTTAAATAAAAGTGATGTGAACTGTTTGGCTTCTAGTCAAGAATGAACAGTCATTCCGTCTTCTTCAGGCTTTTTATAATCTCTGATGATGACGCAATCATCCTTCTAGAAAAATACGTTAGGAATGATTCATTGGTATTTATTTTAGACGCAGTTGCGGTTACAGATTGGTGCACGTGCATGTTTATCTCTGATACTTTGTTGCATACAATATCACAAGCTTAGTCATACCAATTGCGTTATTCATATTGACTATTACATCGAATTTATAATATTATTTATAACTATTGTAAAGGGTGAATACCACTACACCTCACCCGCCGAAAAAACGCGCGCCCTCGTGCGTTCACAAAAAGAAAGCATTTCGGGTGCTTCAAAAAAAAAATGTTTGGGCTCATGCTATTACATTGTACAGATTTCTTATAATTACTTGTTTGGATATAATTAATATAATATTGAAGTTCATATAATATTTCAAATACATTTTTTTCTTCATGAAATTTCGAAAAATTTAAAAAAAAAATGTTAATTAATTAAAAAAAAATTCAAAAATTGTATTTATTGTAGAACAATATTATGAATTTACAATTAAGCATAATTTTATTTCAATGATAATATTTTTCAAAATTTCATGATTACAGTTGAATTATATAACATCTTTATAATATTTCAAAATATGACATTTCATTGATTAATAATAATGTAAACAGTTTTACAATAATTATCATGACTTATAATATAACAATACTCTTTTTTTTTTAAAAAAAAACTTTGATTTCATTTACATTATAAATTTTAATATTTGTGAAAAAAAAGTTTGAGAATCTTTGGTTGTGACAATTTTATTATAATTCATTTGTTTTTTTATCTTTCTCTAACATTTAATTCATATATTTATATTTAACTTAAATTAGTTATTTAATTAATTCTTATCAGAGATTTACTTAATATTGTACAACACTTAAAAATTCTGGAGACATTGCATAATTTCTATTGTTTATTATTTTTTATAATATTAAAAGTTTCATAAAATTAAAAATAATTTGTCAATGGTTATAATTCATAGTCGAGTTTAAATTGTCTGTAAGTCATAGTATTACATTTAAGATAATTATAATATACATTCATAAGAAGAAAGATAGATAAAATTGGTTGTTTCGTGAATACTTTTGTTGTAATTCACACGGGGTGGAAGAAAAGAAAGTATAGTTAAACAATAAAAGGAAATATAGTTGTTTTATCCATGTGTAAAAGGGTTCGCATAATAAAATATGCTGGTTTCATGGACTTAGAACGTCGACACTCTAAGTTTAACATCTTAGGGTGACGACACCAATCTACTTGGTCAATAAGGTTTTTAAGTTTGAATATATAAAATTCGTTTGCGTTTTCTATTCATAATCTGTAGTTTATTCATAATCCAATATTATAAAAAAAATTATTCATTCGGTGTGAAGATTTTTAATTTATTATTATGCACTTGAACTGCTTTATTATTAACAAGTATAGTACTGTTTATATCATCAGTTTTTAATATTTTATAAGGACCTTTAAATATTGGCATTAATTTTTTGCATTTTCTAGGATATGGTGTTTCATCTCTGAGCAAAACTAAATCGTCTATTTTAAATAATTTTGGATTTGAATTTTTATCATAATATTCTTTAGATTTCATTTTACACTTTATAAGATTTTGTCGTGCATTTAAATTTGCCTGTTGCAATCTAGATTTCAATTCGTTTGTATATATGTCGTAATTATTTTGTATATCATTACTTTTTATTAATAAGCAAAGGTAATTCTATTTTTCTTCCAAATAATAATTCAAAAGGTGTATAATTTGTTGATTTATGTACGGTTGTATTATGAATAAAAATTGCATATTTGATACATTTATCCCAATTTGTTTGTGTACATCCATTGATATACGATCTGATATTTTGAATAAGGTCTCTATGCATACGTTCACATGCGCCATTAGATTCTGGTCTGTATGGTGATGTTGTAATTCTTTTTATTTTTAAAAGTTTATAAATATCTTTGAACAAATTACTAGTAAAGGTTGTACCTAAATCTGACAAAACTTCTTTTGGAATACCATACTTAAAAACAACTTCAGATACGAAAGCTTCTGCAACCGTAGCGCTTTCTTGATTTGAAATAGGAATTGTACCTGCATATTTCGTAAGATCGCAAATAAAAAATTAAAAGGTATTTATTTTGATTATCTGAAATAGGATATGGTCCACATAAATCAATACATACTTTTTCGAATGGTTCTTTTGCTGTAGTTGTAATTACCATGGGTTCCTTAGTTTTCCGTGATACTTTATTTTTTTGACAATTTATGCATTTATTTATGAAATCTTTAATTTGCTCTTTCATTTTTGGCCACTTGTAAAATTTTTTGATTTTATTATAAGTTTTCTTTATTCCTAAATGACCACCATTTATTTGTGATATATGTAAATCGTGCAAAATTTTTTGTATTTCTTCTTCAGTTAAATTTTCAATTATTTTGTCTAAATAAATTTCAATTTTTATATTTGTATCTTTGAAAATGTATCTTAGCATCATTCTAAAATGCTCAAAAGATAAATGACAAAAATTTGTAAATTGCATAGGATTTGGAATTGCTAAATATTTTATATTTTTCTCTAACAAGTGTTCTTTTAAATTACATAGACAATAAAAAAAATCTTGTAGTTTAGACAGTGAAGTTCCGTCATTAACAATAGAATATATAATATGATTAGTTGCAGTTTGAATATCTATAGAATTATGTTTGTCTGTATCATTAATTTTTTCTAAAATTCTTTCATATTTACAAAGATCAAATAATTTTTGTATTTTCTCTGATATATTTGAAGATTTTGATACAAATATTAAAATATTTTGATTTTTAGTTATTGAAGTGATGAAATTATTATTATTATCTATTATGTTTGTGTTTAAAATGATCTCTTTGTTCTTTGAATCTTTTTGAATATTTTTCGTATCTTCTTGAACATCTTTTGTATCATTTTCTATTTCAAAATAAGATCTAGATAAACTATCTGCGTTTGTATTTGTTTTTCCGGTTTTATAAATAATTTCGAATTCAAATTCTTCTAATGTTAATCTCCATCGCATTTGTCTTGAATTTGGGTTTTTACAGTTATATAAATATATTAAAGGTTTGTGATCTGTATATAGTTTAAAAGGTTTTCCATATAAATAAGGCCTAAAATGATTAATACTCCATACAATTGCTAATAACTCTTTATCTATTGTAGAATAATTTAGTTCGCTTTTGTTTAATGTTCGAGATGCACATGAAATTGGGAGATCTGAACCGTTTACGTTTTGTGATAAAACTGCACCTATGGAACTAATCTGCACACTCGCATCTGTTGTAACTGAAAAATCTCTATTAAAATTAGGATATTGTAATATTGGGGAATTTATTAACTTTTCCTTTAATGTATTAAATGAAGATTCGCATTGTTTGGACCAAATAAATTTTGAATTTTTCTTTAATAATTTTGTTAACGGATTCGCTATTTTTGAATAATCTTTTATAAATTTTCTATAGTACCCTGATAAACCTAAAAATATTTTGATTTCTTTTGGATTTGAAGGAGTTTTAAATTCATTAACGGCGTTTATTTGTTGAGGATCTGGTAATACACCATTAGCACTTATAACATGACCTAAATATGAAATTTCGTGCATTAAAAATTGGCATTTATCTGGTTTTAATTTTAAATTATGCTCTCTTAATTTCTGAAAAACTTCTATTAATTTATCGTTATGTTCGTTTAACGTTTTCCCATAAACAATTATATCATCCATATAAACCAATGTTCTTAAACCCTGTAAACCTGATAAAACTGAGTTTGTTAATCTTTGTAATGTAGCAGGACCACCTTTTAATCCGAATGGTAATCGTTTGTATTCAAAATGACCTAAACCTGTTGAAAAAGCTGTTTTTTCTCTATCTTTTTATTTAAAAGTACTTGGTGAAATCCCTGTGCTAAATCTAAAGTTGTAAAAAAATCTTGAATTTCCTAACTGATCGATTATATCGGCAATATTGGGCAAATGAAAAGCGTCTGATTTGGTTACCGCATTTAATTTCCTGAAATCTACACAAATTCTCCATTTTTTATTACCTTGACTATCTGGTTTTTTAGGAACTAAAATGAGAGGAAAATTCCACGGACTTTGAGATTTTTGGATGATATCATTTTCTAACATTTTACTAATTTGATTTTTAATTTCATTTTTGTGAGCATGTGGTAGTCTATATGGTTTTATGTAAATTGGTTTAACATCTTTTTCCAAAGGTATACTATGTGTTAAAGTATCTGTATGCGTTAATTTATCATTTTCTAAAAAAAACAAATCATTAAAATTTCAACAAATTCGTAAAATTTCTTCTCTTTCTAATTTAGTCATATGTTCTGTTCTGATACAACTTAAAACATTTTGGATTCTTTTATTAGTTGTTTGAAAATTATTCGAATTTTTAATTCCTTGAGTAAAAAAACATGCTAAGTCAATATCTGAATTAGTTTCAGAATTTTGTGTATTACTTTCTAAAATTTCATAATTTTCTAAATCTTCAAAGCTTATGTCACTTTCACTTAAAATTTGTTCCGATTCCGTTGGATTAATTACGTTTATGTGTGCAAAATTTACATTTGGCTCAATAATGCAATTTCCGATAAATAAACCTGAATCTAGATATTTTGCTAAACATATTTTTGGTTTATTAAAATTTGTTCTAATTTGTAATAGCTTCTCAACTCTTGGAGGTATAATGTAATCATTAGAATTGAATAATTTTGTACAAATTTTTTGATTTCCAAAATTTAGCGTAACTAACTTGGTATCTATATCGATAATAGCTTTAAACTGTGTTAGAAAGTCTCTTCCTATTATACCTATTTCTTCCGTAGGTAAATTTTTAATAACTTGAAAAGGAAATTCGATTTTATGTCCGTTAAAATCTAATTCTAAATATATAACACCTAAAGTTTTTATTATATGATTTGTAATTCCACCAATATATATACTTAGTTTTGTATAAACAATTGAGTCTAAATCTAATTGTTTTAAATCTATAAAAGAAACATCACTACCTGTATCGACTAAAAACTTTGAATAAGGATTGTTTGTATTTGTAGTAGATAATTGTATAATATCAAAGTTTTTGTAATTGTTGGAAAGGAAACTTTTTGGAATTTGGTGTTTTAATTCAACAAGGCCCGAGTTGAAACGGGGCCCCAATCCGTTTTTTAGATTTGAAATTTGGGGTTGTGATTCTTGTATATTTGATACTTGTTCGTTACTACTTTCTAGTACTGTATTATTTGTATGACAGCAATTACATGTCTGTCTGTTTTCGTTAAGAGTAGTAGAAGTTTTTGATGCGTTATAATGATTTCGATTTGTATTAAAATCTCTTCTGTTTCGACTTCTACATTCAGAAATTAAATGACCTGGTTTTTTACAATAGTTACAAATTTTTTTGGTTAATATTATTTGAATTAGCGTTATTCTTTTTATTTAAGAAACATTGCGGAGCAATATGACCACGTTTTTTGCAAATGTAACATGTTATATTATTATTTTGATTATTTCTGATATTTGATGAATTTTGACAAGCTTCTTTTTGCAAAGCGAAGTCAATAGCATCTTTGATATCAGAAAATCGACAACATTTGACTAATGTTTTTAAAGGTTCTGTTAAGCCATTTTCAAAAACTTTTATGCCTACTTCTTGAAATGTCACTTGTGTTGTTGTTGCATAGTCATGTCCTACTCATATTATGTTTGAATAATAAATTTGTCGTAAAATTTCTTCAATTCTGTCTCCAAAACTTTTTACTGTTTTGTTATATTTTTGTTTTAAATTATTTAATTCGTTTAATAAACTAGAAATAGGTCGTTTTACAACATATTCTTTAGCTAAATAACATTTTAAATCTTCCCACGTTTCAAAATTAATAAATTGGATTTTTGCAAAAATTTGTGGGTCTAATTTCAATTTTATAACTGTAAGCAATTTTTCCGCTTCTGATGGATTCAAATCCACCGATAATGCATCATATGCAGTAATAAATGAAGGAAGATTTGAAGGTTCCCCATTGAAATTCGGAATTAAAGCAATAGCAGTTTGAATATTTAATTTACCTTCGCGCGACATTTCGACTAGTTCATTCAGTTTTGAACAATATGTGTAAAACTATTAAAACAGAAGCGCAAAAATTTACAAAAATATATTAAAAATTAGCTTACTGACAATGAGTTATAATCCTTTCTTAATTTAATATCCTTTTGGTTCACTCGAATTCACAATCACTTGAACTTTTGTAACCTTGAACAATGATTTGTATCACTTCTTCATAACACTTTTATTTTATTTTTCACCTTTGATTTTCACTTATAAATATAACACCATGAACTTCTTGATTCTTCTTTCTTGATTTGTATTATCTTCTTCCTCTTTTCTTTGTTTCTTGATTCTTGATTTGATTTTCTTGTTTCTTCTTGTTATGATTTTTCTCTTTTCTTACTTCTTGATTCTTGGAGTCTTCACTTTGTAATTTCACTAATATTTCCACTTTCGGTAAAGCTTCTTACCTTTTCTTGAATCTAATTATTGCTATATTTCGGCGTATTTTCTCAAATATCCGTTTTCCAAATATGCAATAATTTTATGTTCAAAACATGTTATGGTAAATACTTTAGCATTTTTTAAAAAAAAATCGCAGAATCCCACACTGCCACCAATTAAATGTTGTGGCAATCCCAACGCTGCCAGCAATTAAATGTTGTGCACCCTGACTGTCAACAAGTTATGTTGAGGATCCGTCACCAACAATTATGTTGCGTCACCAACGATGTCAACAATTAAAATTAGGTTCTTCTGCTGCTATCCTAAGCTTTCCACTGTGGAATATTTAATTAAACATCTGAAGACTTTTATTAATTTTTATTTACTTCATTACTTGGTTACACTTAATACACAATTGATATTTTAAATAAAAGTGATGTGAACTGTTTGGCTTCTAGTCAAGAATGAACAGTCATTCCGTCCTCTTCAGCCTTTTTATAATCTCTGATGATGACGCAATCATCCTTCTAGAAAAATACGTTAGGAATGATTCATTGGTATTTATTTTAGACGCAGTTGCGGTTACAGATTGGTGCACGTGCATGTTTATCTCTGATACTTTGTTGCATACAATATCACAAGCTTAGTCATACCAATTGCGTTATTCATATTGACTATTACATCGAATTTATAATATTATTTATAACTATTGTAAAGGGTGAATACCACTACAGTATATATCTTTTTGATGTAAATTTGCCGATACTAAATTCATAAATGAATACTTTCGTCACAAAACGATACTATTTTATAATTATTGAGTAAATTTCGTTTTAAGTGAATCTAATTTGCAATTAGTATCGAAAAATTATTGTTTTCTTCTTATTAACTTATCAAAATATTGAAAATGATGCTAATTTAACAGCATTAAGTACAGGCGATAGAATTTATCATAATATTGTAATTCGATCTGTTGAGAGTTCTAGATATCTTTTGCACTTATGTTTAATTTTGGTGAAAAGTACTCAATATTCGATACTGAGTAGTATCGATACCAAAAGAAAAATACTCAATAATTACAAAATAGTATTGTTTTGTGACGAAAGTATTCATTTATGAATATAGTATCGGCTACTTCAAAAAGAAAAATACCCATTAATTAAAAAATAGTATCGTTTGTGAAGAAATTATTCATTTATGATTTTAGTATCGGCTAATTTATATCAAAACAAAATACTTAATAATTAAAAAATAGTACTGTTTTGTGACGAAAGTATTCATTCATGGATTTAGTATCGGCTAATTTATACAAAAACTCAATAATTAAAAAATAGTATCGTTTTGTGACGAAAGTATTCATTTATAATAATAGTGCGGGTAATTTATATCCAAAAGAAAAATACTCAATGATTACAAAATAGTATTGTTTTGTGACGAAATTATTAATTAATTCATTTATGGATTTAGTATCGGCTACTTTATTTCAAAAAGAAAAATACGCATTAATTAAAAAATAGTATCGTTTTGCGAAGAAAGCATTCATTTATGAATTTAGTATTGGCTAATTTATATAAAAAAAAACTCAATAATTAAAAAATAGTACTGTTTTGTGACGAAAGTAAATATTTATGGATTTAGTATCGACTAATTTATATAAAAAAAACTCATTAATTAAAAAATAGTATCGTTTTGTGACGAAAGTATTCATTTATAATAATAGTGTCGGCTAATTTATATCAAAAAGAAAAATACTCAATAATTCAAAAATAGTATTGTTTTGTGACGAAAGTATTCATTTATGGATTTAGTATCGGCGAATTTATATCAAGAAGAAAAATACTCAACAATTATAAAATAGTATCGTTTTTTGACGAAAGTATTCATTTATAATAATAGTGTCGGCTAATTTATATCAAAAAGAAAAAACTCGATAATTAAAAAATAGTATTGTTTTGTAGTATAGTATTTTGTAGGGTATGATATCTTTCGAAGCATTCAACCTATATGTAAACTAAGCTTCTATTCAATCGCGTTAGTTATAATACTGATTATAAATTTTATTCGAAACTAACAATAGGCATAAGAAATAATTGTGTCCAGAAATCTTTAGAATTATTTTACTATTATCCTATTACATATAATAGTTGTATGTGCACAGATGCACTGGACGCATTTGCGTATTATGTTCTTTTTACAATAGATTAGGTTTAATGACCATCCTTATAACCCGAAAGTGAACAGCTTATTGTAAAAATTGGAGATATGATCAATTGTTAATTGTACCGCCAGACACAGATAGGAAAAACCTATATAATCCTATATATTTTTATTATATTTAATAATAAAATGATTAACAAATAATTAATTGATTTCAAAAGAATGAAAAAGCAAAAATTAGTTGTAAGTTTAGATCGCGATGATATGATTTGCCGACGCCGCGGCATCCGCGTGGAACAATGTAATGACAAAGCTGCCGCCGCTACAATCGTAAGTCTTACTTATTTTAGAAATAAGTATCGGCTTTCGAAATTAATATCGCAAATATAATAATTTCAATAGAAATACTCAATGACCATTAGTTAGTATTTATTAAAAATAAAATAATTTCAACGGAAATACTTAACGATTATAAAGTAATATTTATTTTAGAATAAAAGTATAGGCTTTTATTGTGTTTTTTTTTTAGAAAAAAAGGTATTGACTTTAAAAATTAAAATCGGAAATATATTAATTTAAATAGAAATACTTAACGATTCTTCATTAGTATTTATTTTAGAAAAAAAGGTATCGATTCAAAAATTAGAATAGAAAATATAATAATTTTATTGAAAATACTTAACTATTATAAAGCCTATTTATTCTAGAAAAAAAAAGTATCGTCTTTAGAAATTAGAATCGGAAATAAAATAATTTTTATGGAAATACTTAACAATTATAAAGTAGTATCTATTTTAGAAAAAAAAGTATCGGCTTTTAAAATGGAAATCGGAAATCGAATGTCTTAATAAATTATTTAACCAAAGTTGGTTGCGTGACAATTTCGCAGACAACAAGATTTTTGTATACAATAACAAAAATTATTATCGTTGATAAACATATGTTTTCGGGGGCAACAGAAGTTATATTATGGACATACAGTAATCTTAAACTCTAATTCTTTTATTTATTGTTAATCAGTGGCTTCGAACTAGGGGCATTCATGAACATTTCTTTAACAAAAACCATATCGCACCGACTTATCGCTTGTTTCTTTCGTTATCTATGAAGAAGCGGTGCCGCCGCGACAAAAAAGAATGAGGGTTCATACTATGCGATCGAACTTTTGGTGGGGTAAAAAATATAGCCGATACTTTTTGAGTAGAATCGGCGCAAAGTATCGACACCGCAAAAGAATCGGCCCGAAGTATCGTTTCCAAAAGTACTCAGTATCAAAATCAAAGTATCGATACTTACTCAGTATCGATACTATCGTTCTAACACTAACCGCAAAAGGTGCATTTTGTTACGTTTTTTTACTCGATCTTCAAAACCGCTAGGCCTGCCTTCCCAAAAATTTAATTAGTAGGCAACGGGCAAGCCTTCCTCTAGCGGATTTTTAAGTGAAACTCGACGACCAACAAATATGGCGGATGACACATTTCTGAGTTGAATTTGCTGTCAACTAATATTCGTTTTGGTGTAAAATGTACACTTTTAGGTTTGACATTTGTTGATATGCATATTTCTTACATTTTCTCTTCATTAATATTTTATTATTTTACAATAGCAGAGCTAAGAACAATGAGATTGAAAATATAAATTTTGTTTTGCTATTACTAATATGCATCATATTTGCAGACATGATGGAAAATTCAATCAGAAAAATATGAAATAGGTTTAGAAAATAAATTATTTATTATCTTGGTGTAAATCGTTTTCTGCACATTTTGTGGCTAACTTGGCAAGCAATTTAAGCACATAGGCGCACTTATTGTATTTCTAAATTCGACAAGAAGCGTTTGTTTGAAGCGTTACTTTTCAGATCATTCGCAGATAATTTCCAGAATATTTGAAAGCATGTTGATTCAAGCAGTATGTGGTCACATTATAAACTGCACTGCGAGTGAGTAGGTTGACAAAATATAATGCTGTATTAGCCGATAAAGCTGAATTCATGAGGAAAAAGACAAACATTTTAATTGTTCTTCATATCCAGGATTTTTATCAATATGGACTGAGTTAGACAAATTAATATGGCATCTGCCATTTGTTTAAAATTAAATGGATTACTTTCACTAGGAGACATTATTAAAGCATACTCTGTAGCTATTGTTGGTTTGCATGTAGAATGAGTCATAAAGAGAAAGAAATTTTTTTAAATTCTACATATACCAAAGGACCTTCAATTTTGGGTAAAAATATTGTTTTTGTGGTCTTATTTTGGTGAACCTACAAACTCATTTTTGGATAAGAGGAGGTATCACGACTCTAGACTTGTATAATAATATTAACTGTATATTAATTTTATATGTAATACATAAATTAAAAGCTTTTGGAAAATAATGATGAATACTTCTTGAATGTACCTAAATGAATCTGAAAGGAAAAGCATTGAGAGCATATAATTTTTAACAGGTAGATAATATTAAATTCTAGGGATTCTAATATTGATAAGAGGAGGCTCTCTCTATCAATATTAGTAGATACTGCTCAAAATAAAACAGTTCCAGTATTGATTTTGAGAAACTTTCCATCCTTGCATATACTGCTTCCTAAAATTATAGTTTATTTGCAATCAATAAAACAAAACATACCTGTAGGCGACGAAACAATACTTTCCTACTTTTAAGCAACTCATGTTTGTTTTAATATGGTGGCCAATAACATAAATATTTTAATTATGACTACATACCTCACTGAATCTATCCAACGAAGCAATTTATTTCTTCGTTAATTTTTTTTCGAAATTATAACAAATTTACTTTCTTATTCATGCGCTTCTTTGGGGGCATCCATTAGTCACGTGAGCGAGTTTTTAAGGATTTTTGGACCCCTCCTCGCCCTTGGCGATATTCGAAATTAACCCCCCTCCCTCACCAAACATCACATGTATTTTAGTTAAGTGAAAAAACTAACATTTTTTTGATTTTTTTTGAAAATATTTCAACTTTTTTCAAAAAATAGTTGATAAATAAATACACGTAAATCTTACAATACTCCTCTCTCCCCCACAAAATATTTCGTGATTTTTGCCAAACCCCCTAAAAACCTCACGTGATTGATGGACCAATTTGAAAGTAATGCACCAAATCAGGAAACTAAAATTAGTTTGGACGAAACTATTTGGACAAGAGTTGTAGTAAAGTGAAATAGGTTTTGCAGGTAGATTAGAAGTTCAAAGAGCTTTCAACACATACTCAGGTCAAATTTATAGAAAAAAAGCCCTGGTTTGGAACAAATTAAAGAAAATAGCAAAAATTGCTTCAAACCTGCAAATATCACTTTGTTGAATAACATTTCCAACAAAGGCCAGAAGCATATTTAGCCAGTAAACGCCAAAGAAACTATAAATTTACATAAAATTCTGTCTGACATCTAATGTAGAAACAAAATATATGGTAAATGGTTGCCCATATTTAGCGAAAGACGAAGAATCAACTCCTCTAAGCGAATTTGTAGTAATGAAAATTCTTGAAGCGTATACCATGAAGGGTATAAATGCAATAACCGATATTATTTTTATATTATCCATATGGGATTGAAATTAAATCTAAAAACACGTCGGTAGCTGTAGTTCTACACGCACGCAAGTCGGTGCTGCCGGACACTTTTATGAGTATTGTGCTAAAGTACTGTAAACACTATTAAAAATTAATATATTTGTTATTTGACAATATCTATAAATTTATTTAACAGCTGTAATTAGTTTTGTTCAACTTAAAAACACAATAAGTATGTTTTCTTAGAGACCAGTCATTTTGACTGGTATTAGTAGAAATAGGTATATACAAACGGCTGGTTTATCTAGTGTTAAGCTTTCAGCACGTTTACAAACTTCTCTAATAGCCAACTTGCCAAATTCGATAATAACTTATTAACCAATTTTATAAGTTACGTTCAGGGAGGTAGGAAAGAAGTCGGCGCTCATTATGCATTCAAATTAATGGCGCAAAATTCAAAAAAAAAAAAATTAATAACCGGTTATTTGAACCCAAATTTTGCATTGCAATCGTATTATGTTCTGATAATTATATTTCTTAAAATAAAAAATGCCATGAAGAATCAGTTGATTAAATTGTATAATTTTTTTCCCTCAATATCCAAGTTTTGCCGCCCCAGAAAATTTGCCGCCCTGGGCACTAGCCCCGACTGTCCCTACTGAAAATCCAGCACTGGGTACCTCCAAAATAATAATATTTTGTAATATCGTATTTGATTATATATCATTATTGCTGCAATTATTATAAAAATATACCTTTGCGGGAAACTGGTATTAAAATAGCTCAATATTCTAACCAACACTTGACACTATTTTTGGTACTATAAAAAACTTTGCCATATTAAATTTCACATAAATTAGAAACAACACGAGTTCACAAACTTAGGTTATTCGTACAGCGATCAAATACTGGACAGCCTCGCGTGTTTGCTCCACGTGCACGAGGCTGAACGATTTGTAGTTGAAATTGAGCACACATGAGTCATCTGTTTTTATAAATTGACACTACTCAAGACCAAAACAGTGCAACGCGCGTTTGTTCGGAGATAACTCCCCATGGTTATATACTTAATTGAGCAAAAAATAAGCATATTTAAAGCGGATTGCAATCCGCTGCCATACTACGAAAAAAATCAAAATTAAAATTTATTATTTTGAATTTTTCTTTTTTGTATCGCAGAGCAAAAAAATCACAGATTCCGAAACCATTTTTAAACTTTTGAAAAAGTGACCTGTGGACACGCAAAAAAATTGGCAACCTCTTTGAAAAGGGTGAAAAAATAAATTTTTTGAAATTTTTTTTTTCGTTTTATATTTAAGTAAGCGAGCAAAAAAATTGGGCATTTTCAAATTTGTCAATTTTTTTAAATTGGCAAAAATGGGAATTTTCCTATGCGTGAAAATCTATGATGGGTAAAACTTTTCCAAAAATTAATTGTACCATTCGACAGCAAAAAAATCACTGATAACGATAGTAAAAAGAAATTTTATTTTTTTTGCATTTTTAGAGGGGTCGGTGCTGACTATATATATAGTTAGCACCGAATTTGGCCCCACCCATTTATCTCGAGAACGGAAAGAGCAAAAAAATTTTAGTTTACACCAATCGACAGCAAAAAAATCGTCAAAAAATCAGGTCATATCAGTTTTGCCAATTTCCACCATCGCGGTGCCAAGTATATACACGTTGGTCGGATCTACATATTTACAACGGAAAAGATCTCGCTGCGTCCATCATGCGTTATGTTTACTTATCTATGGCGTCCATCTATATCAGATCCTGACTCAATGCAGGAAGTAATATCATCTAGTGATAAAGCAACTACATGTCTCTCTCAAACACAATCTAATACAATTCAAAAAAAAACATCATTTGAGCCATTAAATTTATTATTATTTTCATGTAAATTTTATCCTTTGCTCTTTTATGTATTTAAATTTATATTATTATTTATCAATATTACTTGATGTTAATAAATTAGCAGTTGTAATAATTATTGAAATTAAAAAAAAAAAAAAAAATTGAGCCATTAGGAATAGATGTCAAAATCCAAAACAGCTTTTTGGCCCTTTCATCAACAGACACAGCAAATCATGACAACTTAGTTAAACCGGCTCCAGTTAGTAAGCCCCCTCTAATATTTATTTACGGAATACATTAATGATATGTCAAATCAATTGAATGATATAGTTTTGCACAATCATTATTTTCTGAGAAGTTTAGCTAACAATATGCTTAAAATTATATGTAATTCTGTAGACCATTTTCTAACTTTATCCAGACATCTGAAAGAAACTAACACCGTATATCATGCATATCGATTAAAAAAAGAGAAGCCTGAAGAGAAGGCTTACAGGGTTGTTCTCAGAAATGAACACTTCTCAACAAGCACAGATTCAATTAGATTAGAATTATCAAAACAGGGACATGTCGTACGTAACATCCTAAATATTAGACAAAGAATAATAAAAAACGTCTTAATAGTTATTTTGTTGATCTGGAACCAAACAAAAATAACAAAAATAACTTTGATTTCATTTACATTATAAATTTTAATATTTGTGAAAAAAAAGTTTGAGAATCTTTGGTTGTGACAATTTTATTATAATTCATTTGTTTTTTTATCTTTCTCTAACATTTAATTCATATATTCATATTTAACTTAATTAGTTATTTAATTAATTCTTATCAGAGATTTACTTAATATTGTACAACACTTAAAAATTCTGGAGACATTGCATAATTTCTATTGTTTATTATTTTTTATAATATTAAAAGTTTCATAAAATTAAAAATAATTTGTCAATGGTTAAAATTCATAGTCGAGTTTAAATTGTCTGTAAGTCATAGTATTACATTTAAGATAATTATAATATACATTCATAAGAAGAAAGATAGATAAAATTGGTTGTTTCGTGAATACTTTTGTTGTAATTCACACGGGGTGGAAGAAAAGAAAGTATAGTTAAACAATAAAAGAAATATAGTTGTTTTATCCATGTGTAAGGGGGTTCGCATAATAAAATATGCTGGTTTCATGGACTTAGAACGTCGACACTCTAAGTTTAACATCTTAGGGTGACGACACCAATCTACTTGGTCAATAAGGTTTTCAAGTTTGAATATATAAAATTCGTTTGCGTTTTCTTTTCATAATCTGTAGTTTATTCATAATCCAATATTATAAAAAAATTATTCATTCGGTGTGAAGATTTTTAATTATTATGCACTTGAACTGCTTTATTATTAACAAGTATAGTACTGTTTATATCATCAGTTTTTAATATTTTATAAGGACCT
Source organism: Ctenocephalides felis (assembly GCF_003426905.1). Taxonomy (NCBI): domain Eukaryota; kingdom Metazoa; phylum Arthropoda; class Insecta; order Siphonaptera; family Pulicidae; genus Ctenocephalides; species Ctenocephalides felis. Next base: position 15,678 of record NW_020537691.1, on the reverse strand, counting down.
TTAAATACTGGCATTAATTTTTTGCACTTTCTAGGATATGGTGTTTCATCTCTGAGCAAAAATAAATCGTCTATTTTAAATAATTTTGGATTTGAATTTTTATCATAATATTCTTTAGATTTCATTTTACACTTCATAAGATTTTGTCGTGCATTTAAATTTGCCTGTTGCAATCTAGATTTCAATTCGTTTGTATATATGTCGTAATTATTTTGTATATCATTACTTTTATTAATAAACAAAGGTAATTCTATTTTTCTTCCAAATAATAATTCAAAAGGTGTATAATTTGTTGATTTATGTACGGTTGTATTATGAATAAAAATTGCATATTTGATACATTTATCCCAATTTGTTTGTGTACTATTGATATATATATATTTTAATTTTTAACAGCGATCAGAACTTATGAGTTCTATGAGCTGTTGTGATCAATTTTCTTACAATTATTATAGATGGCAACCCAAACACTTGTTCCATCTCTATGTGCTGAATTTTTTTTATTATTACAATTTTTGTAATAGTGATGACTTTACTTCCAAGTGGCATGTTTGCCACTACAGCTATGCCACGAAAGGCCATTTTCACTTGAAATCATATTTGAAATCTATGATTTCAAGTGAAAATTTGGTATCAAGCTGCTTTGATACCGAACCGACCGAGGTTGGATTCGAACCCGGGACTAGGATTTGCTAGCCCACGTTCTTACCACGGGACCACGGCCGGCCCCTATTGATATATGATCTGATATTTTGAATAAGGTCTCTATGCATACGTTCACATGCGCCATTAGATTCTGTATGGTGATGTTGTAATTCTTTTTATTTTTAAAAATTTATAAATATCTTTGAACAAATTACTAGTAAAGGTTGTACCTAAATCTGACAAAACTTCTTTTGGAATACCATACTTAAAAACAACTTCAGATACGAAAGCTTCTGCAACCGTAGCGCTTTCTTGATTTGGAATAGGAATTGCACCTGCATATTTCGTAAGATCGCAAATAAAAGTTAAAAGGTATTTATTTTGATTATCTGAAATAGGATATGGTCCACATAAATCAATACATACTTTTTCGAATGGTTCTTTTGCTGTAGTTGTAATTACCATGGGTTCCTTAGTTTTCCAATTTATGCATTTATTTATGAAATCTTTAATTTGCTCTTTCATTTTTGGCCACTTGTAAATTTTTTGATTTTATTATAAGTTTTCTTTATTCCTAAATGACCACCATTTATTGTGATATATGTAAATCGTGCAAATTTTTTGTATTTCTTCTTCAGTTAAATTTTCAATTATTTTGTCTAAATAAATTTCAATTTTTATATTTGTATCTTTGAAAATGTATCTTAGCATCATTCTAAAATGCTCAAAAGATAAATGACAAAAATTTGTAAATTGCATAGGATTTGGAATTGCTAAATATTTTATATTTTTCTCTAACAAGTGTTCTTTTAAATTACATAAACAATAAAAAAAATCTTGTAGTTTAGACAGTGAAGTTCCGTCATTAACAATAGAATATATAATATGATTAGTTGCAGTTTGAATATCTATAGAATTATGTTTGTCTGTATCATTAATTTTTTCTAAAATTCTTTCATATTTACAAAGATCAAATAATTTTTGCATTTGAAGATTTTGATACAAATATTAAAATATTTTGATTTTTAGTTATTGAAGTGATGAAATTATTATTACTTTCTATTATGTTTGTGTTTAAAATGATCTCTTTGTTTATAGTATTTAAAAATGTTTGAAAATCATTGCTTGGAGTAGTGATCAAAAATGAAAACTTTGTATTTTCCTGACCATTCTTTGAATCTTTTTGAATATTTTTCGTATCTTCTTGAACATCTTTTGTATCATTTTCTATTTCAAAATAAGATCTATCTGCGTTTGTATTTGTTTTTCCGGTTTTATAAATAATTTCGAATTCAAATTCTTCTAATGTTAATCTCCATCGCATTTGTCTTGAATTTGGGTTTTTACAGTTATATAAATATATTAAAGGTTTGTGATCTGTATATAGTTTAAAAGGTTTTCCATATAAATGAGGCCTAAAATGATTAATACTCCATACAATTGCTAATAACTCTTTATCTATTGTCGAATAATTTTTTTCGCTTTTATTTAATGTTCGAGATGCACATGAAATTGGGAGATCTGAACCGTTTACGTTTTGTGATAAAACTGCACCTATGGAACTAATCTGCACACTCGCATCTGTTGTAACTGAAAAATCTCTATTAAAATTAGGATATTGTAATATTGGGGGATTTATTAACTTTTCCTTTAATGTATTAAATGAAGATTCGCATTGTTTGGACCAAATGAATTTTGAATTTTTCTTTAATAATTTTGTTAACGGATTCGCTATTTTTGAATAATCTTTTATAAATTTTCTATAGTACCCTGATAAACCTAAAAATATTTTGATTTCTTTTGGATTTGAAGGAGTTTTAAATTCATTAACGGCTTTTATTTGTTGAGGATCTGATAATACACCATTAGCACTTATAACACGACCTAAATATGAAATTTCGTGCATTAAAAATTGGCATTTATCTGGTTGTTATTTAAATTATGCTCTCTTAATTTCTGAAAAACTTCTATTAATTTATCGTTATGTTCGTTTAACGTTTTCCCATAAACAATTATATCATCCATATAAACCAATGTTCTTAAACCCTGTAAACCTGATAAAACTGAATTTGTTAATCTTTGTAATGTAGCAGGACCACCTTTTAATCCGAATGGTAATCGTTTGTATTCAAAATGACCTAAACCAGTTGAAAAAGTTTTTTCTCTATCTTCTTTATTTAAAAGTACTTGTGTGAAATCCCTGTGCTAAATCTAAAGTTGTAAAAAATCTTGAATTTCCTAACTGATCGATTATATCGGCAATATTGGGCAAATGAAAAGCGTCTGATTTGGTTACCGCATTTAATTTCCTGAAATCTACACAAATTCTCCATTTTTTATTACCTTGACTATCTGTTTTTTAGGAACTAAAATGAGAGGAAAATTCCACGGACTTTGAGATTTTTGGATGATATCATTTTCTAACATTTTACTAATTTGATTTTTAATTTCATTTTTGTGAGCATGTGGTAGTCTATATGGTTTTATGTAAATTGGTTTAACATCTTTTTCCAAAGGTATACTATGTGTTAAAGTATCTGTATGCGTTATCATTTTCTAAAAAAAACAAATCATTAAAATTTCTACAAATTCGTAAAATTTCTTCTCTTTCTAATTTAGTCATATGTTCTGTTCTGATAAAACTTAAAACATTTTGGATTCTTTTATTAGTTTAGTTGTTTGAAAATTATTCGAATTTTTAATTGCTTGAGTAAAAAAACATGCTAAGTCAATATCTGAATTAGTTTCAGAATTTTGTGTATTACTTTCTAAAATTTCATAATTTTCTAAATCTTCAAAGCTTATGTCACTTTCACTTAAAATTTGTTTCGATTACGTTGGATTAATTACGTTTATGTGTGAAAAATTTACATTTGGCTCAATAATGCAATTTCCGATAAATAACCTGAATCTAGATATTTTGCTAAACATATTTTGGTTTATTAAATTTGTTCTAATTTGTAATAGCTTCTCAACTCTTAGAGGTATAATGTAATCATTAGAATTGAATAATTTTGTACAAATTTTTTGATTTCCAAAATTTAGCGTAACTAACTTGGTATCTATATCGATAATAGCTTTTAAACTGTGTTAGAAAGTCTCTTCCTATTATACCTATTTCTTCCGTAGGTAAATTTTTAATAACCTGAAAAGGAAATTCGATTTATGTCCGTTAAAATCTAATTCTAAATATATAACACCTAAAGTTTTTATTATATGATTTGTAATTCCACCAATATCTATACTTAGTTTTGTATAAACAATTGAGTCTAAATCTAATTGTTTTAAATCTATAAAAGAAACATCACTACCTGTATCGACTAAAAACTTTGAATAAGGATTGTTTGTATTGTAGTAGATAATTGTATAATATCAAAGTTTTTGTAATTGTTGGAAAGGAAACTTTTTGGAATTTGGTGTTTTAATTCAACAAGGCCCGAGTTGAAACGGGCCCCAATCCGTTTTTTGATTTGAAATTTGGGGTTGTGATTCTTGTATATTTGATACTTGTTCGTTACTACTTTCTAGTACTGTATTATTTGTATGACAGTAATTACATGTCTGTCTGTTTTCGTTAAGAGTAGTAGAAGTTTTTGATGCGTTATAGTGATTTCGATTTGTATTAAAATCTCTTCTGTTTCGATTTCTACATTCAGAAATTAAATGACCTGGTTTTTTACAATAGTTACAAATTTTTTGGTTAATATTATTTGAATTAGCGTTATTCTTTTTATTTGAGAAACATTGCGGAGCAATATGACTACGTTTTTTGCAAATGTAACATGTTATATTATTATTTTGATTATTTCTGATATTTGATGAATTTTGACAAGCTTCTTTTTGCAAAGCGAAGTCAATAGCATCTTTGATATCAGAAAATCGACAACATTTGACTAATGTTTTTAAAGGTTCTGTTAAGCCATTTTCAAAAACTTTTATGCCTACTTCTTGAAATGTCACTTGTGTTGTTGTTGCATGTCTGTCCCTCATATATTTTGAATAATAAATTTGTCGTAAAATTTCTTCAATTCTGTCTCCAAAACTTTTTACTGTTTCGTTATATTTTCGTTTTAAATTATTTAATTCGTTTAATAAATTAGAAATAGGTCGTTTTACAACATATTCTTTAGCTAAATAACATTTTAAATCTTCCCACGTTTCAAAATTAATAAATTGGATTTTTGCAAAAATTTGTGGGTCTAATTTCAATTTTATAACTGTAAGCAATTTTTCCGCTTCTGATGGATTCAAATCCACCGATAATGCATCATATGCAGTAATAAATAAAAGAAGATTTGAAGGTTCCCCATTGAAATTCGGAATTAAAGCAATAGCAGTTTGAATATTTAATTTACCTTTGCGCGACATATCGACTAGTTCATTCATTTTTGAAAAATATGTGTAAAACTATTAAAACAGAAGCGCAAAAATTTACAAAAATATATTAAAAATTAGCTTACTGACAATGAGTTATAATCCTTTCTTAATTTAATATCCTTTTGGTTCACTCGAATTTACAATCACTTGAACTTTTGTAATCTTGAACAATGATTTGTATCACTTTTCCATAACACTTTTATTTTATTTTTCACCTTTGATTTTCACTTATAAATATAACACCATGAACTTCTTGATTCTTCTTTCTTGATTTGTATTATCCTCTTCCTCTTTTCTTTGTTTCTTGATTCTTGATTTGATTTTCTTGTTTCTTCTTGTTATGATTTTTCTCTTTTCTTACTTCTTGATTCTTGGAGTCTTCACTTTGTAATTTCACTAATATTTCCACTTTCGGTAAAGCTTCTTACCTTTTCTTGAATCTAATTATTGCTATATTTCGGCGTATTTTCTCAAATATCCTTTTTTCAAATATGCAATAATTTTATGTTCAAAACATGTTATGATAAATACTTTAGCATTTTTTAAAAAAAATTTGCAGAATCTCACACTGCCACCAATTAAATGTTGTGGCAATCCCAACGCTGCCAGCAATTAAATGTTGTGCACCCTGGCTGTCAACAAGTTATGTTGAGGATCCGTCACCAACAATTATGTTGCGTCACCAACGATGTCAACAATTAAAATTAGGTTCTTCTGCTGCTATCCTAAGCTTTCCACTGTGGAATATTTAATTAAACATCTGAAGACTTTTATTAATTTTTATTTACTTCATTACTTGGTTACACTTAATACACAATTGATATTTTAAATGAAAGTGATGTGAACTGTTTGGCTTCTAGTCAAGAATGAACAGTCATTCCGTCCTCTTCAGGCATTTTATAATCTCTGATGATGACGCAATCATCCTTCTAGAAAAATACGTTAGGAATGATTCATTGGTATTTAATTTAGACGCAGTTGCGGTTACAGATTGGTGCACGTGCATGTTTATCTCTGATACAATATCACAAGCTTAGTCATACCAATTGCGTTATTCATATTGACTATTACATCGAATTTATAATATTATTTATAACTATTGTAAAGGGTGAATACCACTACAGTATATATCTTTTTGATGTAAATTTGCCGTTACTAAATTCATAAATGAATACTTTCGTCACAAAACGATACTATTTCATAACTAATGAGTATATTTCTTTTTGATGTATATTTGACGATACTAAATTCAAAAATGAATACTTTCGTCACAAAACGATACTATTTTATAATTATTGAGTAAATTTCTTTTTAAGTGAATCTAATTTGCAATTAGTATCGAAAAATTATTGTTTTCTTCTTATTAACTTATCAAAATATTGAAAATGATCCTAATTTAACAGCATTAAATACAGGCGATAGAATTTATCATAATATTGTAATTCGATCTGTTGAGAGTTCTAGATATCTTTTGCACTTATGTTTAATTTTGGTGAAAAGTACTCAATATTCGATACTGAGTAGTATCGATACCAAAAGAAAAATACTCAATAATTACAAAATAGTATTGTTTTGTGACGAAAGTATTCATTTATGGATATAGTATCGGCTACTTCAAAAAGAAAAATACACATTAATTAAAAAATAGTATCGTTTGTGAAGAAAGTATTCATTTATGATTTTAGTATCGGCTAATTTATATCAAAACAAAACACTTAATAATTAAAAAATAGTACTGTTTTGTGACGAAAGTATTCATTCATGGATTTAGTATCGGCTAATTTATATAAAAACTCAATAATTAAAAAATAGTATCGTTTTGTGACGAAAGTATTCATTTATAATAATAGTGGGGGTATTTATATCCAAAGAAAAATACTCAATGATTACAAAATAGTATTGTTTTGTGACGAAAGTAATTATTTATGGATTTAGTATCGACTAATTTATATAAAAAAAAACTCATTAATTAAAAAATAGTATCGTTTTGTGTCGAAAGTATTCATTCATAATAATAGTGTCGGCTAATTTATATCAAAAAGAAAAATATTCAATAATTCAAAAAATAGTATTGTTTTGTGACGAAAGTATTCATTTATGGATTTAGTATCGGCGAATTTATATCAAGAAGAAAAATGCTCAACAATTATAAAATAGTATCGTTTTTTGACGAAAGTATTCATTTATAATAATAGTGTCGGCTAATTTATATCAAAAAGAAAATACTCGATAATTAAAAAATAGTATTGTTTTGTAGTATAGTATTTTGTAGAGTATGATATCTTTCGAAGCATTCAACCTATATGTAAACTAAGCTTCTATTCAATCGCGTTAGTTATAATACTGATTATAAATTTTATTCGAAACTAACAATAGGCATAAGAAATAATTGTGTCCAGAAATCTTTAGAATTATTTTACTATTATCCTATTACATATAATAGTTGTATGTGCACAGATGCACTGGACGCATTTGCGTATTATGTTCTTTTTACAATAGATTAGGTTTAATGACCATCCTTATAACCCGAAAGTGAACAGCTTATTGTAAAAATTGGAGATATGATCAATTGTTAATTGTACCGCCAGACACAGATAGGAAAAACCTATATAATCCTATATATTTTTATTATATTTAATAATAAAATGATTAACAAATAATTAATTGATTTCAAAAGAATGAAAAAGCAAAAATTAGTTGTAAGTTTAGATCGCGACGATATGATTTGCTGACGCCGCGGCATCCGCGTGGAACAATGTAATGACAAAGCTGCCGCCGCTACAATCGTAAGTCTTACTTATAGAAATAAGTATCGGCTTTCGAAATTATATCGCAAATATAATAATTTCAATAGAAATACTTAATGACCATAAGTTAGTATTTATTAAAAATAAAATAATTTCAACGGAAATACTTAACGATTATAAAGTAATATTTATTTTAGAATAAAAGTATAGGCTTTTATAGTGTTTTTTTTTTTAGAAAAAAAGGTATTGGCTTTAAAAATTAAAATCGGAAATATATTAATTTAAATAGAAATACTTAACGATTCCTTTATTAGTATTTATTTTAGAAAAAAAGGTATCGATTCAAAATTAGAATAGAAAATATAATAATTTTATTGAAAATACTTAACTATTATAAAGCCTATTTATTCTAGAAAAAAAAAGTATCGGCTTTAGAAATTAGAATCGGAAAAAAAATAATTTTTATGGAAATACTTAACAAATATAAAGTAGTATTTATTTTAGAAAAAAAAGTATCGTCTTTTAAATGGAAATCGGAAATCGAATGTCTTAATAAATTATTTAACCAAAGTTGGTTGCGTGACAATTTCGCAGACAACAAGATTTTGTATACAATAACAAAAATTATTATCGTTGATAAACATATGTTTTCGGGGGCAACAGAAGTTATATTATGGACATACAGTAATCTTAAACTCTAATTCTTTTATTTATTGTTAATCAGTGGCTTCGAACTGGGGGCATTCATAAACATTTTCTTTAACAAAAACCATATCGCACCGACTTATCGCTTGTTTCTTTCGTTATCTATGAAGAGCGGTGCCGCCGCGACAAAAAAGAATGAGGGTTTCATACTATGCGATCGAACTTTTGGTGGGGTAAAAAATATAGCCGATACTTTTTGAGTAGAATCGGCGCAAAGTATCGACACCGCAAAAAGAATCGGCCCGAAGTATCGATTCCAAAAGTACTCAGTATCAAAATCAAAGTATCGATACTTACTCAGTATCGATACTATCGTTCTAACACTAACCGCAAAAGGTGATTTTTGTTACGTTTTTTACTCGATCTTCAAAACCGCTAGGCCTGCCTTCCCAAAAATTTAATTAGTAGGCAACGGGCAAGCCTTCCTCTAGCGGATTTTTAAGTGAAACTCGACGACCAACAAATATGGCGGATGACACATTTCTGAGTTGAATTTGCTGTCAACTAATATTCGTTTGGTGTAAAATGTGCACTTTTAGGTTCGACATTTGTTGATATGCATATTTCTTACATTTTCTCTTCATTAATATTTTATTATTTTACAATAGCAGAGCTAAGAACAATGAGATTGAAAATATAAATTTTGTTTGCTATTACTAATATGCATCATATTTGCAGACATGATGGAAAATTCAATCAGAAAAATATGAAATAGGTTTAGAAAATAAATTATTTATTATCTTGGTGTAAATCGTTTCTGCACATTTTGTGGCCAACTTGGTAAGCAATTTAAGCACATAGGTGCACTTATTGTATTTCTAAATTCGACAAGAAGCGTTTGTTTGAAGCGTTACTTTTCAGATCATTCGCAGATAATTTCCAGAATATTTGAAAGCATGTTGATTCAAGCAGTATGTGGTCACATTATAAACTGCACTGCGAGTGAGTAGGTTGACAAAAATATAATGCTGTATTAGCCGATAAAGCTGAATTCATGAGGAAAAAAGACAAACATTTTAATTGTTCTTCATATCCAGGATTTTTATCAATATGGACTGAGTTAGACAAATTAATATGGCATCTGCCATGGGGAGTTATCTCCGAACAAATGTATATTACCCTGTTTTGAAAAGGACTACTATTTTTAGCAAAAAAAAGATGTCGCTACTAGTTTCAAAAAACGTCAAAATTACTCGCTTAGATTTTCTCGCCATCACCATTTTATATCAAAGTTTGTGGTTCGATAATGTTGTTTCTGTAATTAATTGGATTAAAGTAAGCATTTATGTGAAATTTAATATGGAAAAATGTAACGCACCAACTTGTGGTAACTTCAGAAATAATATAATAATGCACTTTTTTCCGGCTTTGTGAAGTGAACAAATTAGAAATGTCCAATTATATTTCACAGAATAGTTCTCATGTCTATAGTTCACAGTGATATAAGAAGAGAAAGACAATCTGATATATGCCCAGGAGAACACTCTGCAACTCCAGTGGAAAGGGTAATAATAATTCTGAATATTTTAATACCATTTGCTATTACGACTTGATATTATATTACAACATATTATGTTTATTAGATGTTCACAAATTGCAGCAGAATGTAGAGACTAAAATGGCATGTAAAATGTATGACGCATCCATTATATGTTGAGGGAGTTAAGAAGGATAGACAAACAATGCAATAAGTTAAGGTATAAATTGCAACAGAGTATAAAATGCTCAGAAGTATTTTTAACATTCCAGCCGAAAGGACTGCTGCACTGTTCTATTCACACAATCGAATCATAAGAAATTCAAGATTTTGTAGAATGCAACTTTATTAATGATTGATTGGAAAGCAAAATAACTATCAAATGCAAAGTTAATGTTAAAGAAGAATTACTCATAAATGAATTTTAATTCTTGGAATTTAGTTTTCTATAAATTTTGATATCAATATATATATTTTATGTCTGTAGGATTTAACTTTTTAAATTTGTTCATTATTTGTCATTTCTTCTAATTATACTATTCCATTATCTATAGTATATACTCTATATACTACAGACTTAGATTCTATACTTTTCTCTTTTTGATATATTGCTATTAGTCGATAAGAAATTAATATTAGTCAGTTCGTGTAAATTAATTATACACCTAAGTCACGGTAGATTGGTTCCAGAAGAAGCCGTGTAAAAAAAAACGTGTAAAAAAAGACATTGATCTTATACAAAAATGGGTGATTTGTTCCTAATCTCTAAAACCTATTAAAATTAGTGAAAAACAAGAATTTTTAAGAACAAGAATTCATGTTTATTTTATTAAATCAAATATGTAATGCTTATTTTCACAAGCATAGTGATTATTGATAAAAAAGATATGCACTCTAATCTTAAAAGTAATATAAATTAAATGTATGGCAAGTTCAGGAACTAAAAAACCATGGTGTGAACGAAAAGAATAGGTTATTCAATTTTTAAGGTAAAAAATAAAATAAAACTTCGTAAAAATACTTTTTTGTGATATGAACATACTTCGCAAAAATTAAATTTAGGTACATAAAATTTCAAATCGTGCTAAATGGAATAAAATCGTGTGTAAAAAAATTTAAAACATTTAATTTTCAAACCGTGTACAAAAAGACCGTGTAAAAACAGACTTAAGGTACTTATGTAAATTTTTACAATATTTCTGTGTAGTTGTTATATATTCTGATCATTCAGTAATTTATATTGATCGTTCCTTTTAAGCTTAACATTTTATTGTAAATGCTTCTACGCAATCTCTGTTTAGTTGTTAAATATTATTGATCATTAAGTAATTCATATTGATCGTTCCTTGTAAATTTATCATACCATTGTGAATACTTTTTTTAGTTACTTATAATTGTAAAATTATAATATTTATTATTGTGTATATATTGATTATTACATTTATAAAAATTTTAATTGTTATGTAAAAATGTTTGTGATATATTTGAAAATATATTTTGTACTTCATATATTTTTTTTCTCATTTCCAATATAAGAAATTATTTAGGTTTTCTTATTTTGAATTACGTATGCAAACCATGGGGGGTAAACATAGAACAAATACGCGTTACACGGTTTGAGTGTTTTCAGCATTCAACAGATGGTGCTGGTGTGCTTCAAATTCAGCACACACAGTTTAAAATACAGTCTCTCTAGATATAGTACACGTAAATGACCAATTTTATATTTCTGTCTGTCTGTCTGTCATTTTATATTTTTTATATATTGAAAAAATATATATTTTTTTTAATGGAAAAAATGTTTAATTTTATCTCATCATAGATTTTTTACAAGATATTTGTGATTTTGTTGAAAATATATTTGATACGCGTATATTTTGTTCTAATTTCATTTATTCAAATTAATCAGGACAGACAGACAGACAGACAAAAATATTTATTTCAATATTTAAAAATACATTTTTCAGTGTTGCCTTTTGTACATACTTTTTTACCCTCGGGTATTTTATATAACATATGTGTTTTTAATATATGTGATAAATTAAGTTTACAATATGTATACAATGTGATTGTATGTGTGTACAAAAAAAGAGAAAAATAAACTTTCTCGAAAAAAAATACAGATTCTTTATATATTAATAATTACATGTATTGTTAACTCCCTTAAGAGAGAGGAGTAACATAAATAATATGCTCCCTATTTAGCCGCTATGGGTTGATCAGTATATAGTTTGGCATGGCGTGATTGCCATACCATATTACGTCTCTCGTAAACTGCCCGAGACCCGCGATGTTGGTATTTGGATGATCCCCGCATTTTAGATAAAAATTTCCGGTGAGCTTTTTTATATAGTCGAGTATTGTCGGTACGTCAGTCTGTTTGTGTATGTATTTTGAAGAGTAATAATGTCTAGTCAGTGGGTCCCTTATTTTGTTAAGTACTAGTCGTAGTGTCTTATTTTGTAATATCTGTAGTTTCTGTAAGTTGGTCTTAGTCGTCGCGTTCCATGCTGGAGCGGCGTATGTCAGTATCGGTCTTATTAGTGTCAAGTAAAGTGTCCGTTTGTTCTTCACGCTTAGCTTAGTTCTGGTTCAAGAGAGGTCTCAGTAGATTTAACATCCCGTAAGCCTGTCCAATTTTTGTATTAATATGTTTTGTGAAGCTGAGTCTATGGTCCAGGGTCACACCAAGATATTTGACATCCTTCGACCACTCAACTTCACAGTCCAATACTTTAATTTTGTCCAAGTCAGTCAGTCTAGTCGTGGCATTTCGGCTCTTTGTAAATAAAATTGCTTCCGTCTTTTGCGGATTGATTCTGATCTGCCATTTGTCAGTATATTCGGTCAGCTTGTCTATGTGTGTCTGTATCTTTGTAGTCAGTAGCGTCGGTGATCGTGATGATTTGTATATGGCAGTGTCGTCAGCAAACGTCAGTAACGTTGTGTCGGCGTCAGTGGGTATGTCGTGAATGTAGATGTTAAACAAGGACGGTCCCAGGATCGAGCCCTGGGTACTCCCGCCGTCACTTGTTTAACCGTCGAAAGTCCGTTGTCTACTTGTACGGTGAAGTTACGGTCTGAGAGGTATGAGTGTAAAGTTCTCGTTATGTACGGTGGAAAGTTAAGTTGGATAAGTTTATGTACAAGTCCGTCCATCCAGATGGTGTCAAACGCCTTCTCAAAGTCAGGTAACACCATTCCGGTATGGTTTTGTCTGTTGAAATTGAGAACTGTATTCTCTATGAGTTTTGTCAGTGGGTGTAGTGTGGAGTGTCGTTCCTTGAATCCGTATTGTGTGTCAGGTATAATTTTGTTGTGTCTTATGTGTTTGTTAAGTCTTTTGAGTAGTACCTTTTCGGCTACCTTACTCATTGTGTTGAGGAGGCTGATCGGTCTGTAGTTCTTTGGTATGTCTGGCTGTTTCCTTGGCTTCACTATTGGAAATATGGTGGATGTTTTCCAAGAAGCGGGAAAGCAGCCTTTTATCATTATTCTATTTATTATCCGGGTAAGTAACATGTAGGCGTTTGTCGGCAGTTGTTTAAGTATTATGTTTTGTAGTCCGTCCGGTCCTGGTGCTTTTCTGTTCGGTAATTTTTAACTATTGTCTTTATTTCGGAAACTGTGGCAGGGTCTATTCGTAAGTCTTTGTCCCTGTGGAGGTCAGTGAAGTTTTGAATTGTCTCGTGTACGTCTTGTTTCAGGTCTGCGTTTGACATATCGGCATTTTGTTTATGTATGTTTTCAAAGTTTTTTGCCAATATTTCCACCTTGTCTGCTGGTGTCGTTGCGTAATTGTTGTCAGTTAATTTGAGTGGAGGTATGGATGTTGGTTTTTGCGTCAGTCTTTTTGCTGTCTGCCAAATTTTGTGTGGGTCAGTATTTATGTTCTCGAGTCTTTTGGTCCAAGTGTTGTTTCGGTGGTCACGTATTTCATTGGAAATAATTTTTGTCAGTCTGTTAACATGTTCCTTGAGTAGTCTGTCACCGGTACGTTGCCACAGTTTCTTTGTATGATTTTTAAGTTGTATTTTCAATAAAATGTGTTCTGGCAAGTCGTTGGCTGGTGTTGTTCTTGAGTCTAGTGTCGGTATAGTCTGTTGTACGGCGTCTGTGATTGTCAGTGTAAGGTGTGTTACAGCCTCCTCAATGTCAGTGTTGGTATCGATTGGCATAGTGTGTCGTGTGTTGTCTGTGATGATGTCTCTGAAAATTGGCCAGTTGGCTCTGGTGTAATCTAAAGATTTACGTTTGGGAGTCTGGTCGACGTCTAGTCTGTCTGAAATGGTCATGAAAACTGGATTATGGTCGGAGTTAAAAAAGTGTTCTTGTATGGGTTCGGAGTAGTTATGTGTAGATTTTTTGTCAATGCCAAATCGATCGTGCTGTGATGGTGTGTCTGTACGGTGGCGTATCTGGTCGCGGCGTGTCAGGAAAGTGTAGTTGTGCGTCTGTGGTGTTGTATTCGGTCAGGTATTCGTAAAGTCTGTTTCCGTTCGCGTGTTGAAGTTACAGTTCCAAGTTGTGTGTTGTGCGTTAAAGTCTCCTGCCATAAGAACAAATCTATTTGAGTCCAGTAGTCTTTGTAAGTCTGTATGTTCTAGTCTGCTTGCCGGGATGTAAATCGATATTATGGTTACTTTTTGACCTCTCTTGTATACATTAATAGCTGTTATTTCAGAACCGCCCGCTGTCAGGTTTGGCACTTGCTCGTGTCTGATGTTAGACTTAATCAAAATCGCAGTGCCGCCCCCATCCGCGTGCGTCCGTCTGTCTGTCGTTTTCTGTAAATTGTCGTTTCTGTAGTTGTTGATATAGAGTCTGTCCGTAGGTTTTGAGTGTGTCTCGTTAATCAGTACTATGTCCAAGTCATAATTTGTTTTGTCTGTCTCAGTTCGTCTACGTTGTTTTTTAAGTCCGTTAGAGTTAAAGTGCATTATGTGTAAGTCGCGCGTTGGGTTTATGGAGATGCTGTTAAAAAGTTTAAAAATTGTAATGTATTTTTCGTTATATGTCATGTTGGTGTTTAGTGATTTTGTCAGTTTATAAAGCTCACTGAAAATTTGTTTTACCTGGGGATCAGCAAACAGCATCCTGATCTCGCCCATAGCAGCAAAAAGTCCCTCTGGTGTACTGAAATCTGGATCGGACTGGCGCAGACAGGCCGTGTTGGTGATTGCGATAGTGCAGGCCGGATCTGTGATGATGATGGTGCAGGCCGGATCTGTGATGATGATGGTGCAGGCCGGATCGGTGATGTCGATGTGTAGGCTCAACCGGTAACGATGAGGACTGGATCATATTTCGAAATGATGACCTTGGAACAAGAGGAGTTGAGGAAACGCTGATTTTGCATTTGGGCCAATATTGGTGTTATTTAAAGCTGACGAAAAGCTCCTCGTCAGCGGGCACTGGTGTTGGTGCTGGCCTGTTATATTTGTCTTCTCCTGAGAGCATCACTTTCCTTTTTCTCCTTGTAGTTGAGAAGCGCACTGCACTTTGAGTAGTTTGCCGGGTGGTTCGTTGCCACAGTTCACACACATCGGTGCCTCAGTTGGCAGTTTCTGGCACGCACCTGGTGGGTGCACATTAAGCACTTATACACCTGTACTTTAGGTCGCGCAGGTGTACGATGTATGGCCGAAGTTCAAGCATTTGTGGCACTGCAAACGCTCTGTTCTGTGGCTGTAGTTCTCCCAGGAGAAGATGTGTCCACCAATATTG